>NC_091978.1:89172335-89496109 GCF_044704955.1 Pristiophorus japonicus | reverse complement strand
CGGATACTCCTGTTCCTGTGCTTCCCTCGCCCAACTTCCTTTGAAAGCAACATCTACCGAGTTTAAAAGATTCAAATTTTCTCTTAATTTCTTATATTTATCTTGAAACTATATTTTCCATCCTTGCCCATCTGCCTTAATGTCTACATTCGTGGCCATAAATGGTTGGCCTCCCAACCTTGCTCTTTCAAAGCCTTTTTAGGGTTTCCTAGGCTGGTGACCCAAGGGCACATTGGGAGAGAGAGAGAGACAGATGGACACGTGGGGGAAGCGACCACAATACTCTCTCCTGTCCGGCTTCCCACCTTGCACCCGCTGTAAAACTGAGCTCATCTAAAACTCTGCTGCCCATATCCTAACTTGCACCAAGTCTTGTTCACCCTTTACACCTATGCTCATCGACCTACATTGGCTCCCAGTCTGGCAATGCTTCTATTTTAAAATTCTCATCCTTGTTTTCAAATCCCTCCATGGCCTCACTCTCCCCATCTCTAACTTCCTCCAGCATCTCTGCACCACTTCAGTTCTCGTCTCTTGCACATCGCTGATTTTTTATCACTCCACCACTGGCAGTCGTGCCTTCAGCTGCCTAGGTCCTAAGGTCTGGAATTCCCTTCCTAAACCTCTCCGCCCCTTTGCCACGCTCTCCTTTAAGATGCTCTTTAAAACCCACCACTTTGACCAAAGTTTTGGTAACCTATCCAAACAGGTCATGTGGCTTGATGTCAAATTTTGTTTCATAACACTCGAAGAGCCTTGGGATATTTTACTATGTTAAAGGTGCTATATAAATACAAATCTCTCTTGTGGTAGTAGGAAGAGAGAATGGTTGTTTTGTGACATAATATGCAATGCAAATAGTTGTCAAATAAATTAAGATCAATGGTCCATTATAACATGGACACAAAAGCATCAATGGCTCACAGACATTCCTACCTAATGGAGGGGTTGCGAAAGTTACATTTTTCAAAATCCACATATGCTGAGTAGTCACATTTGGTAAGGTCATTGTATTTTTGTTGTACGTTTCTGATCTTTGTTGCCTTTGCCATGGCGCCAGTAAAGTGTGAATATAAATCCATTGTACTGATTGCACCGATACATTGTGCTCTTTAGTTTACTTTTTTTGTACAGCTCACTAGATAATGACTACAAAAACACTGAAGTTAAGGAAGCAGACCAAGAATTCATCATACAAACTTGTGAAGAGAATAACGGCAGTCATTTGCAATTAAGTGCCGCTATCACAGAAATGGCATGTTAGAGTTATGCTATGCTTGGCCAGATAAAAAGGGTAGTTTGTTCTATAGCTCATTTCATAGTTTTCAGCAATTACACACACACAAGAACATGAGAAATAGGAGCAGGAATAGGCCATTTGGCCCCTTGAGCCTGCTCCGCCATTTAATATCATCGCTGATCTGATCAGGGGCTCAGCTTCACTTCCCTGCTCGCTCTCCATAACCCTTTATTCCCCTATTGCTCAAAAATCTGTCTATCTCCACCTTAAATATATTCAGTGACCCAGTCTCCTCAGCTCTTTGGGGCAGAGAATTCCGCAGATTTACAACCCTTTGAGAAGAACTTCCTCCACATCTCAGTTTTAAATGGGTGACTCCTTATTCTGAAACTATGCCCCCAGTTCTAGATTCCTCCATGGCGGGAAACATTCTCTGCATCTACCTTTGTCGAGCCCCGAGAATCTTATGTTTCAATAAGATCACCTCTCATTCTTCTAAACTCCAATGAGTATAGGCCCAACCTACTCAACCTTTCATCATAAGTCAACCCCTCATCTCAGGAATCAACTTAGTGAACCTTCTCTGAACTGCCTCCAATGCAAGTATATCCCTCTTAAATGAGACCAAAACTGTATGCAGTACTGTGTGTGGCCTCACCAATAGCCTGTACAGTTGTAGCAGGACTTCTCTGCTTTTATACTCTATCCACCTTGCAATAAAGACCAACATTCCATTTGCCTTCCTGATTACTTGCTGTACCTGTATACTAACTTTTTGTGTTTCATGCACAAGGACCCCCCAGGTCCCTCTGTACGCCAGCATTTTGTAATTTCTCTATTTAAATAATAATTTGCTTTTTTATTTTACCTGACAAAATGGATAACCTAACACTTTCCCACATTATACTCCATCTGCCAAATTTTTGCCCAGTCATTTAGCCTGTCTATATCACTTTGAAGATTTTTTGTGTCCTCCTCAACTTGCTTTCCGTCCCTTCATCAAAGTCATTAATATAGATTATAAATAGTTGAGGCCCCAGCATCAATCCCTGCAGTACCCCACTAGTTAATATTTGCCAACTGAAAAAACAACCCATTTATCCCAACTCTCTGTTTTCTGTTAGTTAGCCAATCCTCTATCCATGCTAATATATTAAACATAGAAAATAGGTGCAGGAGTAGGCCATTCAGTCCTTCGAGCCTGCACCATCATTCAATAAGATCATGGTTGATCATTCCCTCAGTACCCCTTTCCTGCTTTCTCTCCATACCTCTTGATCCCCTTAGCCATGAGGGCCATATCTAACTCCCTCTTGAATATATCCAATGAACTGGCATCAACAACACTCTGCGGCAGGGAATTCCATAGGTTAACAACGCTCTGAGTGAAGAAGTTTCTCCTCATCTCAGTCCTAAATGGCCTACCCCTTATCCTACGACTGTGTCCCCTGGTTCTGGACTTTCCCAACATCGGGAACTTTCTACCCGCATCTATCCAACCTGTCCAGTCCCGTCAGAATCTTAAACATTTCTGAGATCCCCTCTCATCCTTCTAAACTCCAGTGTATAAAGGCCCAGTTGATCCAGTCTCTCCTCATGTCAGTCCGGCCATCCCTGGAATCAGTTTGGTGAACCTTCGCTGCACTCCCTCAATAGCAAGAACATCCTTCTCAGATTAGGAGGCCAAAACTAAAAACAATATTCCAGGTGAAGCTTCACCAAGGCCCTGTACAACTGCAGTAAGACCTCCCTGCTCCTATACTCAAATCCCCGAGCTATGAAGGCCAACATACCATTTGCCTTCTTCACCACCTGCTGTCCCTGTATGCCAACTTTCAATGACTGATGAACCATGACACCCAGGTTTCGTTGCACCTCCCCTTTTACTAATCTGCTGCCATTCCTGATAATATTCTGTCCATGTTTTTTCCCCCCAAAGTGGATAACCTCACATTTATCATGCATTTGCCCACTCACCTAACCTGCCCAAGTCACCCTGCAGCCTCTTAGCGTCCTCCTCACAGCTCACACCACCACCCAGCTTAGTGTCATCTGCAAACTTGGAGATATTACACTCAATTATTTCATCTAAATCATTGATGTATATTGTAAAGAGCTGGGGTCCCAGCACTGAGCCCTGTGGCACTCCACTAGTCACTGCCTGCCATTCTGAAAAGGACCCATTTATCCCTACTTTCTGCTTCTTGTCTGCCAACCAGTTCTCTATCCACATCAGTATATTACCCCCAATACCATGTGCTTTGATTTTGCACAGCAATCTCGTGTGGGACCTTGTCAAAAGCCTTTTGGAAGTCCAAATACACCACATCCACTGGTTCTCCTTTGTCCACTCTACGTCCTCAAAAAATTCCAGAAGATTTGTCAAGCATGATTTCCCCTTTCATAAATCCATGCTGATTTAGACCGATCCTGTCACTGCTTTCCAAATGCGCTGCTATTTCATCCTGAATAAATTGATTCCAACATTTTCCCCACTACTGATGTCAGGCTAACTGGTCTATAATTACCCGCATTCTCTCTCCCTCCTTTTTTAAAAAAGTGGTGTTACATTAGCTACCCTCCAGTCCATAGGAACTGATCCAGAGTCACTAGGTCCTACATTGAAACACCTGTGAACTCATTCCTTTTTGGCATGGAAGCAAGTCATCCTAGCTTCGACAGACTGCCTATGATGAGGTTCCGCATTGGACTCAGTCACCTGAGAACTCTAATGTGGAAGCAAGTTATCGTCGACTCAGAGGGACTGCCTAAAAAAGACGACAAGAAAAGCCACTGATAGAAATCGACCACCCTCCCCCAACGAGTCATTCAAGGAACCCTGATCAGCAACTTGAATCGAATCTGTGAAAATTAGCTAGTTGCAATTTTTTTTAAAACAGCGCTTGGATGTGCTGCACTCCTTTGATTATTGAAAACAAGCACACTCGATAGGCACTAAAGGCTTGCACAAGCATGATTGGTTTTGTCAATTACAGACAGGCTAAGAGAATATTTGTTTGATAACTTTGGTTTTTAGTCTAGATTTGGTATTGGTCTTTATCTTTGCAGTGAAGTGAGGGCAAAACTCATGTCATGAAGGAAGGATGGTGCTTGTAAGGAAAGTGGCAAGGATTGTAGGACCGTAGGTGGATGGGAAATGGGAGGGCCGATGTAGGTGAAGCACTCCTAGATGGGCTGGTCTCAGAACTCTGGAACTGGTGGTCCTTGCATCATCTTCTCTTCCTGCTCCTGCACTTGTTGCTGCCCAAGGGGTGGTAAAAGCTGGTCTCTCATGACAAAATTGTGGAGGGTGCAGCAGATGACAACACATCTGGATACCAATTCAGGGGTGTACTGCTGAGCTCCTCGAATGGTCGAAGCAGCGAAAGCATTGCTGGAACATGGCTCACATTGTAGACCTGCTCGACAGGAGTGAAGAGCCATGGCCGGAGGGATTAGCCCCTTTTTTGTTTTAAATTTGTTCACAGGATGTGGACATCGCTGACAAGGCCAGCATTTATTGCCCATCCCTAATTGCCCTCGAGAAGATGGTGGTGTGCCGCCTTCTTGAACCGCTGCAGTCCGTGTGGTGAAGTTACTCCCACAGTGCTGTTAGGGAGGGACTTCCAGGATTTTGATCCAGCAACAATGAAGGAACAGCAATATACTTCCAAGTCAGGATGGTGTGTGACTCAGAGGGGAAGGTTGAGGTGGTGGTGTTCCCATGTGCTTGCTGCCCTTGTCCTTCTATGTGGTAGAGGTCACGGGTTTGGGAGGTGCTGTCGAAGAAACCTTGGCGAGTTGCTGCAGTGTATCTTGTAGATGGTACACACTGCAGCCATGGTATGCCAATGGTGGAGAGTGTGAATGTTTAAGGTAGTGGATGGGGTATCAATCAAGCGGGCTGCTTTGTCCTGGAGCTGCATTCATCCAGACAAGTGGAGAACATTCCATCAGACTCCTGACTTGTGCCTTGTAGATGATGGAAAGTCTTTGGGGAGTCAGGAGGAGAGACACTCATCCAGCCTCTGACCTGCTCTTGTTGCCTCAGTATTTATGTGGCTGGTCCAGCTAAGTTTCTGGTCAATGGTGACCCCCCCCCCCCCTCCCCCTCCCCCCCCTCCGGATGTTCATGGCAGGGGATTTGGCAATGGTAATGCTGTTGAATGTCAAGGGGCGGTGTTTAGACTCTCGCTTGTTGGAGATAGTCATTGCCTAGCACTTGTATGGCACGAATGTTACTTGGCACTTATCAGCCCAAGCCTGAATGTTGTCCAGGTCTTGCTGCATGTGGGCATGGACTGCTTCATTATCTGAGGAGTTGCGAATGGAACTGAACACTGTGCAATTGTCAGTGAACATCCCCACTTCTGACCTTATGATGGAAGCAAGATCATTGATGAAACAGCTGAAGATGGTTGGGCCTAGGACACTGCTCGGAGGAACTCCTGCAGCAATGTCCTGGGGCTGTGATGATTGACCTCCAACCACCACAACCATTTTCCTTTGTGCAAGGTATGACTCCAGCCAGTGGAGAGTTTTCCTCCTGATTCCCATTGACTTCAATTTTACTAGGACTCCTTGATGCCACACTTGGACAAATGCTGCCATGATGTCAAGGGCAGTCACTCTCGCCTTGCTTCTGGAATTCAGTTCTTTTGTCCATGTTTGGACCAAGACTGTAATGAGGTCCTGGCGGAACACAAATTGGGCATCAGTAAGCAGGTTATTGGTGAGTAAGTGCTGCTTGATAGCACTGTTGACGACACCTTCCATCATTTTGCTGATGATTGAGAGTAGACTAATGGGACGGTAATTGGCCGGATTGGATCTGTCCTACTTTTTGTGGACAGGACATACCTGGACAGTTTTCCACGTTATCGGATAGATGCCAGTGTTGTAGCTATACTGGAACAGCTTGGCTAGAGGCGCGGCTAGTTCTGGAGCACAAGTCTTCAGCACAACAGCCGGTATGTTGCCGGAGCTCATAGCCTTTGCTGTATCCAGTGTGCTCAGCTGTTTCTTAATGTCACATGGAGTGAATCAAATTGGCTGAAGACTGGTTTCTGTGATGGTGGGGACCTCAGGAGACCGAGATGGATCATCCACTCAGCACTTCTGGCCAAAGATGGTTCTAATCACCTCAGCCTTTTCTTTTGCACTCAGTGCTAGGCTCCGCCATCATTGGGGATGAGGATATTCATAGAGCCTCCTCCTCCCGTTAATTGTTTAATGGTCCACCACCATTCACGACTGGATGTGACAGGACTACAGTGCTTTAATCTGATCCATTGGTTGTGGGATCACTTAGCCTTGTCTATAGCATGCTGCTTCTGCTTTTTAAGCATGCGTGCAGTCCTGTGTTGCAGCTTCCCCAGGTTGGCACCTCATTTTCAGGTACGCCTGGTGCTGCTCTTACACACACTCACTATTGAGCCAGGGTTGGTCCCCAGGCTTGATGGTAATGGTAGAGTGAGGGATATGCCAGGCCATGAGGTTACATTATTGTGGTGGAATACAATTGTGCTGTTGCTGATTGCCCACAATGCCTCATGGATGCCCAGTTTCAAGCTGCTAGATCTGTTCTGAATCTATCCCATTTAGTACGGTGGTAGTGCTACACAACACAATGGATGGAGTCCTCAGTGTGAACATGGGACTTCATCTCCACAATGACTGTGCGGTGGTCGCTGCTACCAATGCGATCATGGACAGATGCATCTGCGACAGTTGGATTGGTGAAGACGAGGTCAATAGGCTTTTCCGTCGTGTTGGTTCTTTCACCACCGGTTGCAGGTCCAGTCTGGCAGTTAGATCCTTCAGGACTCAGCCAGTAGTGGTGATACCGAGCCATTCTTGATGATGGACATTGAAGTCCCCCACCCAGAGTACATTCTGTACCTTTCCTACTCTCAGTGCTTCTTCCAAGTGGTGTTCAACATGGAGGAGTACTGTTCATCAGCTGAAGGAGGGCGGTTGGGGGTAATCAGCAGGAGATTTCTTTGCCCATGCTTGATCTGAAGCCATAAAACTTCATGGTGTCTGGAGTCAATGTTGAGGACTCCCAAGGCCACTCCCTCCTGACTGTATACCACTGTGCCGCCACACCTGGAGGGTCTGTCCTGCCGGTGGGACAGGACATACTCAGCCAGGAATAGTGATGGAGGAGTCTGGGACATTGGCTGAAAGGTATGATTCTGTAAGTATGACAATGTCAGGCTGTTGCTTGACTAGTCTGTGGGACAGCTCTCCCAATTTTGGCAGAAGTCCCCAGATGTTGGTGAGAAGGACTTTGCAGGTTCAACGGCCAGGGTGATCTCCTGGACTAGTTTCAATCACCTGGATGGGTGGGAGGGGAATTTTCCCAGATTTTTTCTCCCTAAATTGGCCTAGGTTTTTAAATCTGGTTTTTGCCTCTCCCAGATCATCACATGGCTCCGGTTGTGGTGGAGTGTAGAATGTTTCAGTATAAGGGGTGTCGCAGTTGTGTGGGGCAGACTGATTGGACTGGGTGCTCTTTGCCTTTGTCATTGTTCATAGGTTTATATGTAACCTTTAGGGCCTCTGACCAAAGGCCGTGCGGCTCTTTGTTGGTCAGCGCAGACACAATGGGCCGAAATAGCCTCCTGCTGCGCTGTAAATTCCTATATTTCTAATTGTGCTCAATGTGCCGTTGCCATGTCTGTAGCCGGTGCCATGATCAATGCTGGGTGGTCCGTTCGATTTTATTCTTATTATTTTTTTTGTAGCAGTTATGTACAACTGAGTGGTTTGCAAAGCTATTTCAGAGGGTGGTTAAGAGTCAACCATATTGTTGTGGGTCTGGAGTCATATATAGGCCAGACCGGGTAGGGACGGCAGATTTCCTTCCCTGAAGAACATTAGTGAACTTGTTGCCAACACAGCCAGCCTTTAATTTGGTGCATGGTTGGACTAAAAATGGCAGAGAACTGGCACAGTACGGCCAGGGTATTGGCCACCACTAAAAATATGAATGAGAGTAGAAAATAATGCAACAAGTTTTGATTTCAATACAGAAAGGAAGAAGAATGTGGATTCCGTGCCAGTTTCTGATAAATTGGAGGCATTGATCACAGAAAAGCAAATTTGTAGAGACAGAAATATGCTTCACTGATACCTTTGTATTTTCACTTCGGATATATCCAGATTTTTTTTTAAAATATGTAAACAAATTAATGAGTTATTGTAAAAATCACACTTGCAGGCAAGGGAATTTCACATTCCTTGAGCTTATTTGCTTTAGTTAAGTTGAATTGCATATTGAAGGGATACCTACTGCTGCAGCTTTGAGCCATCCCTTTGACTGGTCAGTCACTTTAAGGATTCCATTGTCTTGAGGCTCGAAAATGATATTGCCTAGTGACAGGATTCCTGCCAGTATCGTTATCATGTCGACCTGCTCCTATAAACAAAAAATAAAACAATAATTGTTTTTAATGATAAAAGGATCAACACCATTCTACTACCACAAACCAAAATGATGTTAAATAGTCCTGACAACAATGATTAGTTGTAATACACATTGGCATTGACTTGATTAGCCTGTGTAAAATAAAACACAGTGACTCAGGGGAGAAATTGCCCTGCATCCCGATTGGGAGTGGTAACCATCTGGGGCCGGGACTGCCTGCGCCTGGCACAGAAGTCCCGGCTCACCGACCCTCAAAGGAAGCGGAGCCCAATCTCGCATACTCCACTGCCTTTGGGGGCGGTTACCGGGACTCTACTGGAGCGGTGAGTCAAGCGCTACGTGATGCTCCATGTAGCATTGAATGCGTTTTAATGCCCCTCCACTTCGCTTAAAGGGGATGGCCACGGCGCACTCTGCAAGGCCATCAGGGCAGCGTGGGACCAGGCCTGCAGCCCGGCACCCAAAACAGAGTGCCAGGCTGCTCAGTGGCGGCCCAGTCAGCAATCCAAAAAAGATGGTGGCTCGGGGCTCCTGTAACGCCCCGAGAACTGATGTTATTCACTCGCGCCAACTTCGCGGCCCGTGGGGCGGTAAGGGTTCGGCATGCGACAGTGAAGGGTCGCCAGACACGGCGATGACGCCATTGTCGGTTGTGCGCCAGTCTGGGCACTAACCACAGGCTGCCATGGCAACGCATATGCAAACTCCTGGTCAATTTCCCAGGAGGCAGTAGCACCCCCCCTCCCCCTGGCAAAAACACTCCACTGCCCCGTTAGCAGGCCTCTAAAAAAGGGGCAATTTTGCCCCCTTAATCTTTTAAATGATCCACTATAACCACTCTTCCTGCTGAATAATGAAAAAGAATGTGCGCAATTAGCAGATTTTTGCTTTAACACTAAATAGACAGTACCTTGGAAGAATTTTCTAAAAGGCAATTTGAAACAAAAAGACAGACTTGTATTTATATAGCGCCTTTCAGGACCACCTCAAAGCGATTTACAGCCAATTAAGTATTTTTGGCGTATAGTCACTGTTGTAATGTGGGCCAACAATCCTGTGCCTTCCTGGTTTCACAATTAAACAATGGAAAATTTGACCCATATCCATCTATTGCCTCTTTATGCACAAACAAATATGGTTGTCTCTTGAACCCATTTATATGATTTGTCTAACAACTGCAGGTAGAAATCACTGGAGTTTTTGATGGGTGTGGACTGTGGGAGATAGAAAAGCATTCATTTCTCTTTCTCTGCTCTTCTTAGAGTAACTCTTCAAAATAAACAAACTATTTATTTTGAGGATTTGTCCCATTATGGGCAGGAGTCTTTCATTAACTAGATTTTAATGGCCTAACGCTGTCAGCTTGTGAAAATTACATCCAAGAACATGTTACATGGTCAAAAGCTATGAACAATTATTATCCTGTATCTGGTCAATCTCCTCCCCGTCCAACTCCCTCCCACCCCCCCCCCCCCAGCGCTGACCTTGTGACAGCCATCATGGACCCTCCCTCCGAATCTCCCTCCAGAATGTCCGTCGCTTGCGAACAAGGCCCTTGCCATCCAAGAGCTTATCATGGATGATGGCATCAACATCATAGCCCTGATGGAAACTTGGTTGAGGGACGATGACACCTTACAATGTAAATGAAACCTCCCCACCTGGCTATACCCATCACCACTTGCCACGCTCAGATCGCCATGGTGATGGTGTGGCTCTCATCAGCAAATCACACCTTGGTCTGTCACCCTACTCCTCCGGCAATTTATTTTCCTTTGAGCATCTCACCTTTTCCGCCTCCTCACTTTAAATTCTCATTCTCTTACCGCCCACCCAAATACCATAAACGTTTTATTTCCGATATTTCTTCACTACGTTCCTCCATCTGCCTCTGCACTGAACTACTGCTCATCCTCGGTGATTTCAACCTCCATCTCAATTCTTCATGCTTTCGCTCCTGAGTTCACTGGTCTCCCATCCTCCCTTAATCTCTCCCTCTATGTAAACTCCCCAAACCATATACACGACCACTCCCTCGACCTTGCCACTCCCATCGTGTCAATAAGGCCATCTCTGACCACTTCCTCGTATCACTCTCCACCCACATCCCCCTTCGATTACTCCCGCCCCCCCCCCCCCCCAACCCCTTGTGTGTTCACCCCTGGAAAAAGCTCTCTCCTGACTCTTACAACTGCACTTATGAACTCCCAACTGTCCAGCCCTTGGCCCCTCCATTCACCATGGCATTTCTGCACCTAAAGATCTGCTCAATCACACCCTCACCACCATCTTTGATGCCCTAGTCAGTGTTAAAAACAATTATTCTCTCACGCTGGCAGTTCCCCCTGGTACAGCCCTGATCCTTGCTCCCTCAAGTCCAAGGGACACAGACATGAACGGATATGGTGGACAACTGGTTTAGCCATTCACCGCCAGATCTGGCTGGACCACATATTATCTGGTCCTGCTCTCGGTCTGTCAGAATTACTCAGAATGTAAAGATAAACCCTGGCTTCTATTCTCCACTGCTTACCATCTTTTTAAACCCCTCTCCCCAGGTTCCACCCTAACCTCCGACAATAAGTGTGAGGAACACATGGACGACTTTGTCTCTAAAATTGAGACCATCTGTTTCAGCCACCTCTGTCTCTTCCCTTCCTTCCCCTTGCCCACCGGGCAAAACTTCCTCCAAGGATCACCCCTACCCGAAACCTGACCTCACATCTTTCTCCAGTTTCTCTCCGATCTCCACTCATGAACTTCCCGAGCTCATCTTGTCCATGGGACACATTTCCTGCTCCCTCGACCCTATTCCCACCAAACCGCTGACCACCCAACTTCCTTTTCTAGCTCCCATGTCAGCTGACATTGTTAACGGTTCTCTCTCAAGTACTGTCCCCTCTCCTCAAATCTGCCGCCGTCACCCCTCTCCTCAAAAAACAACGCTTTACCCCTCTGTCCTTGGAGACTAGCGCCCCCTCTCCAACTTCCCTTCCCTCTCCAACTTCCTTGAACATGCTGTCACCTCTCAAATCCATGCAATTCCATGTTTGAATCCCTCCAATCCGGTTTCTGCGCCTGCTACAGTATCGAAACGGCTCTCGTCAAGTTCACAAATGACATCCTTTGTGACTGTGACAAAAGCAAACTATCTGTCCTCATGCTTCTTGACTTGTCTGCAGTCTTTGACACTGTTGACTACTCCATCCTTCTCTAACGCCTCTCCGCTGCCGTCCAGCTGGGTGGGACTGCACTCACCTGGTTCCATTCTTGCCCATCTAATCAAAGTCAGAAAATCACCTGCAACGGCTTCTCTTCCCACCCCGCATCATTACCTCTGGTGTCCCCCAAGGATCTATCCTTGGATCCCTCCTCTTTCTCATCTATGTGTTGCCCCTTGGCGACATCATCTGAAAACACAGCGTTAGTTTCCACCTGTACGCTGATGACACCCAGCTCTACCTCACTAGAACTTCCTCTCGACCCCACCTCGGTCTCTAAATGGTCAGACTGCTTGTCCGACGTCCAGTTCTGGTTGAGCAGAAATTTTCTCCAATTGAATATTGGGAAGGCCAAAGCCATGGTTTTCAGTCCCCGCCACAAACTCCATTCCCTAGCCACTGACTCCATCCCTCTCCCCAACTTCTGTCTGAGACTGAACCAGACAGTTGGTAACTTTGGTGTCGTATTTGACCCCGAAATGAGCTTTCAACCGCATATCTGCACCATAACTAAAACTGCCTTTTTCCACCTCTATCATCCATCTCCACCCTTGCCTCAGCTCATCCACTGCTGAAGCCCTGATCCATGCCTTTGTTACCTCGAGACATGACATTTCCTATGCACTCCTGGCTGGCCTCCCACATTTACCCTACTTAAACGAGGGGTGATCCAAAACTCGTCTGCCCATGTCCTAACTCGCACCAAGACCCGTTCACCCATTAACCCTGTGCTCGCTGAGGTACATTGGCTCCCGGTTAAGCAACGCCTCGATTTTAAAATTCTCATCCTAGTTTTCAAATCCCTCCATGGCCTGGGCCCTCCTGGTCTCTCTAATCCCTTGCAGCCCCACAATCCCCCCCGCCCCCCACCACCACCAGAGATGTCTGCACTCCTAACTCTGCTCTCTTCAACATCCCTGATTATAATCGCTCAACCATCGGTGGCCATGCCTTCTATTGCCTAAACCCAAAGCTCAAATTCCTGCTTAAACCTCTCCACCTCTCTTTCCTCCTTCAAGATGCTCCTTAAAACCTACCTCTTTCACCAAACTTTTGGTCACTCGCCCCAATTTCTCATGTGGCTCAGTGTTAAAGTTTTGCATCTCAATAATCCTGTGAAGCACCTTGGACATTTCACTATGTGAAAGGTGCTATATAAATACATGTTGTTGGATTCCTAAAATCCATTTCTCACAATTCAAAACATGAGGCAACTCATTTCTTCCACAGCTTTTACAATTAGATGATGTTAGAAGCGATAAGCATAATGAGGGAAAATATTGACGTTCAACAGCTTTGAAAGTGGATAAATCCCCAGGCTCAGATGAAATGTATCCCAGGCGATTAAGAGAAGCAAAAGAGGAAATAGCAGAGACTCTGACCATCATTTTCCAATCCCCTCTGGCTGCAGGTATGGTGCCAGAGGACTGGACGACTGCCAACGTTGTACCTTTGTTTAAAAATGGAGAAAGGGATAGACCGAGTAATTACAGGCCAGTCAGCCTAACCTCAGAGGTGGGGAAATTGGAAAAAATCCTGAGGGTCAGTATAAATCTTCATTTGGGAAAGACATGGATTAATCAAGGACAGTCAGCATGGATTTGTTAAGGGAAGGTCGTGTCTCAGTAACTTGATTGAATTTTTCAAGGAGATAACCAGGAGGGTCGATGAGGGCAGTGCTTATGTAGTGTATATGGATTTTAGCAAAGCTTTTGATAAGATCCCACAGGGTAGACTGGTCACGAAAGTAAAAGCCCATGAGATCCAGGGCAAAGTGGCAAGTGAGATCCAAAATTGGCTCAGAGACAGGAAGCAAAGGGTAATGGTTGATGGGTGTTTTTGTGATTGGAAGGCTGTATCCAGTGGGGTTCCGCAGGGCTCAGTGCTGGGTCCCTTGCTTTTTGTGGTATATAATCAATGACTTGGACTTAAATGTTGGGGGTACGATTAAAAAGTTTGCAGATGACACTAAAATAGGCTGTGTGGTTGATAAGAAGAAAGCTGCGAACTGCAGAACAGTGACAAATGGTATTCAATCCGGATAAGTGTGAGGTAATGCATTTGGGAAAGTCAAACAAGGCAAGGGAATACACATTAAATTGTACGACATTGAAAAGTGTAGAAAAACAAATGGACCTTGGAGTGCAAGTCCACAGATCCCTGAAGGTAGCAGGCCAGGTGGATAAGATGGTTAAGGCAGCATATGGAATACTTGCCCTTATTAGTCGAGGCATGGAATACAAGAGCAAGGATGTTATGCTTGAATGGTATAAAATACTATTTAGGTCGCCGCTGGAGTACTGTGTGCAGTTCTGGTCACCATATTACAAGAAAGATGTGATTGCACTGGAAAGGATGCAGAGGAGATTTAGAACAATGTTGTCTGGACTGGAGAATTTTGGCTATGAGGAAAGATTGGTGATGCTGGGTCTGTTTTCTTTGGAACACAGGAGGCTGAAGGGAGACCTGATTGAGGTGTATAAAATTATGAGGGGCCTGGATAGAGTGGATAGGAAGGATCTGTTTTCCTTGGCAGAGGGGTCAATAACCAGTGGGCATAGATTTTAAGTAATTGGGGGGACGTATAGAGGAGATACGAGGTGAAATTTATTTACCCAGAGGGTGGTGGGGGTCTGGATCTCACTGCCTGAAAGGGTGGTAGAGGCAGAAAGTCTCACCACATTTAAAAAATACTTGGATGTGCACCTAAAGTGCCGTAACCTACAGGGCTATGGACCAAGAGATGGAAAGTGGGATTAGACTGGATAGCTCTTGGTCGACACAATGTGCCAAAATGGTCTCCTTCAGTGCTGTAAATTTTTATGATTCTATGTTCTGGATTGTTTCCATAACGAAGACCCCCTTTCGGCAGACCAGCGGGAACATGCTAGATGCAATGTGCAGGGTGGGGGGGTCGACACTCGCACCCATCGGATGAGCGTATCCCCGCTGGAAGTCAACCAAGTAGTCAGAGGTCAGATAACTGGTCTTCTGCTCTTCGTGGCTACGATTGGAGGGCCACTCTGCTGCCATCAGACCTGGGAACCCCACTGGATGTCACCCCAGTATTCACGGACCAGAATTCTAGTCTCCACTCACCAAGGCATTCTGGATGGGGTTTGAACTCAACTTTGTCTTCTATGTGGAAATCCCAAGGTTCACCTTAACGCAATAATTTTTAAGCTAAAATAAAAACTTCAAATTATCACAGCAGACTTGAGTGCTGCATTTTTGTGTAATATCTCAGCACAGGCAGCAATGAATATTGCCAACACCTTTTAACTTCCTTTGATGAGAAATAACA
Organism: Pristiophorus japonicus; assembly: GCF_044704955.1. Classification (NCBI taxonomy): domain Eukaryota; kingdom Metazoa; phylum Chordata; class Chondrichthyes; family Pristiophoridae; genus Pristiophorus; species Pristiophorus japonicus. The sequence continues at coordinate 89,480,912 of NC_091978.1, read as the reverse complement.
ACTTTGTTCTCGTGTACATGTTGTTTAAAGAGGTGTGATATCTCAACCTGATTTTCCAGTAACTTAAATTAAACCCACCCAACACGGAAATTAAGTCTGCAAATACACGACGCACATCATTACAACAAGTGTCTAATATTTTTTAATGAAATCGGTTATGAAAAATCTTAGAGTTAAGTGGAGAAAAAAAGACATCGCATCTACTATTTCTCATCTGTTGATTTCTGATTGTTACAGTAGGCAACAGAATTTTCCAGCAGCAGAAAAGTAAAGAAATATTGGAGGGTCAGTTATTCTCGGCTGTTCGTGTGCCTAAATCAAAAGCACAATAAGAACCTTTGGAAGAAACCTGGGGGTAAGTTGTTTTATTCTTACTTGACATTTAGAAAAGAGAGGCAGAATGGAAAAAGGAGGGTAGCCCTGATAATAAAGGATTACATAAGGACATTAGTGAGAAAGGATCTTGGCTCGGATGATCAGGAAGTAGAATCAGTATGGGTGGAGTTAAGAAATGACAAGGAACAGAAAACGCTAGTGGGAGTTGTGTACAGACCACCAAACAGTAGTAGTGAGGTTGGGGACAGCATCAAACAATAAATTAGCAATGCCTGCAATAAAGGTACAGCAGTTATCATGGGCGACTTTAATCTACATATAGATTGGGCTAACCAAACTGGTAACAACAGTATGGTGGAGGAGGAATTTCTGGAGTGTATTAGGGATTGCTTTCCAGACCAATATGTCGAGGAACCAACTAGAGGGCTGGCCATCCTAGACTGGGTGATGTGTAATGAGAAAGGACAAATTGGCAATCTTGTTGTGCGAGGCCCCTTGGGGAAGAGTGACCATAATATGGTAGAATTCTTTATTAAGATGGAGTGCGACAGTCAATTCAGAGACTAGGGTCCTGAACTTAAGGGTAACTTCGATGATATGAGATGTGAATTAGCTAGAATAGACTGACGAATGATACAAAGAGTTGACGCTAGATAGACAATGGCAAACATTTAAAGATCACATGGATGAACTTCAACAATTGTACATCCCTTAATAAAACGCAGAAGGTGGCTCAACCATGGCTAACAAGGGAAATTAGGGATCCAAGGAAGAGGCATATAAATTGGCCAGAAAAAGCAGCAAACCTGAGGACTGGGAGAAATTGAGAATTCAGCAGAGGAGGACAAAGGGTTTTTGGAGGGGGAAAATAGAGTATGAGAGGAAGCTTGCTGGGAACATAAAAACTGACTGCAAAAGCTTTTATAGATATGTGAAGAGAAAAAGATTAGGTGAAGACAAATGTAGGTTCCTTGCAGTCAGAATCAGGTGAATTTATAATGGGCAACAAAGAAATGGCAGACCAATTGAATAAATACTTTGGTCCTGTCTTCACGAAGGAAGACACAAATATTCTTCCGGAAATACTAGGGGACCAAGGCTCTAGTGAGAAGGAGGAAGTGAAGGAAATCCTTATTAGTCAGGAAATTGTGTAAACGAAAATGATGGGACTGAAGGCCAATAAATCCCCAAGGCCTGATAGTCTGCATCCCAGAGCACTTAAGGAAGTGGCCCTAGAAATAGTGGATGCATTGGTGATCATTTTCCAACAGTCTATCGACTCTGGATCAGTTCCTATGGACTGGAGGGTAGCTAATGTAACACCACTTTTTAAAAAAGGACGGAGTGTGAAAACGGTGAATTATAGACCAGTTAGCCTGACATCAGTAGTGGGGAAAATGTTGGAATCAATTATTAAAGATGAAATAGCAGCACATTTGGAAAGCAGTGACAGGATCGGTCCAAGTCAGCATGGATTTATGAAAGGGAAATCATGCTCGACAAAGCTTCTGGAATTTTTTTTTGAGGATGTAACTAGTAGAGTGGACAAAGGAGAACCAGTGGATGTGGTGTATTTGGACTTTCAAAAGGTTTTTGACAAGGTCCCACACAAGAGATTGATGTGCAAAATTAAAGCACATGGTATTGGGGGTAATGTATTAACATGGATAGAGAACTGGTTGGCTGACAGGAAGCAGAGAGTCGGGATAAACGGGTCCTTTTCAGAATGGCAGGCAGTGACTAGTGGAGTGCCGCAGGGCTCAGTGCTGGGACCCCAGCTTTTACAATATACATTAATGATTTAGATGAAGGAATTGAGTGCAATATCTCCAAGTTTGCAGATGACACTAAGCTGGGTGTCGGTGTGAGCTATGAGAAGGGCGCTAAGAGGCTGAAGGGTGACTTGGACAGGTTAGGTGAGTGGCCCAATGCATGGCAGATGCAGTATAATGTGGATAAATGTGAGGTTATCCACTTTGGTGGCAAAAACATGAAGGCAGATTAGGAAAAGGGGAGGTGCAATGAGACCTGGGTGTCATGGTACATCACTCATTGAATGTTGGCATGCAGGTACAGCAGGCAGTGAAGGCGGCAAATGGCATGTTGGCCTTCATAGCTAGGGGATTTGAGTATAGGAGCAGGGAGGTCTTACTGCAGTTGTACAGGGCCTTGGTGAGACCTCACCTGGAATACTCTGTTCAGTTTTGGAATCCTAATCTGAGGAAGGAAATTCTTGCTATTGAGGGAGTGCAGCGAAGGTTCACCAGACTGAATCCTGGGATGGCAGGACTGACATATGAGGAGAGATTGGATCAACTGGGCCTGTATTCACTGGAGTTTAGATGAGAGGGGATCTCATAGAAACATAAAATTCTGACGGGACTGGACAGGTTAGATGCAGGAGGAATGTTCGTGATGTTGGGGAAGTCCAGAACCAGAGGTCACAGTCTAAGGATAAGGGGTAAGCCATTTAGGATTGAGAGGAGGAGAAACTTCTTCACTCAGAGAGGAGCTAACCTGTGGAATTCTCTACCGCAAAGAGTTGTTGATGCCAGTTCATTGGATATATTCAAGAGGGAGTTGGATATGGCCCTTACGGCTAAGGGATCAAGGGGTATGGAGAGAAAGCAGAAAAGGGGTACTAAGGTAAATGATCAGGCATGATCTTATTGAATGATGGTGCAAGCTCGAAGGACTGAATGGCTTACTCCTGCACCCATTTTCTATGTTTCTATATTTGTTTCTATGTTTTATAGGTCCCCCAAACAGTAGCTATACTGTTGGACAGAGTATTAATCAACATTTAATAGGACTTTGCAACAAAGGTAATACAACAATCATGGGGAATTTTAATCTTTATATAGACTGTGCAAATCAAATTGGCAAAGGTAGTCTGGATGATGAGTTCATGGAATACATGTGAGACAGTTTCCTAGAAGAATACATCATGGAACCAACTAGATAAGACTATTTTAGAAATAAATGGGTATGATCCGATTGCCATTACAGAGACGTGGTTGCAAAGTGAACAAGGATTGGGAACTGAATATTCAGCGGTATGCGCCATTTTGTAAGAATAGGCAGAAAGAAAAAGGAGATGGGGTAGCTCTGTTAATAAGGGATGAGATCAGTGCAGTAGTGAGAAATAATATTGGTTCAGAAGATCAAATGTAGAATCAGTTTGGGTGGAGACAAGAAATAATAAGGGAAAGAAGTCACTGGTGGGAGTGGTCTATAGGTCCCCAAACAGTAGCCACACTGTAGGACAGAATATAAATCAAGAAATAATGGAGGCTTGTAAGAAAGGTACGGCAATAATCATGGAGGATTTAAATCTTCATATTGATTAGACAAATCAAATTGGCAAAGGTAGCCTTGAGGAAGAGTTCATAGAGTGTATTCGGGATAGTTTCTTAGAACAATACATTGTGGAACCAACCAGGGAGCAGACTATTTTCGATCTGGTAATATGTAATGAGACTGGATTAATTAATGATCTCAGTGAAGGATCCTCTTGGGAAAAGTGATCATAGCATGGTAGAATTTCAAATTCAGTTTGGGGGTGAGAAGGCTAGGTCTCCAACTAGTATCCTGAACTTAAATAAAAGTAATTACAAAAGGTATGAAGTCAGAGTTGGTTAAAGTGGACTGGGAGAATATATTAAAGGGGAAGACTATAGAAAAGCAGTGGCAAACATTTAAGGAGATATGTCATAACTCTCAGCAAAGATATATTCCAGTGACAAACAAAGACTCTAAGAGAAGGATGAACCATCCCTGGCTAACTAAGGAAGTAAAGGATGGTATCAAATTGAAAACAAAGGCATACAATGTTGTGAAGAACGGTGGAAGGCCAGAGGATTGGAAAAAATTTTGAAACCAGCAGAAGACGACTAAAGAAATGATAAAGGCAGAAGATAGCACATGAGAGTAAACTAGCAAGAAATAAAAACAGACAGCAAGAGCTTTGACAGGTATATAAAAAGGAAGCAAGTAGTTTAAGTAAACGTTGGTCCCTTAGAGGATGAGACTGGGGAATTAATAAATGGGAAACAAGGAAATGGCAAGACTTTGAACTAATATTTTCTATCGGTCTTCACGGTAGAAGACACTAAAAACGTCAGTATAATAGATAATCAAAGTGGGGGGGGGGGCGCTAGAATCTTAAAACAATCACTAGAAATAAAGTACTAATGGGACTAAAGGTGGACAAGTCCAAGTCCCCTGGACCTGATGGCTTATATCCTAGGCTCTTAAGAGAAGTGGCAGCAGAGATTGTGGATGCATTGGTTGTAATCTACCAAAATTCCCTGGATTATGGAGCGGTCCCCACGTAATGGAAAGCCGCAAATGTAATGCCCCTATTAAAGAAAGGAGGGAGACAGAAAGCAGGAAACTATAGACCAGTTAGCCTAACATCTGTCATTGGGAAAATGCTGGAGTCCATTAAGGAAGTAATAGCAGGACATTTAGAAAATCATAATGCAGTCAAGCAGAGTCAACACAGTTGTACGAAAGGGAAATCATGTTTGACAAATTTGCTGGGAGTTCTTTGCGGATGTAACGAGCAGGGTGGATAAAGGGGAACCTAATGATGCCGTGTATTTCGATTTGCAGAAGGCATTCGATAAGGTGCCACATAAAAGATAACTGCACAAGATAAGAGCTCACTGGGTTGGGGGTAATATTTTAGTGTGGATAGAGGATTGGCAAACTAACAGAAAACAGTCAGGATAAATGGGTCATTTTCAGGTTGGAAAACTGTAACTAGTGGGGTGCCACATGGATCAATGCTGGGGCCTCAACTATTTACAATTTATATTAATGACTTGGAAGAAGGAATCGAGTGTAATGTAGCCAAATTTGCTGATGATACAAAGATAGGTGGGAAAGCAAGTTGTGAGGACACAAAGCAGCTACAAAGGGATATAGATAGGCTCAGTGAGTGGGGAAAAATTTGGCAGATGGAGAGTATAATTTGGGAAAATGTGAGGTTATCCACTTTGGTAGGAAAAGTAAAAAAGCAAATTATTTAAATGGGGAGAGATTACAAAATGCTGCAATACAGAGGGATCTGGGAGTTCTTGTACATGAAACACAAAATGTTAGCATGCAGGTACAGCAAGTAATCAAGAAGGCAAATGGAATGTTGGCCTTTATTGCAAGGGGGATAGAGTATAAAAGCAGAGAAGTCCTGCTACAACTGTACAGGGTATTGGTGAGGCCACACCTGGAGTACTGTGTACCATTTTGGTCTCTAATTAAGGAAGGATATACTTGCATTGGAGGCTGTTCAGAGAAGGTTCACTAGGTTGATTCCGGAGATGAGGGGGTTGACTTATGAGGAAAGATTGAGTAGGTTGTGCCTATACCCATTGGAGTTTAGAAGACTGAGGTGATCTTATTGATTCTAAGGGGGCTTGACAGGGTAGATGCAGAGAGGATATTTCCCCTCATGGGGGAATCCAGAACTAGCGGACATAGTTTCAGAATAAGGGGGTCACCCATTTAAGACAGAAATTATGAGGAATTTCTTCTCTCAGAGGGTCACGAATCTTTGGGATTCTCTACCCCAGAGAGCTGTAGAGGCTAGGTCTTTGAATATATTTAAGGTGGAGATAGACAATATTTTAAATGATAAGGGAGTGAACGGTTATGGGGAGCAGGCGGAGAAGTGGAGTAGAGTCCAGGATCAGATCAGCCATGATCTTATTGAATGGCGGAGCAGGCTCAAGCGGCCAAATGGCCTACTCCTGCTCCTATTTGATATGTTCTTATTGAAGCCAATTGCATAGGTATGAGGAGTGAGTTGGATAAGGTAGATTGGAAAATTAGATTAAAAGGTATGATGGTAGATAAGCAGTGGCAAATATTTAAATAAATATTCCAAAATTGTCAACAAATATACATTGCAATGAGAAATAAAAACTCCATAGGAAAAGTGATCTATCTGTGGCTAACTAAAGTTAATAGATTAAGAGGCCTATAATGTTGCAAAGAATAGTACTAAGCCTGAGAATTGGGAGAGCTTTAGAAACCAGCAGAGGATGACCAAAATATTGATAAAATTGGAGAAAATAGAACATGACAGTACACTAGTAAGAAATATAGAAATAAATTGTAAGAGCTCCTACAGTATGTAAAAAGAAGGATGCATTGGTCCCTTAGAGGCTGAGACAGATGAAATTATAATGGGGTATAAGGAAATGGCAGTGATTTTAAACATATATTTTGTATCTGTCTTCACAGTAGAGGACATAGAAAACATACCAGAAATAGTGGGGCACCAAGGGGCTAATAAGAGTAAGGAACTTAAAGTAATTTTTTTTTTTTTTTTTTTTAATAAATTCGTAGCCAATCGTTTCCAATTCTTTGTCAAGTCACAAACGCCAGAGGTCACCCTGCACCAGTCAAGGATCACTCTGCGCCAATGCTCTTAGCCAAAAGGCCTAGAGCCACTGCACCGTTCCTGGAAGTACTGCAATACCAGGTTCGTGCCATGGAGGTGGATGGGTCAGGTCCCCCACACACCTCCGTGGAGGTGGATGGGTCAAGCCATCCCACCCACCTCCTGTTTACAAAAATGTAAGCATATACCTTCCTGACCAGGGAGAAACCACCCGGAGGTCATGGTGGCTGGTCAGGTTAGTTATGCAGATCTTAGCCAAAAGGCCGAGGAACTTAAAGTAATTAATATCAGTGAGGGAAAAGTACTTGATAAACTAACAGGGCTAAAAGTTGACAAATCCCCTGGACCTGATGTCCTACATCCCATTTCTAAAAAGAGATGGTTTTGATCTTCCAAAATTCCTTAGATTCTAGAACTGTCCCAGCGGATTGGAAGGTAGCAAATGTAAGCAAGGAGGGAGAGAAAACAGGGAACTACAGGCCAGTTAGCCAGACATCAGTCATCGTGAAAATGCTGGAATCCATTAAGAAAGAAGTGGTAACAGGGCACTTGGAAAATAATATAATTATAGAATCATAGAATGGTTACAGCACAGAAGGAGGGCATTCGGCCAGTCGAGCCTGTGCCAGCTCTCTACAAGAGCACCTCAGCTAGACCCACTCACCCGCCCTTTCCCCATAGCTCTGCAATTTCTTTTCCTTCAGGTAATTATCTAATTCCCTTTTGAAAGCCACAATTTAATCTGCCTCCACCACCTCTTCAGGAAGTACATTCCAGATCCTAACCACTCACTGCATGAAAAAGTTTTTCCTCACTTCGCCTTTGGTTCTTCTGCCAATCACCTTAAATCTGTGTCCTCCGGTTCTCGACCCTTCCACGAAGGGGAACAGTTTCTCGATGTACTCTGTCAAGACGTCTCATGATTTTGAACACCTCTATCAAATCTCCTCTCAACCTTCTCTGCTCCAAGGAGAACAATCTCAGCTTCTCCAGTCTATCCACGTAACTGAAGTCCCTCATCTCTGGAACCAGTCTCGTATATCTTTTCTGCACCCTCTCTAAGGCCTTCACATTCTTCCTAAAGTGTGGTGCCCAGAATTGGACAATACTCCAATTAAGGCCGAACCAGTGTTTTATAAAGGTTCATCGTAACTTCCTTGCTTTTGTACTCTGTGCCTCTATTCAAGAGGCCCAGGATTCCATAAGCTTTTTTTAAAAACCACTTTCTCAACCTGCCCTGCCACATTCAATGATTTGTGCACATACACCCTAAGGTCTCTATGTTCAGGCGCCCACTTTATTATACCCATTAGTTTAAATTGCCTCTCCTCGTTCAAAATGGATCACTTTGCACTTTTCTGCGTTAAAAATTTTATCTGCCAGGTGTCCACCCATTCCAATCGCCTGTTTATGTCCTCTTGAAGTCTATGATTATCCTCACTATACACAATTCCAAGTTTTGCGCCATCTGCAAATTTTGAAATTGTGCTCTTTATACCAAAGCCCAAGATATAGAAACATAAAAAATAGGTACAGGAGTAGGCCATTCAGCCCTTCGAGCCTGCACCAGCATTCAATACGATCATGGCTGATCATTCCCTCAGTACCCCTTTCCCACTTTCTCTCCCTACTCCTTGATCCCTTTAGCCGCAAGGGCCATATCTAACTCCCTCTTGAATATATCCAATGAACTGGCATCAACAACTCTCTGCGGTAGGGCATTCCACAGGTTAACAACTCTGAATGAAGAAGTTTCTCCTCATCTCAGTCCTAAACGGCCTACCCTTCATCCTTAGACTGTGTCTTCGGATTCTGGACTTCCCCCAACATCGGGAACATTCTTCCTACATCTAACCTGTCCAGTCCCGTCAGAATTTTATATGTTTCTATGAGATCCCCTCTCACCCTTCTAAACTCGTGAATACAGGCCCAGTCGATCCAGTCTCTCCAGTCTCCCCTCATATGTCAGTCCTGCCATCCCAGGAATCAGTCTGGTAAACCTTCGCTGCACTCCCTCAATAGCAAGAACGTCCTTCCTCAGATTAGACGACCAAAACTGAACACAATATTCCAGGTGAGACCTCACCAGGACCCTGTACAACTGCAGTAAGATCTCCCTGCTCTTGGGGGTTGGACTACAAGAGTAAGAAAGTATTATCAAAGCTTTGTACAATTGTAGTGAGTACTGTGCACAGTTTTTGGTCTACTTATCTGAGGAAGGATATACTTACCTTAGAGACAGTGCAATGAAGGTTCACTAGCTTGATCTCTGGGATGAGAGGGTTGTCCTATGAGGAGATATTGAGTAGATTGGGCCTATACCCTCTAGAGTTTAGAAGAATGAGAAGTGATCTCATTGAAACATACAAGACTCTGAAGGGGATTGACAGGAGTAGATGAGGAGAGGTTGTTTCCCCTGGCTGGAGAGTCTAGAACTAGGGGGCATTGTCTCATAAGGATTGAGCCATTTAAGACTGACATGAGGAGGAATTTCTTCATTTAACAGGTTGTAAAACTTTGGAATTTTCTACCCCAAAGGGCTGTGGATGCGGAGTCATTGAGTATATTCAAGACGAAGATCAATATATTTTTGGACTCTAAGGGAATCAAGGGGTATGGGAATCGCGCGAGAAAGTGGAGCTGAGGTTGAAGAAATGGCAGAGTAGGCTCGAGGGGCCGTATGGACTTCTCCTATTCTTAATTCTTATGTTCTTACGGAAAATACGCAAATGTAAATGAGAAACTTCATGTTGAGCACCATGTTGAAGTTTATGAAAATGAAGCTGATTTACCTGCTCAAGAAAGCCAACCATATCCAATGCATTGCATACTTCATGATATTTCTTGTTCCAATGCTGGATGGTTTCATCAGCACCATATTTGTGATTTAAGTACCTAGAAAAGATTGGGTACGGTTATTTCCATATTACACACTACTACTCACATTTCAGTTCAAATAAAAATGCACAATGTAGCCCTTTAATGTACTTGAACCTTTGAACTGACAGACTTTGGAGAGAGGGTGGTGCAGTTTACAGTAACAGGAATAAAGAACAGGAAACAGTAGTAATACTCCTCTGGGAAAATAGAAGCAAATAAAATAGAATATGGACTTCTGGAGCTTGTTTAAAAGGCTTATATTGTTACAATGCTAATATACAAAGTGCATGAACAAAATAAATATTTTGAAACTTCAACTGAATCATAACTATCGAGTATTTTGAATCTTTAATTTCATAAACAAGACACATGGGCTAGAAATTGGGCAAATTGCAATAGCACTGTTTTTTTTGGCACTATTCACGTTTAACGACTTTTTTTCCCCCGTCGAAATGCCAAAAAATAAATGTGAAAAATTGGTCAAACGTTTTGAAACATTTGGCAAAGTGATAAAATTGCACCGTTTGTGTGTAACAAAACTGAAGTTTTCGGCACTAAAAATAATGCCCATTCTGCACAAGCGCAGAATATTTCCCCACATTTTTTTTTTAAACTTTTGATCTTTCAGGTACCTTCCAGGTCACAGGATGGGTGCTCCCAAACATGCGCAGTACACCCAGGGCTGAATCAGCCATTTTCAGAGTGCATTTAAACTTCAGCAGAGTTCACCACAGGTGTTCCAAAAACTAAAAATGCAGGGTGATTCATAAAGGAAGAGGGCCAGGAAATTTTCTCTGGATGCAAATGAGGCCCTGATCAGTGCTGGAGAGAGCAGATAGGGGGTAGATTACAAGGCAGGGTCATGGAAAACTACACCCATCTGTTATGAAACAGACTCAACACTCCGAAGCCAGGCCTTCCACAGCTTCTCCAGGGCTTCCATTGACGTCTCCCAGCAAGAGCAGCGCCCTAGCCGTGCTGCTAAAAAACATCTAGGGGCAAGGCCAAGAGTAAAGGCAACAATGGATGGGGGCGGAGGGGGGGGGGAGGGAAACTTGGCTGCAACTGAAGGATGTTTGCTGCAGGGGTTGTTGTTTTTTTGCTGTTCTTTGGTCGGATTATTGTTATTTAGGTGGCGTTTACAATTGAAAAGTTTATCAAAAATGTTAAAGATACAAAATGAATGTTTAGAAAGTTGCATTAAAGTACAACTGTACAAATGTTCAATAAATTTCAAATTATTTTTTTAACTAAACCAAACTTGTGCAGTGTCTCATTCACAGAATAACTGGGGGAAATAGTCAACATGGTGGGATGCAGTGCATAGTCAATGATGAAACGTGCCATTCAACCTTCATGCAAAGCATTGAATTGTCAGCTGCTGACATAAGGCTCTTGCAGTGACAAAAGCTCCACGAGGCCTCCTACCTTGTCATTCTGGGGGGTGGTGGTGGCATGTGTTCCTCCTCCTCCTCCCCTTTCTCTCGAGGTGGTTCTGCAATCCCCAGTGGCAAATCCTGTCCCCTCATGATGGCTAAGTTGTGTAGCATGCAGCACACCACAGTGAACTCAGCGACCTGCTGAGGGGAGTATTGCAGGTGGCCTCCAGAGTGGTTCAGGCATCGGAAGCACTGCTTCAGCACTCCAATTGTCTTAGACGATGTTGCGTGTGGCTATATGGCTGCTATTGTAGTGATGCTCGGTTTCTGTCTGAGGGTAGCGAAGGGGTGGGGTGGCTGGGGGGGTGGGGGGCTCTGGCCTTCTGGTTGACGGTCAAACAGCTGTGAGACAATGCTCTCACGCAAGATGAAAGCATCATGGATGCTCCCTGGAAATTGTGCATTTACTGCCATGATGTGCTGAGTATGGTCGCACAGTATCTGTACGTTCACCGAGTGGAATCCCTTTCGGTTTCACTAAACCTCTGAATCCTGAAAAGGTGTTCGCAGGACAATGTGTGTAGTCGATGGCAGCCTTTACCTTGGGGAAGCCAGCAATTAGTGCAAAACCTATAAGCCCTCTCATTCTGTGCCTCCCTGGTCATTAGTATGCAGCGATATTTAGCGAACTGCAAGATGGAGCATATATCCCCTACTCATGCCCGAAAGAAGCCGGGGGGCATAGAAGGCAATTGCCACAGTCACCTTCACCTCGACGGGCAGTGCAGTTCTCCTCACACTTGTCGGCTGTATGTCTGCCTTTATGAGCTGGCATATCTCTGTGACCACGTCTTTTAGAAAGCGCAGCCTTCTAACGCACTGTGCCTCAGACAGGTGCAGGTATGAGTGCTGCTCCCTGAAAACTCATTGGGGACAAGACCCCCTCCCCATAAGTCTACGACCTCTCTGATTACGTTGATAATGCTGTCGAATAAGCCTTCTTCCAGGTCTCTGCCATTATTACTGGCTGCTTTTGCTTCGAGCAGAGATAACATAGGCCCCATTCTTTTCAATGTCCTTAAATGTCCTTAAATACAAAGTATAAAGTATAAACTCACAAAAACCTCAGTGTAAAGCACAACCTTCCCACCATTGTGAACTGTAGCTCCGTTTTTCAAGATGGCGCTGTTTGTGCTGGTTTCGTCATGAATCAGGCATGGTAAGACCTGCATTTTTTGGGTGATATTTTTGGCGGTATTTAAGAATGGCATTATAGGCCAATTTTTCAAAAATGGCGACATCGGAGTATTTGACACCAAGTGATGTCACAAAAACGGTTTTGCAAAAAGGCGCTTGTTATTTTTTTTTAACGCAGACATTAAACCACTGGCCAATATCGGAAAATGATAAATTTTTTTAATGTAAAAAAAAAACACAATGCCAAAAAATGACGTTAAAACAGGCACAATCCTGGCCAGTTTCTAGCCCCATATATCAAGGATAGGAGGGTCCAATCCATCGACAAAGGCAAATCTTTAAATACATTATTTAGAGTATAATCAATGGAGAACGGTGAAATGATCAGTATATTACATTCAAGAGGACAAACTGATAACTCCTCAGTGTATGCCATAGGTGTTCTTGAATACAATAAACTGGTTTTGAAAGGCAACTACTTATCCTGTAAAAGCAACAGGCCCGGAGCACCACAACATCCCAGAAACAATAATATGATGGATGACCAATTAATCTGTTTATGAGGTACTGGTCGAGGGTATACTGGTTTTATTCCAGGACATCAGGAATAAAATATTTTACAGAAAATAAACATTTCAACCATTTTACTCCACTTAGTTTTCAAATGCTCATGGTAGAATTAAGCTCATGGTTCAAGTGTGCAATTAATTAAAAAAAGCAAAAGGCACAACTCAGCAAATTAAAAAAAAATACTCAAATGGACTTAAATATTTAGCTTATGAAAAATTAGGTTATGAAATATTTAGAATTTGAATGATTGAAATCAGAAAGGTACCTTTTTGGATTGAATAAGTGATTGCCACAGAAAAATTCTCAAACAGATTTAATATGTGATACGCCATATGCAAGCCTTTTAATTAATCAGACATGGAATCCCTGTCAGGTAATCAGCTATACATTCGCTTTAGTGGACCATTACATTTTAGTGCCCTTTAGTTAAAGTAAATATTCTGCCAGCTTGACTCAATGGAATTTTAACAACGTTTGTTTCAACCACTGAAACCACATCCTTGAATAAGGTACTTGGTTTTCTTCAAAGATAGCAGTGGCAGAAAACAAACGCAATAAACCCAACTTCTGCTCAAATAATGTTGTAAAACCGAAGCAGCTCACAGCTTACATCCTCCCAACAATTTAACATGTTCTGTTGGGGATCTTTCAGATTCAGATTCCTATAGAATAGATTAAATCATTGAAGGATCTTAGCTCAAAGAATTAATACTGGAATTTTAAGCAATTATGGAAAAAACAAAATTGCGACATTAACTACAATGGCACCTGTGCTTTAGAGTTCTACGAGAATAATCTTCTTCAACTTGACAATAAGAAACAAAGTAAAGACACATGTGGTGAGCTGCTGAGAAAAAAATGTTACCTGTAGAACTTGGGGTCCAAAAGACCATAGACCTCCTGGTCAGCAGCAGATATTCCAGCAAACATATAGTAGAAAATATGGAAGTTTCTCTCGCCTTCATCCTGACGCACAACTCTGGATTTCTCCAACAGGTATTCATTGATTTTAGCACCTTTCACTGGGTGAAAGTAGAGTACCAAGTTACACGTATTGCACTGAATATCCAATTCATTGGATGGAATCAGACAGTATTCCTATTGAATCATAAACCATAGCTTTTGAGAGAACCTAGTCACTGTCCCGGACAAGCTGATTTTTTTCTCTACTTTCCTCATCTGTTGGGCAGTGAAGGAAACCACAACCAAAATAAAAAAATAAAAACACAAAACCATACAAATACAGTATGGCCGTAGTAAGTAGGGGAAAATCAGTGTGGAAGGCCAGGTCGTCATTTCTGTCTTGTGCATTTATATGACAAATACACCCAACAACAAGTCGGTAGTTGGGTTTTATTTGAGAGTTTGTCTCTCATACAATTAATTGATTTAGGGAAAGTTAGATTTACTTCAATATTTATATTTAGTATAAACTTATTTGTAATTATGTTTTTTTCATACTAAATAGTGTCCACATTGCATTAATAAGCATTTTTTTTTGGTCAACCCAATATCCGACACACTGGACCAAACTAAACTACTGAGCAATTCACACAAGTAGTTTTCTTTTGCCTGATCTGGAGTGCACTCTCTCTCCATAGGGGATTATCCCACTTACCCATGGCCAAAGAACTTTGATGCAAATTGGCAAGAGTGAAAACTTAGGAATCCCAAGTGTACACAGGGTGTGCTGTATCTGGCTAAAACTGTGCAACATACCAGCAAAACATTGCTAAATTTTCAGCTACCCATTAGGATACTGGTTTGTAAGGTTATCTAGCACCAGGTGGGAAGAATCCCAGATCCCACCCAGGTTCGCTGATCAATCATTAGTAATGCCCTGGACAACTGCGGACACTCGGGTGATACATTACTAAATTTGCCATGGGGAGATAAACTTTTTTCTTTTTTTAAATCATTCTCGGGATATGGGCATCTCTGGCATTTATTGCCAATCCAGAGTTAGCCTGAGAATGTGGTGTTCGGCCTTCTTCTTGAACCTAGTGGTTTGATATAACTGAGTGGCTTGCTAGACCATTTCGGAGGGCAGTTAAGAGCCAGCCATGTTGATGTTGGACTGAGGTCACATATAGGCCAAAGTGGGTAAAGACAGTTGGTTTCCTTCCCCAAAAAGGACATTAGTGAACCAGTTTGGATTTTATGATAATCTGATAACTTCATGGTCACTTTAATTGACAATAACTTTATTTTCAGATTTTTAATTTTTAATTTTATTTATTTATTTTTTTTTTAAATTGAGTTCAATTTCTCAAATTGACATGGTGGGATTTGAACACTCATTCTCTGGCTTACTAGTCCAGAAGCAGAGCCTCTACACTAACGTACCGCTTTATAAGGGGGTTGCCGGATTGTGCTTTCTGGAACTCTGTTCCAATCTCCCATACAAGGCATGCCATTTTAGAGCCAACCTGATAGCAAAGAGATTCCTTTCATCTCCCCCAACCAACCCCCAAGGAGGACAGCTATGAGATTTTATAGGATTTCATAGTCAAATTCAGAGCATAACATTTTCAAGTCTTCAAAGTTTTAGTATTTACTAAAAATGCTGGGCTAGATTTTCTGCCCACTCCAGTTTTCCTGAAAAAGTATCAGAGGGATAAGGTACTGAAAAAAATTTCAGAAGTGAGACCATACCAAGGTCCTGGAATGCAAGTATTTTAAAAACTTTTAAAAGGGCTGCCAAATTGGCAAAACCATGGAAGAACTTGAGGATAATATTAATGCATTGAGAAAAAGGAAACCATTGTGGGCTATTAAGGACAGGGGTGATGGGGGAGCAGGACTTAGTGTGGTACAGGACGTGGGTGGATAAATTTTGGACAAAATGGAGTTAATGTGGGATTCGTGTTGGGAGGTCAGTAAGGAAGACTATTGTACAGATGATAATTAAGGGTAGAGGCAGTCAGTGCTGTGAAGGTGGAAGTAAGTGATCTTGCAAATGCACATGATGTGGAGCTTGAAGCCCAGCTCTGGGTTGAACAGGACGTCAAGGTCATGCATGGTTCAATGTGTGTGTGATGAGGGAGGTGATCAAATCAGTGGCAAAAGAGAGTTTAGGCAAGGGCTGAAAATAATGGCTTCAGTCTTTCTGAAGGAAGTTGAAGCTCATTCAGGACTTCAATTAGACAGCATGGATGTAATCAACAGAGGTGGTAGAGGCGCAGAACTGGGTATTGTCAGCACACATCTGGAAGTCAGCTGTGTGCCTGTGAATGAGGTCAGTGAGGGGCAACAAACTGTTGACTTACTGATGCAGATGGTGTAATTTTTAGCATTTTTTTGTTTTCCCAGACTTCTAGCATTTGCAGTTCGAGACTCCAGGATGGCATGTTGCCTCCCTGGTGCAAGGATGTCTCGGAGCGGGTGCAGGACATTCTAAAAAGGGAGGGTGCACAGCCAGTTGTCGTGGTGCATATAAGATACCAATGACATAGGGAAAAAACGGGATGAGGTCCCACGAGGCGAATTTAGGGAGCTAGGAGCCAAGTTAAAAAGTAGGACCTCAAAAGTAGTCATCTCAGGATTGCTACCAGTGCCACGTGCTAGTCAGAGTAGGAATCGCAGGATAGCTCAGATGAATACATGGCTTGAGTGGTGCAGAAGGGAGGGATTCAAATTCCTGGGACATTGGAACCGGTTCTGGGGGAGGTGGGACCAATACAAACCGGACGGTCTGCACCTGGGCAGGACCAGAACCAATGTCCTCAGGGGAGTGTTTGCTAGTGCTGTTGGGGAGGAGTTAAACTAATGTGCCAGGGGGGATGGGAACCTATGCAAGGAAACAGAGGGAAATAAAATGGAGTCAGAAGCAAAATATAGAAAGGAGAATAGTAAAAATGGAGGGCAGAGAAACCCAAGGCGAAAAACAAAAAGGGCCACACTACAGCAAAATTCTAAAGGGGCAAAGTGTGTTAAAAAAACAAGCTTGAAGGCTCTGTGCCTCAATGCGAGGAATATTCAGAATAAGGTGGATGAATTAACTGCGCAGATAGCAGTTAATGGATACGACGTGATTGGCGTCACGGAGACATGGCTCCAGGGGGACCAAGGCTGGGAACTCAACATCCAATGGTATTCAGCATTTAGGAAGGATAGACAGAAAGGAAAAGGAGGCAGGGTGGCGTTGCTGGTTAAAGATGAAATCAATGCAATTGTAAGGAAGGACATTAGCCTGGATGATGTGGAATCGGTATGAGTGGAGCTGCGGAATTCTAAAGGGCAGAAAACGCTAGTGGGAGTTGTGTATAGACCACCAAATAGTAGTACTGAGGTTGGGGACAGCATCAAAGAAGAAATAAGGGATGTGTGCAATAAAGGTACAGCAGTAATCATGGGCGACTTTAATCTACACATTGATTGGACTAATCTAACTGGTAGCAATGCGGTGGAGGAGGATTTCCTGGAGTGTATTAGGGATGGTTTTCTCGACCAATATTTCGAGGAACCAACCAGGGAGCTGGCCATCCTAGACTGGGTGATGTGTAATGAGAAGGGACTAAATTAGCAATCTTGTTGTGCGAGGCCCATTGGGGAAGAGTGACCATAATATGGTAGAATTCTTCATTAAGATGGAGAGTGACAAAGTTAATTCGGAAACTAGGGTCCTGAACTTAAGGAAAGGTAACTTCGATGGTATGAAGCATGAATTGGCTAGAATAGACTGGCAAGGGATACTTAAATGGTTGACGGTGGAAAAGCAATGGAAAACATTTAAAGATCACATGGATGAACTTCAGCAAATGTACATCCCTGTCTGGAGTAAAAATAAAACTGGGAAGGTGGCTCAACCATGGCTAACAAAGGAAATTAAGGATCGTGTTAAAGCCAAGGAAGAGGCATATCAATTGGCTAGAAAAAGCAACAAACCAGAGGACTGGGAGAAATTTAGAATTCAACAGAGGAGGTCTGAGGGTTTAATTAAGAGGGGGAAAATAGAGTACGAGAGGAAGCTTGCAGGGAATATAAAAACGGACTGCAAAAGCTTCTATAAATATATGAAGAGAAAAAGATTAGTAAAGACAAATGTAGGTCCCTTGCAGTCGGATTCAGGTGAAATTATAATAGGGAACAAAGAAATGGCAGACCAATTGAACCAATGCTTTGGTTCTGTCTTCACGAAGGTAGATGCAAATAACCTTCTGAAGGTACTGGGGGACAGTGGGCCTAGTGAGGAGGAGGAACTAAAGGATATCCTTTAGGCGGGAAATTGTGTTAGGGAAATTGATGGGATTGAAGGCTGATAGATCCCCGGGGCCTGATTGTCTGCATCCCAGAGTGCTCAAGGAAGAGGCCCTAGAAATAGTGGTTGCATTGGTGATCATTTTCCAACAGTCCATGGACTCTGGATCAGTTCCTATGGATTGGAGGGTAGCTAATGTAACACCACTTTTTATTTTTTTTTAAAAAGGAGGGAGAGAGAAAATGAGCAATTATAGACCGGTTAGCTTGACATCAGTAGTGGGGAAAATGTTGGCATCGATTATGAAGGATGAAATAGCAGCACATTTGGAAAGCGGTGACAGGATCGGACCAAGTCAGCATGGATTTATGAAAGGGAAATCATGCTTGACGAATCTTCTGGAATGTTTTGAGAATGTAACTAGCAGAGTGGACAAGGCAGAACCAGTGGATGTGGTGTATTTGGACTTTCAGAAGTCTTTTGACAAGGTCCCGCACAAGAGATTGTTGTGCAAAATCAAAGTCCAAGGTATTGGGGGTAATATACTGACATGGATAGGGAACTGGTTGGCAGACAGGAAGCAGAGAGTCGGGATAAACAGGTCCTTTTCAGAATGGCAGTGACTAGTGGAGTGCTGCAGGGCTCAGTGCTAGGACCCCAGCTCTTTACAATATACATTAACGATTTGGATGAAGGAATCGAGTGTAATATCTCCAAGTCTGCAGATGACACTAAACTGGGTGGTGGTGTGAGCTGTGAGGAGGACGCCAAGAGGTTGCAGGGTGACTTGGACAGGTTAGGCAAGTGGGCAAATGCATGGCAGATGCAGTATAATGTGGATAAATGTGAGGTTATCCATTTTGGGGGCAAAAACACGAAGGCAGATTATCTGAATGGCAACAGACTCGGAAAAGGGGAGGTGCAACGAGACCTGGGTGTCATGGTTCATCAGTCACTGAAAGTGGGCATGCAGGTACAGCAGGCGGTAAAGGCGGCAAATGGTATGTTGGCCTTCATAGCTAGGGGATTTGAATATAGCAGGGAGGTCTTACTGCAAGTTGTACAGGGCCTTAGTGAGGCCTCACCTGGAACAGTGTGTTCAGTCTTGGTCTCCTAGTCTGAGGAAGGACGTTCTTGCTATTGTTCAGCGAAGGTTCACCAGACTGATTCCAGGGATGGCTGGGCTGTCATATGAGGAGAGACTGGATCAACTGGGCCTTTATTCACTGGAGTTTAGAAGGATGAGAGGGGATCTCAGAAACATAAGATTCTGACGGGACTGGACAGGTTAGATACGGGAAGAATGTTCCCGATGTTGGGGAAGTCCAGAACCAGGAGACAGTGTCTTAGGATAAGGGGTAGGCCAAATAGGACTGAGATAAGGAGAAACTTTTTCACTCAGAGTTGTTGACCTGTGGAATTCCCTGCCGCAGAGAGTTGTTGATGCCAGTTCGTTGGATATATTCAAGAGGGAGTTAGATATGGCCCTTACGGCTAAGGGGATCAAGGGGTATGGAGAGAAAGCAGGAAAGGGGCACTGAAGGAATGATCAGCCATGATCTTATTGAATGTCGGTGCAGGCTCGAAGGGCCGAATGGCCTACTCCTGCACCTATTTTCTATGCAGTTCATTTTTCTTTCTCCTATTGACTAGTCCAAGTTCTGGATTGATATTAAGACACTCTGCCGGCTTCAATTGTAATATATCTCGGAGACTTACAACAAGTGACGTGTTCTGCAATATCAGATTGTTTAACCTCAAGCAGCAAAAACAAACGTTTGCTGTTATAAGTAATCCTCCTCACACGATATTCTAAAGCATTTCACAGCCAACAAACCTCTTCGAATTGCAGGTCCTGTTATGCAGCCAATTTGCACATAGCAAGGTTTCAGGAGAGATAGAGACAGAAGGGAAGAAAAAAATGTTGGAGAGAAAAAACATTCACCACTGAAAAGTAGTTCAGTATTTAAATGAAATTCAGTTCACTCTGCACAACATGGGCTTGCCTTTGAGGTGCAACAAGACAACAGAATTATGGAAAATGAGATTGTCAAAATCTGCTCTGTTCAATTGCAACATCAAACTTCATGCAGGAAGTGGCTATGAATCAAAAAGTACAAGACTGGCCAGAGAGAACATTAAGCCCTCAAGAACAATCTTCAGCTACACTCTTGAATGGATTGCGCATATCTTGATTATGCTGATTATAACTTTTTGTAACCAACTAAATGTACAATCAGCATATCATGGATATGAGCACAAAATAAGGACAAAACATCTGGGAATGTGATTTTATAATCGAAAATAGAAGAGAATTGGTAATGAAGACACACCAGCTCATATCAGGTGCCCTCTTTAATTCCAATATATGCAAGATTTATTTTGTTTTTACCTGTAGTGTTGTGAAATCTCAGCTGAATGTATTTCCCAAATCTACTGCTGTTGTCATTCATCACAGTCTGGGCATTTCCAAATGCTTCCAGTAGTGGATTCACCTGCGTTATGAAAAAGTGTTCTTTTAAAAGTAAAATCTAAAATGTTAAATCTAAGGAAGAGCAAGACCAATTATTTATATCCTTCCCCAACCTACAGAAACAGTAAAAGTTTAAAAGTTTCTTCACATTGCATTGATTTCAGTTGTACACATGCAGAAATGAGAAATTGTGTGATTTAAAATAAATACTCTCTCCAGTGGTGGTGGCAATAATGGTAGCAACAACAACTTTTGTTTATATAGCACCTTTAACGTCGTAAAACATCCCAAGGCGCTCCACAACAATTTTACAACACATTGGATATTGACCAAGGAGGGAAAGAGAGAAAAAGCATGAGAAGGGAGTGTAAAGAGAGGTTAAAGGCGTGGGTTTGAAGTGGCAGCCAAAGTGCGCACACAGACACAGGTGAAAAAAAAATTCAAATTACATTGTAAATAATACCATAGTAAAATCAGTATAATAAAGAATAATTATAATTAAACAAAATTTATAATGATATATATTTAATTAAGTTAAAATTAGAAAATCAGCAATTGAATCAAATTAAATCGGTTATTAACTTTCTTTAAGATTCAATCCCTGTTCAGTGATTCAGTTAATCTGGAAGAACCAATCACCATCCTCCATCCTTGTGATGTCATAATTGTATTACTTTTTATTTCTCATTTTGTCCTCTTGATAGGACCTGTAATATCTCCAGGCTTGAGCTGCCTCAGTTGTCAGGGAGATGCTGATGGTACACAGGAAACCCATACGAAGATTTGGGCTTGCTTTAAGCAGACTACAAGGATAATCCTAATTTAACCTCTGAACCCCATGCAAGATAACCACTGGACCCAAGGAACAAAGGCACATGTTAGAAAGAAGTGCACTAGAAGGCAGCAGTGCTCCTCCAATCACCCGATGTCCCAAAGATCAAGTTTTATTTTACTGCACATCCATTATTTCATATGCTACCAATGTTGTACACACATACAATCAGGGAGCACACAGCTTGGTATCATATTACTTTAATTAGGTTTTAGAATGAAAGTCAGAGTTTTTTCTTGCATCAAGCAACTATCAAGATGCAAACCTAAACAGCATTCTGACACTAATGTTAAATGCAGAATGTAAGAGAATTTGCATTTGACACCAAATATGGCTGCAACTTAAACCTTATAATGTGTTCAACCAAGTCTTGACACACTCATTGGGCTCAATTTTCCCCAATGCCTTTTTTTTTTTGCATATTTAAAGAGTTATGCCCGTTTTTTGGGGGCACGACTATCCCCCCCCAAAAAAGTTGAAAGTTTCCCCGTTTTAAATTTGTGAATGTGGCCTGTCGCACATTGTCCTTAAGCTCTGTGGGTAGAGCCTAAGATGTGCATCAAAAAGATTGGGTTGCCAGGGTAACGAGGGGAACACTGCGGGCTAAGGCTGGATAGTGAAACATACAAGACATTCTGGCCAGCTCACAACAACCTGCACAAGCACATTGCAGCTTACCAACATGAAAATATTAGAGTCTTTGTGCCAAAAGTAAACTGAATGAGAAAGCCCCCCCCCCCCCCTTGCCTGTGCCCACCAGTGTCGCTCCTAGCCCAGGCCAAAAGGTCTCCCTGCCCCCGGAGCTGGTACCACTCCTAGCCCAGGCCAAATGGGTGAACAGACCAGACCAAAAGCCCCAGATTAAAGTTAATTCAAGATTAAAGACAGAAAGGAGATTGTTACAGTACTACAGAACCGGTAAGTAAAAGGAGGTTATAATTACCCACTCTCTCCCTGCCATGGAACTAGATGTTCTGCGTTGATTCTCTTACATGTGCTGATTTTGTTAACTGCGCAAAAGGTTTTTTCAGAGCGGACACACAAGCCGTCTTAAGAAAAATCGGAGTTGGCCAAACTTGCATAAATAGCTAGAATTGGCATGGGTGGCAGGTTACGCCCCCAATGAGGTAAAAAAATCGTAGCCTAAAAAAAAATGACCCAAGTGAATTACGTTGGTGCAGAAAGTTTGGGGAAGCTTGGAGATTTTAATTTACTCCAAAAAAAAAACGTGCAGATAATTGTGCAAAATTGAGCCCAGAATGTCTGAGCAGTAGTCATAGAGAAATACATTATATTCTATTGAGGGGAGAAAATGGGGTAACGATCAAATCTTTCATTCTTATTGCTATCGACAAATTGTGAAGGAAAGCTCAAGATCTTTATAGACCTCTAATCACGCATACTATCCTTGATGATTCATTATGGCAAGAGAGTTAGTGTGAATAAGACCCCCAGAGATGTGATGGTTCCTCTCAACACATTAGATAGAAACCTACAAATATAAAAAATAGGTGCAGGAGGCGGCCATTCGGCCCTTCGAGCCTGCACCACCATTCAATAAGATCATGGCTGATCATTCACCTCAGTACCTCTTTCCTGCTTTCTCTCCATACCCCTTGATCCCTTTAGCCGTAAGGGCCACATCTAACTCCCTTTTGAATATATCCAATGAACTGGCATCAACAACTCTCTGCGATAGGGAATTCCACAGGTTAACAACTCCGAGTGAAGAAGTTTCTCCTCATCAGTCCTAAATGGCTTATCCCTTATCCTAAGATTGTGTCCCCCCTGGTTCTGGACTTCCCCAACATCGGGAACATTCTTCCTGCATCTAACCTGTCCAGTATCGTCAGAATTTTATATGTTTCCATGAGATTCCCTCTCATCCTTCTAAACTCGTGAATACAGGCCCAGTTGATCCAGTCGCTCCTCACATGTCAGTCCTGCCATCCCAGGAATCAGTCTGGTGAACCTTCGCTGCACTCCCTCAATAGCAAGAATGTCCTTCCTCAGATTAGGAGACCAAAACTGAACACAATATCCCAGGTGAGGCCTCACCAAGGCCCTGTACAACTGCAGTAAGATCTCCCTGCTCCGAAACTCAAATCCCCTAGCTATGAAAGCCAACATACCATTTGCCTTCTTCATCGCCTGCTGTACCTGCATGCCAACTTTCAAAGACTGATGTACCATAACATCCAGGTCTCGTTGCATGTCCCTTTTCCTAATCTGCCGCCATTCAGGTAATATTCTGCCTTCGTGTTTTTGCCCCCAAAGTGGATAACCTCACATTTATCCACATTATACTGCATCTGCCATGCGTTTGCCCACTCACCTAACCTGCCCAAGTCACTCTGCAGCCTCTTTGCGTCCTCCTCACAGCTCACACCGCCACCCAGCTTAGTGTCATCTGCAAACTTGGAGATATTACACTCAATTCCTTCATCTAAATCATTAATGTATATTGTAAATAGCTGGCGTACCAGCACTGAGCCCTGCGGCACCCCACTAGTCACTGCCTGCCATTCTGAGAAGGACCAGTTTATCCCGACTCTCTGCTTCCTGTCTGCCAACCAGTTCTCTATCCACGTCAGTACATTACCCCCAATACCACGTGCTTTAATTTTGCACACCAATCTCTTGTATGGGACCTTGTCAAAAGCCTTTTGAAAGTCCAAATACACTACACATCCACTGATTCTCCCTTGTTCACTCTACCAGTTACATCCTCAAAAAATTCTAGAAGATTTGTCAAGCATGATTCCCCTTTCATAAATCCATGCTGACTAAGACCGATCCTGTCACTGCTTTCCAAATGCACTGCTATTTCATCTTTAATAATTGATTATAACATTTTCCCCACTACTGATGTCAGGCTAACCGGTCTATAATTGCCTGTTTTCTCTCTACCTCCTTTCTTAAAAAGTGGTGTTACAGTAACTACCCTCCAGTCCATAGGAACTGATCCAGAGTCGATAGACTGTTGGAAAATGATCACCAATACATCTATTTCTAGGGCCACTCCCTTATGTACTCTGGGATGCAGACTATCAGGCCCCGGGGATTTATCGGCCGTCAATCACATCAATTTCCTTAACACAATGTCCCACCTAATAAGGATTTCCTTCAGTTCCTCCTTCTCACTAGACCCTTGATCCCCTTGTATTTCCGGAAGGTTATTTGCGTCTTCCTTCCTGAAGACAGAACCAAAGTATTTGTTCAACTGGTCCACCATTTCTTTGTTCCCCATTATAAATTCACCTGAATCTGACTGCAAGGGACCTACGTTTGTCTTCACTAATCTTTTTCTCTTCACATATCTATAGAAGCTTTTGCAGTCAGTTTTTATGTTCCCAGCTAGCTTCCTCTCATACCCTATTTTCCCCCTCCTAATTGAACCCTTTGTCCTCCTCTGCTAAATTATAAAATTCTCCCAGTCCTCAGGTTTGCTACTTTTTCTGACCAATTTATATGCCTCTTCCTTGGATTTAACACTATCCTTAATTTCCCTTGTAAACTACGGTTCAGCCAGTTTCCCCGTTTTATTTTTACTCCAGACAGGGATGTACAATTGTTGTAGTTCATCCATGTGGTCTTTAAATGTTTGCCATTGCCTATCCACCGTCAACTCTTTAAGCATCATTTGCTAGTCTATTCTAGCCAATTTACATCTCATACCATCGAAGTTACCTTTCCTTAAGTTCAGGATCCTAGTCTCTGAATTAACTAACTGTCGCTCTCCACCTTAATAAAGAATTCAACCATATTATGGTCACTCTTCCCCAAGGGGCCTCGCACAACAAGATTGCTAATTAATCCTTTGTCATTGCACATCACCAAGTCTAGGATGGCCAGCCCTCTAGTTGGTTCCTCGACATATTGGTCCAGAAAACCATCCCTATTACACTCCAGGAAATCCTCCTCCACCGTATTGCTACCAGTTTCGTTAGCCCAATCTATATGTAGATTAAAGTCGCCCATGATAACTGCTGTACCTTTATTGCACGCATCGGTAATTTTTTGTTTGATGCCGTCCCCAACCTCACTACTACTGTTTGGTGGTCTGTTCACAACTCCCACTAGAATTTTCTGCCCTTTGGAATTCCGCAGCTCCACCGATACCGATTCCACATCATCCAGGCTAATGTCCCTCCTTACTATTGCGTTAATTTCCTCTTTTACCAGCAACGCCACCCCACCTCCTTTTCCTTTCTGTCGATCCTTCCTGAATGTTGAATACCCCTAGATGTTGAGTTCCCAGCCTTGGTCAACCTGGAGCCATGTTTCCATGTTGCCAATTACATCATATCCGTTAACAGCTATCTGCGCAGTTAATTTGTCCACCTTATTACAAATACGCCCCACATTGATGCACAGAGCCATCAGACTGGTCTTTTTAAACACCCTTTGCCCCTTTAGAATTTTGCTGTAAATTGGCCCTTTTTGCTTTGGGTCTCTCTGCCCTCCACTTTTACTTTTCTTCCTGCCCCCATTCTACTTCTCCCTGTATAGGTCCCCATCCCCCTGCCATATTAGTTTAATGCCTCCCCAACAGCACTAGCAAACACTGCCCCTAGGACATTGGTTCCGGTCCTGCCCAGGTGCAGACCGTCCGGTTTGTACTGGTCCCACCTCCCCCCCCCCCCACCAGAACCGGTTCCATTGCGCTAGGAATTTGAATCCCTATCTTCTGCACCACTCCTCAAGCCACGTATTCATCTGAGCTATCCTGCGATTCGTACTCTGACTAGCACGTGGCACTGGTAGCAATCCTGATATTACTACCTTTGAGGTCTTACTTTTTTTTAAATTTAGCTCCTAGCTCCCTAAATTCATCTTGTAGGACCTCATCCCATTTTTTTGCCTATGTCGTTGGTACCTATATGCACCACGACAACTGGCTGTTCACCCTCCCCCTTCAAAATGTCGTGCAGCCGCTCCAAGACATCCTTGACCCTTGCACCAGGGAGGCAACATACCATCTTGGAGTCTCGCTTGCGGCCGCAGAAACGTCTATCTATTACCCTTACAATAGAATCCCCGACCACTATAGCTCTCCCAGTCTTTTTCCTGCCCTCCTGTGCAGCAGTCACCCATGGTGCTATGAACTTGGCTGCTGCTGCTCTCCTCTGATGAGTCATCCCCCTCAACAGTACCCAAAGCGGTGTATCTGTTTTGGAGGGGGATGACCGCAGGGGCTCCTTGCACTAACTTCCTTCCACTGCTCGTCCTGTTGGTCACCCATCCCATATCTGGCTGTGTAACCTTTACCTGCGGTGTGGGCAACTCAATAAACGTGCTATTCACGATATCCTCAGCATTGCGGATGCTCCGGAGTAAATCCACCCACAGCTCCAGTGTCGCAACGCAGTCTGCCAGGTGCTGCAGCCCGATACACTTCCTGCAAATGTAGTCGTCAGGGACACTGGGAGCATCCCCGACTTCCCACATAGCACAGGAGGAGCATGACACGTGTTCGAACTCTCCTGCCATGACTTAACCCTTAGATTAACTTAATTTGGCAACAATGATAAAGGTTATCTACTGATAAAGGAAAAGAAAAAAGAAAAACTACTCACAAATTACTTACCCCCTTGGCTGTGACGTCATCCTTCAATTTATTTCTACTTCTTTTTTGCCTTCTCTCCCTGCTGCAGCTGCACCGGTTAACCTTTTATAGACCTCCCGACACTGCCGCTCCGCCTCCTCGAACTCCCGCTGGCTCCCTGATGACGTTGGGCCTTTTATAGGCCTCCCGACGCTGCCGCTCCGCCGCCTCAAACTCCCGCTGGCTCCTCGATGACATTGGGCTTTTTATATGCCTCCCGAAGCTGCCGCTCCGTCTCCTTGAACTCCCGCTGGCTCCCCGACGACATTAGGCCTTTTATAGACCTCACCAACGCGGCTGCTCCGCCTCCACGACTTGTTTACCATTTTGGCCTCATTGTTCCGTTTCCCATCTCAAGACTATCTTGGCTATTTCGTTTCAAATTGTATGGATAAAGTTTAGTCACAAAGGCATGAATCACACATCCTGCACTTCAGCAGGAAATAAATAGTATAGTCAGCTAAATTATGAACTGATGCATTAAACCCTGAAGCATCCTGGGAATAAAAAACTAACAATTTTTTATTTCTAGCCACAGTACAAATCTACAAGCTATCCACAAATTAAAAGAAAACAAAAAACCTCAATCATGAGGTTAAACCAAATCCTAATCATATGTATACAATATAATATGTATATAAGAATAGGGTATCTTACACCTATTTAAAGCTACAAAGCTACAAATAAGTTCTATCAAATACACAAGCGGTTAAAATCAGTACTTTAAAAATAATTGTCCTTGGGATGTGCAGTATTTATTGTTCAAAATGAACAAACAATCTATCCAATTATAATAGGCCGGTGGTCATATTAGGACACAAGTTAAAGAAATTAGTGGAGAGAACTGGCAACTACAATTCTTAGCTTTTAGACCAACATAGAACTTTCCTTTCATAACTGCAAAAATGGTTTTCTGTTCAGTTTGAATTGAAGAAATGTCATTAACTATAAAATGACCACTTGGATAAAATATAAAGTTGCAATCTGATTACATTTAATTGTGGTACAGAAATGTTACTGCAGTCTTCATTGCCGAGAAGAAATGTAGGTTTGGGGGCTGGGAGCAATGTCACACTTGAAATCTGTATCACGACTAATCTGTACAAGTCAAAAGATGAATCTCATTCACAAAATGTAATACCTCACAACCAATTTAACAGAATTGTGTTTCTTGATGTAATACTTTCTTCTGATAATTATAGGATCATAGAATCATACAGCTCAGGGAGGAGATTCTGTCCATGGTGCCTTTATTCAATTCCACATAGAAATTTTCTATTGAATCTGTTTCCGTTACCCTTTCAGGCAGTGCATTCCAGATCATAACACGCTGCGTATTTATTTCCCTCATGTCACCTCGGTTCTATTGCTAATTACTTTAAACTTGTGACCTCTGGTTACTGACCCTTCTGCCACTGGAACAGTTTCTCTTTATTTAGTCTATCAAAACCCTTCATGATTTTCAACATCTTTATAGCGCAGGATAGCTCAGATGAATACATGGCTTGAGGAATGGTGCAAGGGGGAGGGATTCAAATACCTGGGACATTGGAACCAGTTGGAACAATTCAAACCGGACGGTCTGCACCTGGGCAGTACCGGAACCAATGTCCGAGGCGGAGTGTTTGCTAGTGCTGTTGGGGCGGGTTTAAACTATGCAGGGGGATGGGAACTGATGAAGGGAGACAGAGGGAAGTAAAAAGGGGGCAGAAGCAAAAAGGTAGGAAGGAGAAAAACGAGAGAGTGGAAAGCAGAGAGAACAAGAGCAAAAATCAAAAAGGGTCACATTACAACATAATTCTAAAAGGACAAAGAGAGTTTTTTAAAAAAAACAAGCCTGAAGGCTCTGAGTCTCAATGCGAGGAGTATTCATAATAAAGTGGATGAATTAACTGCGCAGATAGCTGTTAACGGATATAATGTAATTGGGATTACGGAGACATGGCTCCAGGGCAACCAAGGCTGGGAACTCAATATTCAGGAAGTACAGGAAGGAAAAGGAGGTGGGGTAGTGTTACTGGTTAAAAAGGGGAGATTAATGCAATAGTAAGGAAGGACATTAGCGTGGAATCTATATGGGTAGAGGTGCGAAACACCAAAGGGCAGAAAACTTTAGTGGGAGTTGTGTACAGACCACCAAACAACAGTAGGGAGGTTGGGGATGGCATAAAACAGGAAATTAGGGTCGCTTGCAATAAGGGTACAGCAGTTATCATGGGTGACTTTAATTTACATGTAAATTGGGCTAACCAAACTGGTAGCAATACAGTGGAGATGTTCCTGGAGTGTATAAGGGATAGTTTTCTAGACCAATACGTTGAGGAACCAACTAGAGAGCAGGCCATCCTCGACTGGGTCTTGTTAACAAGAGAGGATTAATTAGCAATCTAGTCGTGCGAGGCCCTTTGGGGTAGAGTAACCATAATATAGTTGAATTAACTGTGTCACTCTCAATCTTAAAGAATTCTGAGATTAGGGTCCTGAACTTAAAGGAAACTTCGACAGTATGAGACGTGAATTGGCTAGGATAGACTGGTGAATGATACTTAAAGGGTTGACGGTGGATAGGCAATGGCAGACATTTAAAGAACACATGGATGAACTACAACAATTGTACATCCCTGTGTGACGTAAAAATAAAAGAGAAGCTGGCTCAACCGTGATTAACAAGGGAAATTAGGGAAAGTGTTAAATCCAAAGAAGAGGCATATAAATTGGCCAGAAAAAGCAGCAAACCTGAGGACTGGGAGAAATTTAGAATTCAGCAGAGAAGGACTAAGGGTTTAATTAGGAAGGGGAAAATAGAGTATAAGAGTAAGCTTGCAGGGAACATAAAAACTGACTGCAAAAGCTTCTAGAGATATGTGAAGAGAAAAAGATTAGTGAAGACTAATTTAGGTCCCTTGCAGTCAGAATCAGGTGAATTCATAATGGGGAACAAGGAAATGGCAGACCAATTGAACAAATACTTTGGTTCGGTCTTCACGAAGAAAGACACAAATAACCTCCGAAAAATACTAGGGGACCGAGGGTCTAGCGAAAAGGGGGAACTGAGGGAAATCCTTATTAGTCAGGAAATGGAGTTAGGGAAATTGAAGGGACTGAAGGCCGATAAATCCCCAGGGCCCGAGCGTCTGCATCCCAGAGTATTAAGGAGGTGGCCCTAGAAATAGTGGATGCATTGGTGGTCATTTTCCAACATTCCATGGACTCTGGATCAGTTCCTATGGATTGGAGGGTAGCTAATGTAACCCCACTTTTTAAAAAAGGAGGAAGAGAGAAAACACGGAATTATAGACCAGTTAGCCTGACATCAGTGGTGCAGAAAATGCTGGAGTCGATTCTTAAAGATGTAATAGCAGCGTATTTGGAAAGCAGTGATAGAATCAGTCCAAGTCAGCATGGACTTATGAAAGGGAAATCATGCTTGACAAATCTTGAGTTTTTTTGAGGATGTAACTAGTAGAGTGGATAAGGGAGAACCAGTAGATGTGGAGTATTTGGACTTTCAAAAGGCTTTTGACAAGGTCCCAAAAAGAGATTAGTGTGCAAAATTAAGGCAGATGGTATTGGGGTAATGTATTGACATGGATAAAGAAATGGTTGGCAGACAGGAAGCAAAGAGCGGGAATAAACGGGTCTTTTTTTAGATTGGCAGGCAGTGACTAGCGGGGTGTCGCAGGGTTCAGTGCTGCGATCCCAGCTATTTACAATATACATTAATGATTTAGACGAGGGAATTGAATGTAATATCTCTACGTTTGCAGATGACACTAAGCTGGGTGGCAGTGCAAGCTGAGAGGAGGATGCCAAGAGGCTGCCGGGGGACATGGACAGGTTAGGTGAATATACTGCATCTGCCAAGCATGTGCCCAATGTGGATAAATGTGAGGTTATCCACTTTGGTGGCAAAAACAGGAAGGCAGGTTATCTGAATTGTGACAGATTAGTAAAAGGGAAGGTGCAACGAGACCTGGGTGTCATGGTACATCAGTCATTGCAGGTAGGCATGCAGGTACAGCAGGCAGTAAAGGCGGCAAATGGCATTCTGGTCTTCATAGCGAGGGGATTTGAGTATAGGAGCAGGGAGGTCTTGCTGCCTTAGTGAGACCACACCTTGAGTATTTTGTGCAGTTTTGGTCTTCTAATCTGAGGAAAGACGTGCTTGCTATTGAGGGAGTGCAGCGAAGGTTCACCAGACTGATTCCCAGGATGGCAGAACTGACAAAGGAGGAAAGACTGGATTGATTAGGCTTATACGCACTGGAATTTAGAAGAATGAGGGGGGGATCTCATAGAAATGTATAAAATTCTGATGGGACTGGACAGGTTAGTTGCAGGAAGAATGTTCCCGATGTTGGGGGAAGTCCAGAACCAGGGGACACAGTCTAAGGATAAGGGGTAAGCCATTTAGGACCGAGATGAGTATAGGAGCAGGGAAGTCTTAATGCAGTTGTACAAGGCCTTGGTGAGGCCCCACCTGGAATAGTGTGTTCAGTTTTGGTCTCCTAATCTGAGGAAGGACGTTCGTACTATTGAAGGAGTGCAGCGAAGGTTCACCAGACTGATTCCAGGGATGGCTGAACTGACATATGGAGGAGAGACTGGATCAACTGGGCCTTTATAAACTGGAGTTTAGAAGGATGAGGGGATCTCATAGAAACATAAGATTCTGACGGAACTGGACAGGTTAGATGTGGGAAGAATGTTCCCGATGTTGGGGAAGTCCAGAACCAGGGGACAGTCTTAGGATAAGGGATAGGCCATTTAGGACTGAGATGAGGAGAAACTTCACTGAGTTGTTAACCTGTGGAATTCCCTGCCACAGAGAGTTGTTGATGCCAGTTCATTGGATATATTCAAGAGGGAGTTAGATATGGGCCTTACGGCTCAAAGGATCAAGGGGTATGGAGAGAAAGCAGGAAAGGGGTACTGAAGGAATGATCAGCCATGATCTTATTGAATGGTGGTGCAGGCTCGAAGGGCCTACTCCTGTACCTATTTTCTGTGTTTCTATGGGCCCAAGTTTCCACAAGAAAAAAAATGGGCGCCCCTCCGAGCTGGGCGCCCGTTTTTCGTGCCACAGTGCGCCAAAAAAAATCCTCGGTATTCTCCACCTACTTGCAGGTCCTTCGGCCCTCGGCGCAGCCAGCACGAGCTGTGGGGGGGCGGAGCCAGGTCCCTGCGCTGAAAACAGTGCCGGGACCTCTGCACGTGCGCGCTACAGTGGGCACGCAAGTGCAGTAGCTCCAGGCGCCGAACTGTGTGGGAGGGGCCCGAAGCACGCAGCCCCTAGCCCTGGCCTCACTGGGGTTGCATGAATAAGGCTCCTCCCATGGCCAGCTCCTGCTCCCCACCCCCCGACCAGACCAGACACTCGCTCCCCGCCCCCCCCGCCTCCCGACCAGACCCGACACTCGCTCCCCGCACCCCCCCTGCCTCCGGACCAGAACAGACACCCGCTTCCCCCCCACCCTGCCTCCGGACCAGACCCGACACCTGCGCCCCCCCCCCCCCCCCCCCGACTGGACCCAACCCGCGCTCCGGCCCCGACCCCCCCGCACTGGTCTCTCTCTTCTTTTTCCCCCCACCCCCGACCCGACGCCACCTACCTGTAAATCTGGTGCTGGGGACGGGCCCTGCCTGAAGTCTCGGGCCGGTCCGTTCAGCCTTCAGTCCCGAAAGGCCTGCCTGAAGCACTTTCACACAGGTAGGAAGATGGTTTATTTAATCTTTTCTTTGCTTATAAATGTTTATTCAGGTTGGATTTATTTGTATAATATTTGTATAAAGTATAAATAAGGATTTATTATAGAATTTAATGACTTCCCTTCCCCACTCCCCCCACCTCGTTCTGGACACCTAATTTGTAACCTGCGCCTGATTTTTTTAATGTGTAGAACAGGTTTTTTCAGTTCTACAAAAATCTTCATTTGCTCCATTCTACTTTAGTTTGGAGTACGTTTTCACTGTGGAAACTTTCAAATCAGGCGTCAGTGGCCGGACACGCCCCCTTTTGAAGAAAAAATTCTGTTCCAAAGTAGAACTGTTCTACCTGACTAGAACTGCAGAAAAAAATGTGGAGAATTACGATTTCTAAGATAGTCCGTTCTCCACCAGTTGCTCCTAAAAATCAGGCGCAAATCATGTGGAAACTTGGGCCCTATGTTTCTATGTAAACCTTTTCACCCAGAGTGTTGTGAAGCTGTGGAATTCTCTGCCACAGAAAGTTGTTGAGTCCAGTTTGTTGGACATATTCAAAAGGGAGTTAGATGTGGTCCTTACAGCTAGAGATCAGGGGGTATGGAGAGAAGGTTGGGGTGGGGTAGAGATTGAATGAGCAGCCATGATCATATTGAATGGCAGTGCAAGCTCGAATGGTCTCCTCCTGCACCTATTTTCTATGTTTCTATGTTTATTAAATCTCCCCGTATCCTTCTCTGCTCCAAGGAGAACAATTCCAGCTTCTCTAGTCTCTCATAATTGATTTCCCACATCCCTGGTACCATTCTAGCAAATCTTCTCTGCACCCTCTCCAAGGGCTTGACATCCTTCGTAAAGTGTGCTGCCCAGAATTGGCCACAATACCCCAGCTGGGGCCTAACCTGTGCTTTATAAAGCTTTAGCATAACTTCCTTGCTTTTGTACTCTATGCCTCTATTTATAAAGCCAAGGATCCTGTATGCGTTTTTTGTCAACTTGTCCTGCCACCTTCAAAGATTCTTTAGACCAAAATGCATCATTTCACACTTCTCTGCATTAAATTGCATCTGCCATGTGTCTGCCTCTATCCTTCTGATGCCTGTTACTATCTTCCTCACTGGTTACTACATTTCTGGGTTTTGCATCAATCCTTGAAATTATGCCCTGTACAACCAAGTCCAGGTCATTAATATAATCAAAAAGAGCAGTGGTACTAATACCAACACCTGAGACACACCACAGTATACTTCTCTCCAGTCTGGAAAAACAACCATTCACCTCTATGCTCTGCTTTCTGTCCCTTAGCCAATGTCATATTCAGGCACCACCCCATATCCAAGGAGGATTGGAAGATTGTGGTCAGAGCCACTGCAATTTCCACTCTTACTTTCCTCAGCAACCTAGGATGCATCCCATCTGGATCAGGACACTTTTCTACTTTGAGTGCGGCTAACCTTTTAAGTACCTACTCTATTTTTATCCAGTTCAATTTGACAGCTTGACAGCGGAGCCCTGACCACAGGGGGACGCCAGGTAACTGTAGAAACATCATCCCAAGGCATCAGTGCTGTACCCTTACACAAGAGACCATTATATAATTGCTTCCAAAATTCTAACAGGAAACACCCTCTGTGTTGGAGCTGCTGGACTTGTTTTCTTTTGCGTTAGTGAGGGAGGGAGAAGGGAGGACATTTGCCATTTAACATGCAATTTTAAATAGAGTAGGCCATATTGCAGGAAGAGTTGGAGAAGGGAGGGAAGAAATAAGTTAGGAGTCAAATAATCCCAGAGCCTAGCACCACTGTTCACTCTAGTTACTTTTCTCAGTCTGATTAGGTTGGCTCTCTGTCCCAAGCAGATGACAAGATAAATAGGTATATTGAATGTCATTCAGTGCAGCTTAGTTAAGAGGCTGCACTCCACGACATAGTCGACATATTTACTGATGCGTACGAAAGCATGGGCTTTCATAAGACAAAAGGTCCTCCACCAGCCTATGCTCAGCGCACAGCACTGCCCCCCAGTCATCAAGATCCAAGGCGTGACCCTGGACACCGTGGACCACTTCCCATATCTCGGGAGCCTCCTATCAACAAGCGCAGGCATCGACAGCGAGATCCAACACAGTCTCCAGTGCGCCAGTGCAGCCTTCAGCCGCCTGAGGAAAAGTGTTTGAAGACCAGGCCCTCAAAACTGCCACCAAGCTCATAGTCTACAGGGCTGTAGTAACACCTGCCCTCCTGTATGGCACAGAGACATGGACCATGTACAGTAGACACCTCAAGTTGTTAGGGAAATATCACCAGTGATGTCTCCGTAAGATCCTACAAATCCCCTGGGAGGACAGGCACACCAACATCAGCATCATCATTCAGGCTAACATCCCCAGAATTGAAGCACTGACCACACTTGATCAGCTCCGCTGGGCAGGCCACATAGTTCGCATGCCAGACACGAGACTCCCAAAGCAAGTGCTCTACTCGGAGCTCCTTCATAGCAAACGAGCCAAAGGTGGGCAGCGGAAACACTACAAGGACACCCTTCAAAGCCTCCTGATAAAGTGCAACATCCCCACTGACACCTGGGAGTCCCTCGCCCAAGACCGCCCTAAGCGGAGGAAGTGCATTTGAGAGGGCGATGAGCACCTAGAGTCTCAACGCCAAGAGCATGCAGAAATCAAGCGCAGGCAGTGGAAAGAACGTGCAGCAAACCAATCTCACCCACCCCTTCCCTCAACAACTATGTCACACCTGTGACAGAATCTGTGGTTCTCGTATCTGTGGTTGGAAAAATGTTGGAGTCCATTATTAAAGAAGCAGTAGCAGTACATTTGGAAAAGCAAAATTCGGTCAGGTAGAGTCAGCATGGATTTATGAAGGGGAAGTCATGTCTGTCAAATTTTCTGGAGCTCTTTGAGGATGTAACGAACAGGGTGGATAAAGGGGGAACAAGTGGATGTGGTGTATTTGGACTTCCAGAAGGCATTTGACAAGGTGCCACATAAAAGGTTATTGCACAAGATAAAAGTTCACTGGGTTGGGGGTAATATATTAGCATGAATAGAGGATTGGCTAACTAACAGAAAACAGAGAGTCGGAATAAATGGATCAGTGCTGGGACCCCAACTATTTACAATCGACATCAATGACTTGGAAGAAGGGACTGAGTGTAACGTAGCCAAATTTGATGACGATACAAAGATGGGAGGAAAAGCAATGTATGAAGAGGACAGAAAAAATCTGCAAAAGGACAGACAGGCTAAGGGAGTGGGCAAAAACTTGGCAGATGGAGTATAATGTTGGAAAGTGCAAGGTCATGCACTTTGGCAGAAAAAAATCAAAGAGCAAGTTATTATTTAAATGGAGAACGATTGCAAAGTGCTGCAATACAGCAGGACCTGGGGGTACTTGTGCATGAAACACAAAAAGGATAGTATGCAGATACAGCAAATGATCAGGAAGGCCAATGGCATCTTGGCCTTTCTTGCAAAGGGGATGGAGTATAAAAGCAGGGAAGTCTTGCTCCAGCTATACAGGGGGTATTGGTGAGGCCACACCTGGAATAGTGTGCGCAGTTTTGGTTTCCATATTTATGAAAGGATATACTTGCAGTTCAGAAAAGGTTTACTAGGTTGATTCCAGAGATGAGGGGGTTGACTTATGAGGAAAGGTTGACTAGGTTGGGTCTCTACTCATTGGAATTCAGAAGAATGAGAGGTGATCTTATCGAAACGTATAAGATTATTGTGAGGGGGCTTGACAAAGTGGATGCAGAGAGGATGTTTCCACTGATGAGGAGACTAGAACTAGAGGGCACAATCTTAGAATAAGGGGCCACCTATTTAAAACAGGAGGAGGAGAAATTTCTTGAGGGTTGTAAACCTGTGGAAGCTGGGACATTGAATAAATTTAAGACAGAAATAAACAGTTTCTTAAATGATAAGGGGATAAGGGGTTATGGGGAGCGGGTGGGGAAGCGGAGCCGAGTCAGAGTCCATGATCAGATCAGTCATGATCTTATTGAATGACAAAGCAGGCTCGAGGGGCCGTATGGCCTACTCCTGTTCCTATTTCTTATGTTCTTATGTTAACTCTAGCGACAACTGTCCGTGACTGATAGCAGGGAGATTCCCCTGTCGTTGCCGCAATCGGTGTTGGCCCCTTTTTTAAAAAAAGATGGTCACGATCACTGCATCTGAGATCTCCCGGCATGCTCTCCTCCATCTAGATGAGAGAGAGATGAGATCACGTATCTGCGCCAACAGTGCCTCTCCGCCATACTTTAGCGCCTCAGCAGGGATTCCATCCACTCGCATAACCTGGTTGTTCTGGAGCTGTTTTATGGCTTTTCCTACCTTGTGCAGCATTGGGGTTTCACTGAGGTGGTGGCGGGTCACATGCTGCGGGATAGTCGAGACCATTCGAGTCAAAGGCAGAGCCTCGACCGAGATGTTCGAAGTGCTCCTTCCAGCGGGCTCTGACAGCCTCGGTCCTTGTTGTTTGCCCGTTCTTGGCCAGCAGTGGGGTGGGGCCTTGGGAGTTTAGACCCTAGGTGGCCTTGACTGCGATGAAGAATCCTTGCATATCGTGGCTGTCAGCCAGTTGTTGTATCTCCTGTGCTTTCTCCATCCACCACCTATTCTTTAGGTCCCGGCTTTTTTGTTGGACCTCAGCCTTGAGCTGTCTGTAATGTTGCTTTGCTGCTCCAGAGTTGGGTTGCTGCTTGAGGCTCAGAAATGCTTTGCGCTTGTGATCCATTAGTTCCTGGATCTCCTGATCATTTTCATCAAACCAATCCTAGCGTTTTCTGGTTGATTAAGTGTCTCTTCACAGGCGCTGGTTATGGAGGCTTGGAGGGCAGACCAAGCACTGTGGACATTCAGCATCTCAAGATCATCAAGGCACGCCAGGTTAGCTGCGAGGCGCTGGCTGTATCGGGCTCTCTTAGCTGGGTCTTTAAGGGCCCCGACACTGCCTTTTTTGCGGCACTGCTTCTGCTGTCCCCTCTGCTTTGGGGCTGTTAATGTTGATGATGGATCAGATTAGGTGGTGGTCTGTCCAGCAGTCGTCAGCTCCCATCATGGCATGGGTGATGCGCACATCCTTGCGATCCCTGGCTCGGACGATGACATAGTCAAGCAGGTGCCAGTGTTTGGAGCAAGGGTGTTGTCATGATGCCTTGTATTTGTCCCTCTGGCAAAACAGGGTGTTGATGATTAGGAGTTCATGTTCTAGACATTGTCAGGAGTAGGGTACCGCTGGAGTTGGCTTTCCCTACCCCCTCTCTGCCAATCACGCCTCCCCAATGGGTTGTGTCTTTGCCGACCCTGGCGTTGAAGTCACCTCGGAGGATCAATTTGTCACCCGCGGGGACGCGGGACATGGGAGGTTGAGGTTAGAATAAAAACCCTCTTTGGACTCATCCATTGCATCGCGTGTTGGGGCGTACGCACCAATGGCTGTGGTGCATTGGTTCCGGGATAGGGTGAGTCGGAGAGTCATGAGTCGTTCGTTAACCCCGCAGGGGGTCTTTGAGGCGGTGGACCAGCTCATTTTTGATGGCGAAGTCGACTCCGTGAAGGTGGCGTTCTTCCTCTGGTTTTCCTTTTCAAAAAAAGGTGTAACCTCCACCTTGTTCCTTGAGCTGGCCTTCCCCTGCCCACTGGGTCTCGCTTATGGCGGCGATGTCGATGTCAAAGCATCTAGACAGTGTGGCGTTCCGGCCTGTTGCTGTTGCAGTTGTCCATGAGGGTCCTGACGTTCCAGGTCTCGAACCTCATGTTAATGAAGTGGAAAATGCCTGTGCGGGAGTTCTTTTAACATGGGGTGGCCGCTGCACACCGGCAACCACACAGGCTTGACAGAGCTAGGTCTTGGTCCAGCGGCAAGGGGATCCAAGACGACTGGAGACCTGGCACTGCTGTATGAGCCTAATTGGCTACGGCCGCAAGCTTGGCGCCGAGTAGCGCCCTTGATGGTAGGTGGCCCGAGGCTTGGTTTGGGACAGGCATCAGGAAGGTCAGTTGTCTGATGGAGTTCCAAGGGATGTTTCAAAAGTTTCTTCCAAAGTTTTCTAAAGTTATTGAAAAGTTTCTCCGGAGGTTTCAAAAGAAAAATTCTCCAAGTTGTTTAAGAGTTTAAAAATTTTCCCAAATTGTTTAAAAAATTTCTCAAGTTGATTAAAAGTTTAAAAGTAGATTAAAAGTCAACTGAAAGTTGATTAAAAGTCTAAAATGCAAGTCAGTAGTCTACAGTGTTCACCGCTAATGACTAGGGCAGGTACAGCCCATCGTTGGGCTGGGTCAGATCGGCTGGCCGAAGGGACCTGGTGTGCGTCGTTGGGTCAGGCCCTCCGGCCGAAGGGACCTGGAGTGCATCGCTGGGTCAGGCCCTCTGGCCGAAGGGACCCAGAGTGCATCGCTGGGTCAGGCCCTCTGGCCGAAGGGACCCAGAGTGTATCCAATTCTATAATTGGATACAATACTCAATGTGTGGTTTGACTACTGAACTACACAGGTAAAACATGACTTTCTCTGACTTGTACTCCACTGCTATGAACCTTTTAATTTTCTCTACTGACGAAATGCCTTGGGCACGCCTTCAGTTTCTGGCTGTGAACAGAGAGACATAAAACACAGATGTACACATAGGCAGTCGAGTTTTTGAAAGAGCGCTAAGGCAGAAAAGGCTGCAAATAGGACGTAATACAATAGTCAGAAATGATTTTGTTTTGCGTTAAGTCAGACAATTTGATGTGGAGAGGCATAGCATGCTCATTATTTTGTATCATCGCATTAAGACCAATTGTACTGATTGAATTAAATGAATCTGATTCTAATAAATTTGAATTTTACCTTGTATAAATCCTTAATATTCTGACTTGAGTGGAAATCAATACTGCACATAGCACTTTAACTGAGGTCTTAAAGATTTAAATAGGCTCATTATTACCCCTTGACTTTTATATTTTATTCCTCTTGCAATAAAACCTAGAATTCCATTAGCTTTTTTTTTTAAATGGGTCAAGAGCTGGCACCACCTTGGTCTCTAAATACAGTCAGCTCTGTGCATCCACACACATTATGATGATGCTACTAATTGGCATCATGCAGACGCATAGAACCAATTCCTTGTGGATTCTAGGATGACTGTTTACTTTCACTTCAAAATAAAACTGGTCTCCTAAATATTATATGATCCTGGAAACACTCAGATCAAGCATCATCTGTGGTCAGACAAGTTGGTGTTTCAGGTGCAAGAAAGGGTTCACAAGCAAAATTTCAATTTGCTTGTTCACTCCACAGAGGCTGCCTGACTGCTTGAACAACAACAACAACAACTTGTATTTATATAGCACATTTAACGAAGTGAAACATCCCAATGCACTTCACGGGAGTGTTTGTCACTGAGCCACATAAGGAGATATTAGGGCAGATTGATCAAAGAGATAGGCTTTAAAGGACTTCTTAAGCATAGAAACATAGAAAATAGGTGCAGGAGTAGGCCATTCGGCCCTTCGATCCCGCACCACCATTCAAGAAGATCGTGGCTGATCATTCTCTCAGTACCCCTTTCCTGCTTTCTCTCTATACCCCTTGAGCTACAAGGGCCATATCTAACTCCTTTTTGAATATATCCAACGAACTGGCATCAACAATTCTTTGCGGTAGGGAATTCCACAGGTTAACAAATCTGAGTGAAGAAGTTTTCTTCTCATCTCAGTCCTAAATGGCTTACCCCTCATCCTTAGACTATGTCGCCTGGTTCTGGACTTCCCCAACATCGGGAACATTCATCCTGCATCTAACCTGTCCAGTCCCGTCAGAATCTTATTTGTTTCTATGAGATTCCCTCTCATCCTTTTAAACTCCAGTGAATAAAAGCCCAGTTGATCCAGTCTCTCCTCATGTCAGTCCAGCCATCCCAGGAATCAGTCTGGTGAACCTTCGCTGCACTCCCTCAATAGCAAGAACGTCCTTCCTCAGATTAGGAGACCAAAACGGAACACAATATTCCAGATGAGGCCTCACCAAGGCCCTGTACAACTGCAGTAAGACCTCCCTGCTCCTATACTCAAATCCCCTAGCTATGAAGGGCAACATACCATTTGCCACCTTCACTGCCTGCTGTACCTGCATGCCAACTTTCAATGACTGATGTACCATGACACCCAGGTCTCGTTGCACCTCCCCTTTTCCTAATCTGCCGCCATACAGATAATATTCTGCCTTCGTGTTTTTGCCCCCAAGTGGATAACCTCACATTTATCCACATTATACTGCATCTGCCATGCATTTGCCCACTCACCTAACCTGTCCAAGTCATCCTGCAGCCTCCTAGCGTTCTCCTCACAGCTCACACCGCCACCCAGTTTAGTGTCATCTGCAAACTTGGAGATATTACACTCAATTACTTCATCTAAATCATTAATGTATATTGTAAATAGCTGAGGTCCCAGCACTGAGCCCTGCGGCACTCCACTAGTCACTGCCTGCCATTCTGAAAAGGATCAGTTTATCCCGACTCTCTGCTTCCTGTCTTCCAACCAGTTCTCTATCCACGTCAGTATATTAATCCCAATACCATCAGCTTTAATTTTGCACATTAACCTCTTGTGGGACCTTGTCAAAAGCCTTTTGAAAGTCCAAATACACCACATCCACTGATTCTCCCTTGTCTACTCTACTAGTTACATCCTCAAAAAATTCAAGATTTGTCAAGCATGATTTCCCTTTCATAAATCCATGCTGACTTGGACCGATCCTGTCACTGCTTTCCAAATGCGAGGTTATTTCATCTTTAATAATTGATTATAACATTTTCCCCACTATTGATGTCAGGCTAACCAGTCTATAATTACCTATTTTCTCTCTCCTTCCTTTAGTAAAAAGTGGTGTTACATCAGCTACCCTCCAGTCCATAGAAACTGATCCAGAGTCGATAGACTGTTGGAAAATGATCACCAATGCATCCACTATTTCTAGGGCTACTTCCTTAAGTATTCTGGGATGCAGACTATCAGGCCCCAGGGACTCATCAGCCTTCAATCCCATCAATTTCCCAAACACAATTTTACGCCTAATAAGGATATCCTTCAGTTCCTTCTTCTCACTAGACCCTCGGTCCCCTAGTACTTCCGGAAGGTTATTTGTGTCTTCGTGAAGACAGAACTAAAGTATTTGTTCAACTGGTCTGCCATTTCTTTGTTCCCCATTATAAATTCACCTGAATCTGACTGCAAGGGACCTACATTTGTCTTCACTAATCTTTTTCTCTTCACATATCTATAGAAGCTTTTGCAGTCAGTTTTTATGTTCCCGGCAAGCCTCCTCTCATACTCTATTTTTTCACCCTCCTAATTAAACCTTGTCCTCCTCTGCTGAATTCTAAATTTCTCCCAGTCCTCAGGTTTGCTGCTTTTGCTGGCCAATTTATATGCCTCTTCCTTGGAGAAGACGAGAGAGAGCGAGAGCGAGAAAAAGGAGAGCGCGAGAAAAAGGAGAGGGAGAGAGAGAGAGAGAGAGAGAGAGAGAGAGAGAGAGAGAGAGAGAGAGAGAGAGAGAGAGAGAGGGGTTTAGGGAGGGAATTCCAGAGCTTCGAGCCTTGGCAGCTGATAGCACAGCCATTAATGGTAGAGCACTTAAAATCGGGGTTGCTCAATAGGCGAGAATTGGAGCAGCACAGAAATCTCCGAGGGCTGTAGGGGTGGAGGCAATGTTTCCCCTTATTTCTTTTGCTGCATTGAAAAGCCTGCAAGTCCGCTGCGTGGGTTCCCTGTAGTCTTGCGCAGCCATGCAGCTTAAATGGAACATTGGCTGGAGGAGGATACGGAGATGGGATGAGACGCTGCCATGAAGAGATTTGAAAACAAGAATAAGAATTTTTTTTTAAATTGAGGTGTTGCCGAACCAGGAACCAATGTAGGTCAGCAAACAATGAAAGGGACTTGGGTGTGAGTTGGGATACGGGTAGCAGAGTTTTGGATGAGCTCATGTTTATGGAGGGTGTTAGTTAATGTTCTCTTTAACCTGTGCAGCGCTCTGGTGCTCCCATGCAGCCAGCTCTTGAATGGAAAAGCCACATGCACAAAATTTTGAATGGGTCGCATAGCCCTTTAAAGGGGCCACGCCACCCCCAAAAATTGAGGGGGAATATTGGTGCTAGTTACAGATAGGATATTGGAGTGTTCCACCCATTGCAATCAGTGTGTTATAGTATTACCT
Source organism: Pristiophorus japonicus (assembly GCF_044704955.1). Taxonomy (NCBI): domain Eukaryota; kingdom Metazoa; phylum Chordata; class Chondrichthyes; family Pristiophoridae; genus Pristiophorus; species Pristiophorus japonicus. Next base: position 89,438,103 of record NC_091978.1, on the reverse strand, counting down.
TTGGTTATGAGGGAATCTGACTGTTACTAATAATAATTAATAGTAATAATTGTGAGTTACTATCAGTTACTGGTGGAGTCAAAGTTCCTCCCACCTCTCCTTTGGTTTCTTCTCTGTGAATCGCCCTTCTCCCCGCCCCCCTCCCCCACCCTTCCTGGCCCTCGGTTTACATTCTTCACCTGCTCACAGGTAGCCTCTTGTCGAGCTTCTCCGTCGAGTTTATTGGCTGGAATAAGCACTTTCATTCATAGCAATTAGTTCTCCTTTAAAAGAACTCTTTTTATTCCCTGGAGTGTATACTAACAGCTTGTGTGGAAAAGGTTTCATCCTCAACATTGACCCTTACACAGCAATTGCCAGTGTACCCAGAGGTCCACCAATAATAGTTACAACAACTAGCTTTATCTGCTTTGCAAGTTCATTTGAGAAATTCCAAAATCACTCTTTGTAGGTCTGACTTCATCTTGCAGAGACAATTCGAAGAAGTGGAAAGACCAAACTTTCTTCAACAATGATGGGTGGAGATAATTCACGTGGCAATAATTTTCCGGAACAGCGCTTTTTGTAAATTAGGTTTAAGCAATTCTGCTGGTAGATACAGTGATAGGAGGACTTCAAAATTCAGGCCTGCCCATTTTTGGGTGGGTGAAGGGAGCCGAGAACATTTCCTGCGTATGAATGGTGAGGCTCAAGCGTGCCCAATATTGGGCCTCATTACCATTGAGACAACGTGATGTTGACAGTAACAGATCCTCAGGTAAGTGATTAAAGGGGACAGGTTTCCGGGGAGGGGGGGTGGGGTCAATGGGATTGGGACGGAAAGTCTCCGGGGAAGGGGGGTAGTCAATGGGATTGGGAAGCAGTGGCCGGCATCAGCCCACATTCTTTCAATCTGGTGATGGGGAGAGTACTGCCTCTGCTTCAAATACGTATATTTTACAATCTTACCTTACTGGTTGTGGTCTAACTGGCAGTTCCTTTAATCACATTTTGCCAGCTGCCTCAGGGCAAACTAGTCTTGGCTTGGGGGCCTCAAACAGGTGATAGGCACTTTGCATATACAATTAAGGGGCCTAACGCTTGTTTCAGACATAGGGCATTGCATGCTGCTTTTTTGGCCTTTACCAAAATAACAAGGGTGACGCATTTCCGGCTCATGAGCGTGTGGTTCCTGCCTGCCATATTTGGGGCTTAGGAGGCCGTATAGCAACTGAAAAACAGACTTATAGACCAATGTATCGCAAGGTGGCAAACACATGATGATGCAATGCACAAAGAGTAATTCTATCGTGATAGCGAGATGGGTCTTGGAATAGAAATATAGGGGGTAAAATTCAACTTCAGTGGATTGCAAAATGTACTGTAGCAAATCGGACGCCTGTTTATATACCTTGCTTGGTTTTCTGTTCCACTTAAGTCAAAGGAAAGGAAACTCGAGCGTGGTGTATAATGGGAGGCCCATCTGCTATCGCCAGTTTCCCTTAACCACACCAAATTAAGGATTCTGATGTTACAGAACATGCATCAATTTAAATGTTATGCATGCACCTGGTACTTTCCGCCTACACTACAATTTCCCTTTAAAATAACTTCAGAATATTTTTGGCCTAATTGATGGGTCAGTAATGCGCTAGTGGGGGAACATTTGCTTGGAAGAATTCTATAAAAAGATCTCCAAAATGGCCCTGCACTGACTTGCAATCCCTGAATGTGTGTCTACAAAAATAACTGGTTGCTATAAAATACTTTAAGTATTCACTATAAATTCATGAAACCAAGAATATGTCTGATAGCAAAACATTTTTTTTTACAAAAGGGAGAAAAGCTGTAAATGGTTCAAAAGTCACACTACCCTGTACTACTGCTGGAGTACAGAGCGTCACTGTAATACAGGGCCAATTACAATACAATACAATACAACAGAATGATGGCCCTGGAGAGCAACTAATGTCGATTTCTCCCCTCCCAAAATAAACACACACACAATATGGTTGCAGTTTTGAAGTGGCTCAGTTTACAAAGATGTATTTAACTTCCACAGTTGATGTTCTGGATTAAACATGAAAATGTTTCATTAAAAGCTGAATCAAATCATAATTTTTTTTTTTTTAAACCACAAAGGTGGCATTGAGGAGGTTGGATTGGCCTTCAAAATTATAAAAGGATTTTGACAAGGTAGACAGAGAAAAACTGTTTCCACTGGTTAGGGAGTTGGTGAACTTGGTTATCCAAAAGAACAAAGGGAGAAGTTGTGAAGTTTTTTTTAATGTTTAAGGGCTGTTGAGATATGGACTACTCTACCAGAAACAGTCGTGGAGGCAGAATCTATAAAAGTTTTCAAAAAAGGGAAATGAATAACTTTGAAAAGTTATTAAAATTATAAAAGGGTATGGGGTAAAGGGACTAAACCGATAGTTCTTTCAGCAAGCTAGCAGGCACATCAGGCTAAATGGCCACCTTCTGTGCTATAAAATTTTATGAATTACATTGTAGTAATCTTGTTGCGCAGGTTATGGGATCCCTGGTCTATGAGGTTGCTGCTATTGGTTGGTGAACAGTGTTTAGAGCCCTGCACAGCCAACTGGTGTCCTTGCAGCTGGAACCAGGACAAGCAACTGGATAGATTACCTGCTTGGCACCCAAGCAAATAAAACAAATTGAAGCATGAAGAACATGGCACTCTGTAATGGAGGCAAAAAAGGAATGATTTTTGTAAGGGCAAAGTTGGAACAAAAGACAAGGACAGGTGAACTATACTCAGGTGACAGAAAAACAACTACAATCATTTTTCAAAGAGAGAAAAAAAAGCAAGTCAAATGAATAGAAGTGCAATTGACTGTTTATTATCTTCTTCCCCATGATCATGGGACACTAGTATCAATACTGGGGAAAGAGGGAGCTGTTCCATTGGGTTGGTCTCTACTTAAACAGGGCTGGGGTCAGTGTCCTAGCGAATCGAATAACTAGGGCGGTAGATCGGGCTTTAAAATCGAATGAATCTAATGGTGGGAGGATTCAGGAAATAGTAAATTCAAAAGCAGTAAGATGAATGTCAAGGCTGTAGAGAAAAGTAGTGATCTGGGCAAAGATAAGCAGAATGGGTTAGGAAAGGATAGAAAGATTACTAAAGGTAATAGGGCACCAAAGACATCAGGGGAAAATAGAAAAAAAGTTAAAGCTAAAGGCACTATATCTGAATGCACAAAGCATTCGCAACAAAATAGATTAATTAATAGTACAGATAGAAATAAATGGGTTTGACTTAATAGCCATTACAAAGACGTGGTTGCAGAGTGACCAAGGTTGGGAACTAAACATGCCAGGGTGTTTGACTTTTAGAAGAGACAGGCAGAATGGAAAAGGGAGGTTGCAGCCCTGATAATAAAGGAGAGGATAAAAACAATAAAGAAAAAGGATCTTGGCTCAGAAAAACAAAATGTAGAATCAGTTTGGGTGGAGCTCAGAAACAAGGGGCAGAATACACTAGTGGAAGTGGTTTATAGGACCCCCAACAGTAGTTGTAGTGCCAGGCAGAGTATAAGTCAGGAAATTAGAGATGCATGTAATAGGAGTAATACAGTAATCATGGGGGACTTCAACTTTCATAGACAGGGCAAACCAAATTTGCAGTAATAGTACAGAGGAAGAGTTCATAGAATGCATTCAAGATAATGTTTTAGACCAGTACATCAAGGAACCTACTAGGGAATTGGCTATGTTAAATCTAGTATTGTGCAACAAGACAGGGTTAATGAATAACCTTGGAGTAAAGGAGCATGTGGGGAGCAGTGATCATAATATGATAGAATTTTATGTTGAGTTTTGGAGTGATTTAGTCAAGTCCAATCTGAACAATGCAAATTACGTAGAGGCAAGTTGGCTAAGGTAGGTTTGGAAACTAGATTAAAAGATATGACAGTAGAAAAGCAATGCCAAACATTTTAAAGAAATAATTCATAATCTGCAACAAATCTACACATTCCCTTACGGAATAAAAACACCACAGGAAAAATGGTCCACATGTGGCTAACAAGATAACTTACAGGTAATATCAGATTAAAACAAAGAGGCCTATAATGTTGACAAAAAGAGTAGTAAGCCTGAGGATTAGGTGGATTTTAGAATTCAGCAAATGAGGACCAAGATATTGATAAAGAAACGGAAAATAGAATGAGAGTAAACTAGCAAGAAACATAAAAACAGACTGCAAGAGCTTCTATAGGTATGTAAAAAAAGAAATGATTAGCCAATGTAAACATGGGTCTTTTACAGGCTGCGACAGGAGAAATTATAAATGGGAAATAAGGAAATGACAGAGAAATTAAACAAATACTTTTGGGCTGGATTTTTGGCTTGTTGCTGCCTACGTTTTCGCCCCAGAAGGGTGGTAATGGCAGCGGAAACCATTTCTGGGCAGCCGGCCAGTTTCCAGCGTCCTGCCAGGACATTCAGTGCTGGGTTTGCGGAGGCACGGCGCAATACCACCCGGGAGAGGGGAGCAATACCTCTGGCTCAATATTTGGTACATGCCCGATCCACAGCGCACCCTAGTGGGACCACCTGTGAAAGCTGGCTGTCCGAGCTGTACCAGCCACAGTGAGTGAAGTAATGTCAACTGGAGGCAAGAGTGGTTGTTTTCTATTTTTGCGATTAATATTGATGTGGCATCAGTAATGTATTGGGAATGTTTCATCTTTTTTTTCCTCCATGGAAGCCTCTCTTAGGGCGCTCCGAAGCCAGCTGTTTAGAACATAAGAATTAGGAACAGGAGTAGGCCATCTAGCCCCTCGAGCCTGCTCCGCCATTCAACAAGATCATGGCTGATCTGGCCGTGGACTCAGCTCCACTTACCTGTCCACTCCCCATAACCCTTAATTCCCTTATTGGTTAAAAATCTATCCATCTGTGATTTGAATACATTCAATGAGCTAACCTCAACTGCTTCCTTGGGCAGAGAATTCCACAGATTCACAACCCTCTGGCAGAAGAAATTCCTTCTCAACTCGGTTTTAAATTGGCTCCCCCGTATTTTGAGGCTGTGCCCCCTAGTTCTAGTCTCCCCGACCAGTGCAAACAACCTCTCTGCCTCTATCTTGTCTATCCCTTTCATTATTTTAAATGTTTCTATATGACGACCCCTCATCCTTCTGAACTCCAACGAGTAAAGACCCAGTCTCCTCAATCTATCATAAGGTAACCCCCTCATCTCCGGAATCAGCCGAGTGAATCGTCTCTGTACCCCTTCCAAGGCTAGTATATCCTTCCTGAAGTAAGGTGACCAAAACTGCACGCAGTACTCCAGGTGCGGCCTCACCAATACCCTGTGCAGTTGCAGCAGGATCTCCCTGCTTTTGTACTCCATCCCTCTCGCAATGAAGGCCAACATTCCATTCGCCTTCCTGATTACCTGCTGCACCTGCAAACTAACTTTTTGTGTTTCATGCACAAGGACCCCCAGGTCCCTCTGCACCACAGCATGTTGTAATTTCTCCCCATTCAAATAATATTCCCTTTTACTGTTTTTTTTTCCCCCCCCCAAGGTGGATGACCTCACATTTTCCGACATTGTATTCCATCTGCTAAACCTTAGCCCATTTGCTTAACCTATCTAAATCTCTTTGCAGCCTCTGTGTCCTCTACACAACCCGCTTCCCACTAATCTTTGTGTCATCTGCAAATTTTGTTACACTACACTCTGTCCCCTCTTCCAGGTCATCTATGTATATTGTAAACAGTTGTGGTCCCAGCACTGATCCCTGTGGCACACCACTAACCACCAATTTCCAACCTGAAAAGGACCCATTTATCCTGACTTTCTGCTTTCTGTTAGCCAGCCAATTCTCGATCCATGCTAATATAGTTGCTCTGACTCCGCGTACCTTTATCTTCTGCAGTAACCTTTTGTGTGGCACCTTATCGAATGCCTTTTGGAAATCCAAACACACCACATCCATCGGTACACCTCTATCCACCATGCTCATTATATCCTCAAAGAATTCCAGTAAATCAGTTAAACATGATTTCCCCTTCATGAATCCATGTTGCATCTGCTTGATTGCACTATTCCTATCTAGATGTCCCACTATTTCTTCCTTAATGATAGCTTCAAGCATTTTCCCCACTACAGATGTTAAACTAACCGGCCTGCAGTTACCTGCCTTTTGTCTGCCGCCTTTTTTTTTTTAAAAACAGAGGTGTTACATTAGCTGGTTTCCAATCCACTGGTACCTCCCCAGAGTCCAGAGAATTTTGGTAGATTATAACGAATGCATCTGCTATAACTTCCACCATCTCTTAATACCCTGGGATGCATTTCATCAGGACCAGGGGACTTGTCTACCTTCAGTCCCATTAGCCTGTCCAGCACTACCCCCCCTAGTGATAGTGATTGTCTCAAGGTCCTCCCTTCCCACATTCCCATGACCAGCAATTTTTGGCATGGTTTTTGTGTCTTCCACTGTGAAGACCAAAGCAAAATAATTGTTTAAGGTCTCAGCCATTTCCACATTTCCCATTACTAAATCCCCCTCCTCACCTTCTAAGGGACCAATATTTACTTTAGTCACTCTTTTCCATTTTATATATCGGTAAAAGCTTTTACTATCTGTTTTTATGTTTTGCGCAAGTTTACTTTCGAAATCTATCTTTCCTTTCTTTATTGCTTTCTTCGTCATTCTTTGCTGTCGTTTAAAATTTTCCCAATCTTCTAGTTTCCCACTAACCTTGGCCACCTTATACGCATTGGTTTTTAATTTGATACTCTCCTTTATTTCCTTGGTTATCCACGGCTGGTTATCCCTTCTCTTACTGCCCTCCTTTTTCACTGGAATATATTTTTGTTGAGCACTATGAAAGAGCTCCTTAAAAGACCTCCACTGTTCCTCAATTGTGCCACCGTTTAGTCTGTGTTCCCAGTCTACTTTAGCCAACTCTGCCCTCATCCGACTGTACTCTCCTTTGTTTAAGCATAGTATGCTCGTTTGAGACACTACTTCCTCACCCTCAATCTGTATTACAAATTCAACCATACTGTGATCACTCCTTCAGAGAGGATCTTTTACTAGGAGATAGTTTATTATTCCTGTCTCATTACACAGAACCAGATCTAAGATAGCTTGCTCCCTTGTAGGTTCTGTAACATACTGTTATATACTAGCATGGATTAAGGATTGGCTAATGGACAGAAAACAGAGAGTAGGAATAAACAGGTCTTTTTTGTGTTGGCAGGCTGTAACTAGTGGGGTACCACAGGATCAGTGCTTGGGCCTAAGCTATTCATAATCTATATCAATGATTTGGATGAGGGGACCAAATGTAATTTCTCCAAGTTTGCTGACGATACAAAGCTAGGTGGGAATGCAAGTTGTGAGGTGGATGCCAATAGGCTGCAAGGGGGATATAGACAGGTTAAGGTGAGTGGGCAAGAACATGGTTAATGGAATATAATGTGGAGAAATGTGAAGTTCTCCACTTTGGTAGGAACAATAGAAAAGCAGAATACTTTTAAAGAGAGATTGGGAAAAGTTGATGTTCAGATGGACCTCGATGTCCTTGTACACAAATCACTGAAAGTTAACATGCAGGTACAGCAAGCAATTAGGAAAGCAAATGGTATGTTGGCCTTTATTACAAAAGAATTTGAGTATAAGAATAAAGACATTTTACCAAGGTCCTATATAATTGCAGTGAGACCACACCTGGAGTATTGTGTACAGTTTTGGTCTCCTTACCCAAAGAAGGATATACTTGCCATTGAGGGAATGCAATGAAGAAGGTTCACCAGACTGATTACTGGGATGCGGGGGTGGGGGGTGGGGGGGTGAGGGTTGCTTTAGAGGAGATATTGAGTAGACTAGACCTATATTCTCTAGAGGTTAGAAGAATGAGTGGTGATCTCATTGAAATGTACAAAATTCTTACAGGGCTTGACAGGGTCGATGCTCGGAAGATGTTTGCCCTGGAGTCTATAACCAAGGATCAGTCTCAGAATAAGGGATCGGCAATTTAGGACTGAGATGAGGAGAAAACGCGGCGGCAGTCAGGAGCAGCATGAGGAGCTGCGTCGCTGAGTCGGGAGCAGCGTCGAGGAGGTGCGTGGAGAGGCGTGAGTTCCGGGGTCGGCGAGAGGCCTATAAAGGCCCAACCGGCAGCAGTCAGGAGCAGCGTGAGGAGGTGCGTGGAGAGGCGAGCCGGTGCAGCTACAGGGAGGAGGCAAAAAAGTAGAAAGAAACAGAAAGGTGACGTCACAGCCAAGGGGGTAAGTGATTGGCGAGTAGTTTTTATTTTTTCTCTTCTATATCAGAGAGTAAACTTTAGCATTGTTGTTGCCAATTTAAGTGTATCTAAGGGTTAAGTCATGGCAGGAGAGCTTGGTCACGTGATATGCTCCTCCTCTACCATGTGGGAACATAGGGACACTTCCAGTGTCCCTGACGACTACGTGTGCGGGAAGTGTATCCGCCTCCAGCTCCTGATAGACCGCGTTGCGGAATTGGAGCGGAGGGTGGATTCACTCTAGAGCATCCACGATGCTGAGAATGACATGAATAGCACGTTTAGTGAGTTGGTCTTACCGCAGATGAAGGGTCCACAGCCAGCTAGGGAATGGAAGACCAGCAGGAAGGAAGAGCAGTGCAAGGAATGTAGTGCAGGGGTCCCCTACGGTCATCCCCCTGCAAAACAGATACACCGTTTTGAGTACTGTTGAGGGGGATGACTCATCAGGGGAGGGCAGCAACAGCCAAGTTCATGGCACCGTGGCTGGCTCTGTTGCACAGGAGGGCAGGAAAAAGAGAGAGAGAGCAATAGTGATAGGGGATTCGATTGCAAGGGGAATAGATAGGCGTTTCTGCGGCCGCAACCGAGACTCCAGGATGGTATGTTGCCTCCCTGGTGCAAGGGTCAAGGATGTCTCAGAGCAGGTGCAGGACATTCTGAAAAGGGAGGGTGAACAGCCAGTTGTCGTGGTGCACATTGGTACCAACGATATAGGTAAAAAAAAAAAAAGGGATGAGGTCCTACGAGACAAATTTAAGGAGCTAGGAGCCAAATTAAAACGTAGGACTCAAAAGTAGTAATCTCAGGATTGCTACCAGTGCCACGTGTTAGTCAGAGTAGGAATCACAGGATAGCTCAGATGAATACGTGGCTTGAGCAGTGGTGCAGCAGGGAGGGATTCAAATTCCTGGGGCATTGGAACTGGTTCTGGGGAGGAGGGACCAGTACAAACGGACGGTCTGTACCTCGGCAGGACCGGAACCAATGTCCTAGGGGGGAGTGTTTGCTAGTGCTGTTGGGGAGGAGTTAAACTAATATGGCAGGGGGATGGGAACCAATGCAGGGAGACAGAGGGAAACAAAAAGGAGACAAAAGCAAAAGACAGAAAGGAGATGAGTAAAAGTGGAGGGCAGAGAAACCCAAGGGGAAAAAAAAAAGGGCCACTGAATGTAAAGGGGTTGCAGGAGGGGTCAAAACTAAAAATCATGGTTTAAAAACTAGTATTAAAAACACTCTACCTAAACACACACAGCATTCGAAATAAAGTAAATGAGTTGACGGCACAAATCATTACAAATGGGTATGATTTGGTGGCCATTACAGAAACGTGGTTGCAGGGTGGCCAAGACTGGGAATTAAACATACAGGGGTATCTGACGATTCGGAAAGATAGACAAGGAGGAAAAGGAGGTTGGGTAGCTCTGTTAATAAAGGATGATATCAGGGCAGTTGTGAGAGACGATATTGGCTCTAATGAACAAAATGTTGAATCATTGTGGGTGGAGATTAGAGATAGTAAGGGGAAAAAGTCACTGCTGGGCGTAGTTTATCGGCCCCCAAATAATAACTTCACGGTGGGGCGGGCAATAATCAAGGGAATAATGGAGGCATGTGAAAAAGGAACGGCAGTAATCATGGGGGATTTTAACCTACATATCGATTGGTCAAATCAAATCGCATGGGGTAGCCTGGATGAGGAATTCACAGAATGCATATGGGATTGTTTCTTAGAACAGTATGTTACAGAACCTACAAGGGAGCAAGCTATCTTAGATCTGGTCCTGTGTAATGAGACAGGAAAAATAAACAATCTCCAAGTAAAAGATTCTCTCGGAATGAGTGATCACAGTATAGTTGAATTTGTAATACAGATTGAGGGTGAGGAAGTAGTGTCTCAAACGAGCGTACTATGCTTAAACAAAGGGGACGACAGTGGTATGAGGGCAGAGTTGGCTAAAGTAGACTGGAAACATAGACTAAACAGTGACACAATTGAGGAACAGTGGAGGACTTTTAAGGAGCTCTTTCATAGTGCTCAACAAAAATATATTCCAGTGAAAAAGAAGAGCGGTAAGAGAAGGGATAACCAGACGTGGATAACCAAGGAAATAAAGGAGAGTATCAAATTAAAAACCAATGCGTATAAGGTGGTCAAGATTAGTGGGAAAATAGAAGATTAGGAAAATTTTAAACGACAGCAAAAAATGACTAAGAAAGCAATAAAGAAAGGAAAGATAGGTTACGAAGGTAAACTTGTGCAAAACATAAAAACGGATAGTAAAAGCTTTTACAGATATATAAAACGGAAAAGAGTGACTAAAGTAAATGTTGGTCCCTTAGAAGATGGGAAGGGGGATTTAATAATGGGAAATGTGGAAATGGCTGAGACCTTAAACAATTATTTTGCTTTGGTCTTCACAGTGGAAGACACAGAAACCATGCCAGAAATTGCTGGTCACAGGAATGTGGGAAGGGAGGACCTTGAGATAATCACTATCACTAGGGGGGTAGTGCTGAACAGACTAATGGGACTGAAGGTAGTCAAGTCCCCTGGTCCTGATGAAATGCATCCCAGGGTATTAAGAGTTATAGCAGATGCATTCGTTATAATCTACCAAAATTCTCTGGACTCTGGGGAGGTACCAGTGGATTGGAAAGCAGCTAATGTAATGCCTCTGTTTAAAAAAGGGGGCAGACAAAAGGCAGGTAACTATAGGCCGGTTAGTTTAACATCTGTAGTGGGGAAAATGCTTGAAACTATTAAGGAAGAAATAGCAGGACATCTAGATAGGAATAGTGCAATCAAGCAGACGCAGCATGGATTCATGAAGGGGAAATCATGTTTAACTAATTTACTGGAATTCTTTGAGGATATAACAAGCATGGTAGATAGAGGTCTACCGATGGATGTGGTGTATTTAGATTTTCAAAAGGCATTCTATAAGGTGCCACACAAAAGGTTACTGCAGAAGATAAAGGAATGCGGAGTCAGTGGAAATGTATTAGCATGGATCGAGAATTGGCTGGCTAACAGAAAGCAGAGAGTCGGGATAAATGGGTCCTTTTCAGGTTGGAAATCGGTGGTTAGTGGTGTGCCACAGGGATCGGTGCTGGGACCACAACTGTTTACAATATACATAGATGACCTGGAGGAGGGGACAGAGTGTAGTGTAACAAAATTTGCAGATGACACAAAGATTAGTGGGAAGCGGGTTGTGTAGAGGACACAGAGAGGCTATAAAGAGATTTGGATAGGTTAAGTGAATGGGCTAAGGTTTGGCAGATGGAATACAATGTCGGAAAGTGTGAGGTCATCCACCTTGGGGAAAAAAAACACAGTAAAAGGGAATATTATTTGAATGGGGAGAAATTACAACATGCTGTGGTGCAGAGGGACCTGGGGGTCCTTGTGCATGAAACACAAAAAGTTAGTTTGCAGGTGCAGCAGGTAATCAGGAAGGCGAATGGAATGTTGGCCTTCATTGCGAGAGGGATGGAGTACAAAAGCAGGGAGGTCCTTCTGCAACTGTATAGGGTATTGGTGAGGCTGCACCTGAAGTACTGCGTGCAGTTTTGGCCACCTTACTTAAGGATATACTGGCTTTGGAGGGGGTAGAGACGATTCACTCGGCGGATTCCAGAGATGAGGGGGTTACCTTATGATGATAGATTGAGTAGACTGGGTCTTTACTCGGAGATCAGAAGGATGAGGGGTGATCTTATAGAAACATTTAAAGTAATGAAAGGGATAGACAAGATAGAGGCAGAGAGGTTGTTTCCACTGGTCGGGGAGACTAGAACTAGGGGGCACAGCCTCAAAATACGGGGGAGCCGATTTAAAACCGAGTTGAGAAGGAATTTCTTCTCCCAGAGGGTTGTGAATCTGTGGAATTCTCTGCCCAAGGAAGCAGTTGAGGCTAGCTCATTGAATGTATTCAAGTCATAGATAGGTAGATTTTTAACCAATAAGGTCATTAAGGGTCATAGGGAGCGGGCGGGTAAGTGGAGCTGAGTCCACGGCCAGGATCAGCCATGATCTTGTTGAATGGCGGAGCAGGCTCGAGGGGCTAGATGGCCTACTCCTGTTCCTAATTCTTATGTTCTTATGTAAAATTCTTCACTCACGGTGGTGAATCTTTGTAATTCTCTACTATAGAGGGCTGTGGATGCTCAGTCGTCGAGTATATTCAAGGTAGAGGTCAATAGATTTTTGGATATTAATGGAATCAAGGGATATTAAAATGGTGCGGGAAAGTGGATTTGAGGTAGAAGATTAGCCATGATCTTATTGAATGGCGGAGAAGGCTTGAAGGCCCGAATGGCCTACTCCTGCTCCGATTTCTTGTGTTATGTTCTATTTTCTTTTGACCTTCAGTATTTCATCTCTAATAACCTTTCCAGACCATCATTTCAATATCAAGGATAAATGTTATGCAGCAATGACCCAGGCATTGGGAGGGGGGCGGAGGGGGCGGGGGGGAGAACACATCCTGTGAGAACGAATCAGTGTCAGCTGTGGCTCAGTGGGTAGCACACTCACCTCGGAGTCAGAAGGTTGTGGGTTCAAGTCCCACTCCAGGGACTTGAGCACATAAATCTAGGCTAACACTCCAGTGCAGTGCTGAGAGTGCGCTGCACTGTTGGAGGCGCCGTCTTTTCGTTGAGATGTTAAAACAAGTCCTCTTCCCACTCAGATGGATGTAAAAGATCCCATGACACTATTTCGAAGAAGAGCAAGGGAGTTATCAGCAGTGTCCTGGCCAATATTTATCCCTCAAATCAACGTAACAAAAATATTTATTTGGTCATCATCACATTGCTGTGTGTGGGAGCTTGCCGTGCGCAAATTGCCTGCCACGTGGATTATAACAGTGGCCACACTCCTAAAGTACTTCATTGGCTGTAAAGCGCATTGAAACATTCTGTGGTCGTGAAAGGCGCTATATAAAATGTAAGTGTTGTTTTCTTCTTTCTTTTTAAATATTATGGCATGAATCCATGTGCTAGCATTCTGTAGAGCAGCACATTGGAGCTGTGCCACATGGTATGTGGATACACTCTGGTCACAAACTTGTCAGAGCACAAGGTCCAGCAATGATGCCCATCCTTTTTAATCTTGGAATATACTCGAGGGTTCTAGGCATTAAAAAAATTCAAGACAGACAGACTAAACTGAATTCAATGTTGCAAGTTTGAAATCCATAATGCGGCTTCCTCAGGAACCTAGTGTTTTTTTTTAAAATGTGGAACAAATAATTATGCATATACAAATCTAATTAGCACTCAGTTCCTACATTATACTTGTCCTTTCAATGAACTCTGGATAATTCCCTTTGATTAGACAGAAATGGACTTAGTGTGGGAAACATTTGCTGGGAGAGACTTTCAAAATGCCTCTGTATTGACCTTTAATCCCTTAGAATAATGGCCTAGAAATCTCGGTCAGCTGCTTTCCGCTAAACCTGCTGCACGCACGAGGGATCCCGGTCCTGAGGCCTCCACTTACTGCGTATCGGAGCGCGTGCACGTCAGGACGTCCGCAGGACTGGAGCTGCAGTCACATGGCTCTGGGTCAATCCAGGTAACGTATATACTTTTTCATAATAATGGGAATTCTGTAAGTTGGAGTTCCCATTATGATGATTGAGAACACCCTCCAAACACCCAAAACACAAAGAAAATAGAAAAAATACACCTTTTTTTATTAACTTGAATTAAAGTTGTTTATTATAAAAAAATATATATTTTTCCGATTAAAAAAGTTTTTAAATTATGGTTTAAAATAAACTTACCATAGTGGGAAGAGTTTTTAAACAATAAAATGTGTTTTTAAAATTTTATTTTATGTTTCTGTATTTTAAAACTCTTGCGCCTGTAAAAATAGGTTATGCGCCTGCTTTTATCAGGTGCAAGAGTTTTCACGACATCAACTGGGCAAGAGATGGGTAAATACCGCTGGTTTTCAGCGCACAGAATATGTGCGCTGAAAACCAGCTTTTGCAATGCCTTCCCGGGTGCATACACAGTCCATACGGACCCCGGGGCTGGAATTTCTGGTGCACAAAAACTCACTGTATATTCATTATACCCAAGGACTGGCATAGATCCATGCTTTCAAGCATTTATAAATTGATTAGCAGAACTTTGTCAAAAATAATGAATTATGTATGTGGTACAATCTCTTCCATTGGACTCTGAAAATGAAAGTATTCTGCAGCATGGCCAGAAATATCCTTGCCCTCTACAGCAAAAACAAACTCATGGCAGCAGCAGCATGGCCTGGGTTCTGTGAATTTTCCATCCGCACTAGTATAGTGACATGGATGAGAAACTCAAAGCTGCATTAACACTACAATAGCAGCATTGGTACAAACCTACAAATTTCTCCAATTCTGGTGAAAGGGTCTCTTCACTATCAATATCACTTATTGTTAAAGCTCCACATTGTCCCATACTCAAAAAGCTTCCTGCTGTGCTGGCTGTCCTATTTTCACTTTGATGAGATATGGTTTTCCACAAGGAATTTTAAAAAATTGGAGGCGCAATTTGTGGTTTTATTGATCTGATACATTAATGATGTTTCTTTATAGTTAAGAAACACTGATTCCATGGGTCACAATAAGTCATCTTTTGTTTTTGTACAGAGACATTAAATGAAAGTCACAGCAGTTTTTTCCCTTACCAAGTGAGAATGCCAAGAACAAAAAAACAAGGTGTTCAATAAGGCAACATTTCTGGTGAATTATTTCAACAACGTATACCTGCCATCTCAAACTCTTGGCAACATTTCAGAACCTTTATACCTTTCTGAATCTGCATTGACTCAACACCATTACAAATAGTAAAGGAGCTGTTCAGAAAGTTTTTCAGTTATGTGCTATGCAGGCTACTGATTATTCCTTTCTTTGTAAATAGACCATCCGAAGCTTTTAGGAGTACGAGAGGAAGCTTGCAGGGAACATAAAAACTGACTGCAAAAGCTTCTATAAATATGTGAAGAGAAAAAGATTAGTGAAGACAAAATGTAGGTCCCTTGCAGTCAGATTCAGGTGAATTTATAATGGGGAACAAAGAAATGGCAGACCAATTGAACAAATACTTCGGTTCGGTCTTCACGAAGACACAAATAACCTTCCGATTGTACTAGGGGACAGTAGGTCTCGAGAGGAGGAGGAACTGAAGGATATCCTTATTAGGCAGGAAATTGTGTTAGGGAAATTGATGGGATTGAAGGCTGATAATGGGGAAGTCCAGAACCAGGGGACATAGTCTTAGGATAAGGGGTAGGCCATTTAGGACTGAGATGAGCAGAAACTTCTTCACCCTGAGCGTTGTTAACCTATGGAATTCCCTGCCGCAGAGAGTTGTTGATGCCAGTTCATTGGATATATTCAAGAGGGAGTTAGATATGGCCCTTACGGCTAAGGGGATCAAGGGGTATGGAGAGAATGCAGGAAAGGGGTACTGAGGGAATGATCAGCCATGATCTTATTGAATGGTGGTGCAGGCTCGAATGGCCTACTCCTGCACCTATTTTCTATGTTTCTATGTTAACTCGAGGATCAGTAAGGAAAATGGACTGCCACGAGTCATCCTTTAATATATCTTGGATTACATCATTGCAGAGCTCTTCAAATGTTATTTCCCTTTTCCTCAGATGAACCCATCCTAAAGTATATAGATGATCAAATAAATAGGGAAGAATAAATATTCCGTGTCCTCAATTCATAATTCAAAGTCACTGAATTTGCAAGAAAAGATCATTCAATTTTTGTTCCAGTTTAAAAAACACATTGTGCTTTTTTAAAATTTAAATTACTGATAATATATTTTTTTCCAAGTGATGAATGACTTTGAATTAACAGGAGTAGAAACCAGCATTCAAATCCCATTCTACTCTATTAAAAGTTGAGCCTCTGGCAGAATTCTGATAATAACTGATGAATGTACTTGATTTCCATGACACTTCCAATTATAAATGCCAACCTAGAAAACTAGGAAAAGATAAACAGCTTCAAAAAAAAGCTGACAGCCCCATCAGGCTGACACCCAAAGAATGACCCCATTATTGGGTTCACACAAAGAATGACCACTTGGAGATCACTGATGCCTGAGCAAGAATCAGCTGGGAAGAGGGAGAAACTGGAAGGACATAACTAAAGAAAAAATCAGATTTTTTTAAAAACTTCTGTAAAAAATTTATGCATTTCTAGTAGAACAACTTGCAATTGATCTGGGCCGAGTCATCGACATTCAACATAACAAACCACCCAATTATCAGATACCATAATCTTTTGTGGACTTCATGTTAAGAATTGTGACGAACGACATGCCGAAAACATGTATTATACAAACAGTGAGCAACCACAAACAAAAGTACTGGATACCCACTCCTCCTCTTCTGTCCCTTGTAAAAAGATTATGGTTAATCCAATCTTTTGTGTTATTTGAGAGATTCTTGCATTGGTCAGCATAACAGAAGCTATCTTGTTAATTACAGTCTGATTAAGCTCCTATGAAGTGCCTTGGGACCTTTTACTATGTTATAGAACATAAAATAATCGGAGCAGGAATAGGCCATTTGGCCCCTCGAGTCTGCTCCGCCATTTAATAAGATCATGGCTGATCTGATCATGGACTCAGCTCCACTTCCCTGCCCACTCCCTATATCCCTTATCGCTCAAAAATCTGTGTCTATCTCTGATTTAAATATATTCAATGACCCAGCCTCCACAGCTCTCTGGGGCAGAGAATTTCACAGATTTACAACCCTCAGAAGAAATTTCTCCTCATCTCAAATTTTAAATGGGCGGTCCCTTATTCTGAACTTATGCCCCCGAGTTTTAGTTTCCCTTATGATTGGAAATATCCTCTCTGCATCTACCTTGTCGAGCCCCCTCATTATCTTCTATGTTTCGATAAGATCACACCTCATTCTTCTGAACTCCAATGAGTACAGGCCCAACCTACTCAACCTATCTTCATAAGTCAATCCCCTCATCTCCAGAATCAACTTAGTGAACCTTCTCTGAACGGCCTCCAATGCAAGTATATCCTTTCTTAAATACGGGGACCAAAACTGTACACAGTACTCTAGGTGTGGCCTCACCATTTACCTGTACAGTTGTAGCAGGACTTCTCTGCTTTTATACTCTATCCCCCTTGCAATAAAGGCCAACATTCCATTTGCTTTCCTGATTACTTGCTATTCCTGCATACTAACATTTTATGTTCTATGCACAAGGACCCCCAGGTCGCTCTGTACTTTGCAATTTTTCTCCATTTAAATTATAATTTGCCTTTCTATTTTTTCTGCCAAACTGGATAACCTCACATTTCCCCACATTGTACTCAAGCTGCCAATTTTTTTCCCCACTCAGCCTGTCTATATCCCTTTGCAGATTTTTTGTGTCCTCCTCACAATGTGCTTTTCCCACTCATTTTTATATCAACAAACTTGGCGACATTACACTCGGTCCCTTCATCCAAGTCATTAATATAGATTGTATAGATTGGTGAGGGCACACCTGGAATACTGCGTGCAGCTTTTGTTTCCATATTTACGAAAGGATATATTTGCTTTGGAGGCAGTTCAGAGAAGGTTCACTAGGTTGATTCCAGAGATGAGAGGGTTGACTTATGAGGAAAGGTTGAGTAGGTTGGGCCACTACTCATTGGAATTCAGAAGAATGAGTGGTGATCTTATCGAAACGTATAAGATTATGAGGGGGCTTGGCAAGGTGGATGCAGAGAGGATGTTTCCACTGATAGGGGAGACTAGAACTAGTGGGTATAATCTTAGAATAAGGGGCCGCCCATTTAAAACTGAGATGAGGAGAAATTTCTTCTGAAGTTTGTTGATCTGTGGAATTCACTGCCTCAGAGCTGTGGAAGCTGGGACATTGAATAAATTTAAGACAGAAATAGACAGTTTCTTAAACAATAAGGGAATAAGGGGTTATGGAGAGCGGGCAGGGAAGTGGACCCGAGTCCATGATCGGATCAGCCATGATCGCATTAAATGGCGGTGCAGGCTCGAGGGGCCGAATGGCCTTCTCCTGCTCCTATTTCTTATGTTCTTATGTAAATAGTTAAGGCCCCAGCACCGATCCCTGCGGCATCCCACTAGTTACTGTTTGCTAACCAGAAAATGACCCATTTATCCTGATTCTGTTCTCTGTTAGCCAGTACTCTATTCATGCTAATATATTACTCCCAACCCCATGAACTTTTATCTTGTGCAGTAACCTTTTATGTGGCACCTTATTGGATGCCTTCTGGAAATCCAAATACACCACACCCACTGGTTCCCCCTTATGCATCCTGCTCGTTACATCCTCAAAAGAACTCCAGCAAATTTGTCAAACACTATTTCCCTTTCATAAAACCATGCTGACTCTTGCTTGATTGAATTATGCTTTTCCAAATGTCCTGCGACTGCTTCCTTAATAATGGACTCCAGCATTTTCCCAACGACAGATGTTAAGCCAACCGGTCTATAGTTTCCTGCATTCTGTCTGCCTCCTCCTTTTAAAAATAAGGCCGTTACATTTGTGATTTTCCAATCCGCTGGGACCGCCCCAGAATCCAGGGAATTTTGGTAGATTAAAACTAATGCATCCACTATCTCTGCAGCCACTTTTTAGGATCCTAGGATGCAAGCCATCCAGGGACTTGTTCGTTTTTAGTCCCGTTATTTTACCGAGTATTACTTCTTTACTGACAGTGATTGTATTCCTTCCCTCGAGCCCCTTGATTATCCACTATTGGGATGTTTTTTGTGTCTTCTACCGTGAAGACTGATACAAAATATTTGTTCAAAGTCTTTGCCATTTCCCTGTTCCCCATTATTAATTTCCCAGTCTTATCCTCTAGGTGACTAACATTTACTTTAGCCACTCTTCCTTTTTATTTACCGGTAGAAACTCTAACTATCTATTTTTATATTTTGTGCTGGATAGGCACTATATAAATGCAAGTTGTTTATATAACTATTGTCATATTAATAACTCCAGACCACAATGATGGCATGCTTGAAGAAAAATATTTCAGCATCAAAGTACTGCTACACAAATCACTTTCAAGATGTAGGCAATTTTAGACAGTTTATATACTTTTTAAAAAATTGTTTGATAAAGTATGTGTTTTCCAAACACATTATGAAATAACATAAATCATGTCAAATGCTTGACCAGTCCAATCTCCTGAACAAAGAGCTTAACAGTTGGGAAAAGAGGAGCAAGTGTGGCATAGGTAGGAGGGAAAATTTCCATAATACAGTATTGTACATATACATTTGACCAATTGTTCCGATATAATTCTACTGTAAACAGTTACTCCTAGCACAAAGATGATATCAAAATACATTTTTGGAGCTTCAACTCAAAACAGGAAAGTTGCTGTTGGATAAAATCCAACTTTAAAACTGAAATTAATTTTTTTGCTTCAGTGCATAAATGTATAGAATAACTCGATATTTAAACTTAAAAACCTACTTCCCCCACCCCCACATATTTTAGATAATTAAAAGATATCCAATTAGACCAATCACATACACACTAAAATGAGATTCACTTTCCAAACTTAAAATCTGAGGGGACTGGGAAAAGCAAATAGGCCGCATAGATGAATAATGACATAATACAAAGAGGTCAAAGCACAGGTTTTGTTGGAGTGTTTTATAACTGCTACAGTCAAAAAGAGCAGAACGAAGAGTTATTACTCTGCAAATTGCCAGAGAACATGAATAGTCAGGTCACAAAGAGAAACATTGAAAAAGTGTGTTCCAAGTTTAAATATTCACATTTACCACACTTAAAAAATGAAAATTAGGAAGTCAGTTACAAAATTGTTCAGGATGGCAGTTTGTAGCAAGACTCTCTGAATGCCTGTATTTTGCTTCCCAAAAATAATTAAAAACTTACAAACTTTCTTTCAACCCATTCTTTCTCCCAGCCAAAGACAAAAATAAAAATATTTTCTAATGGTCTCAAATCAGTTGAAAGCATCACTCAAAACACCCATTGATTTTGTTTTCAAAAAAACAATTTGTTGCGGTGATTAAAAGAGCCACTAGATAAACTACATTGCAACTAAATTAAATTCAAACCCTTTTGAGCAGGAAATGCAGTAGCTACCCCAACAGCTTAATTTCTCACTGCACTGATCCTGTACAATAATCAAATTAGCCATTATGAACCTTTTTCATTTTTAACCAAATGCTTTATGAAATTCCAGATTGTGGAATCATAACATTATCTGCAGTCAAACAATTATGATATATATTTAAAAGAAGTCAATTTTCCAGATTTATCTTAAAATCTTAGAAGTTTGGTACAGAAAGTATTCAGCCTATATTGGTCCTAGCTTTGCCATTGGAGGTATCTGCTTTAAAGAGAGGGGTGGGGGAGAAAGAGAAGTTATGGTCGGGAAACCCAGAAAGGTGAACTTCCCCATATGCCATGGAGTTTCAACTCCAAGGCATGTTTGAATTTTTTCTCCAGGTTCCCTGCCCAACAGCCAGACTGATTGGTAGATTTGGGTAAACCTGTGGTGGGGGAGGGGAAATCAAGGAGATGGCAGGTTTGGGGGGGGGGGGGGGGTGGGGGGGGTGTTACAGGAAGCTTGTTGGGCCTGGAGGAAACAGTCCTACTCTATTATAAATAGAAACACTTAGAATGGAGGCATGCGGCCTTCGCAAAAGGTTTCAATGACCAACCCACCTCCCAAGAGCAGATTGGTCGCTCGCCCCTCATCCTGCCTCTTAAAACCAAAAGTGGATGGGTTCAAGGCGTGTTGAGGTAGTTAGAAATTTTAAAACATTTTTTTTTTAAACTTCCCACCCATTTCTGGGGGTTAAAATTTCTCATTGTATGACCTTCAAGTGAGATTGCCACTTGAAGGAAAAATAAGTTTACAGAAAAGCTGGTGGGTGCTCAATTGAAACTGTCCAAACTAATTTCACACAGGATCCTTACAATCAGCCACAAGAAACTTTTATCCTACAAGTCTGGGCTGTATTTAAAACCAGGTCCCAGAGGTGATATGACTATCTAACCAGGACCACCCAGTTCCCCAAATGTCATGTTGACCCTCTGAAAGCCTTTCCTGACCTCAACACTAAAGACACTCCATTGCTCTCAAAGATTAAAATCCAAGTTTTGTACAATAAGGATACATTCATACCAACATAAAATCAGTGTTAATTAGTTTCAGTTTGCATTACTGCTGCAGTTGTAGTATACATACAGCCCAGAGTCAAGATCATCATAGGCAGTCCCTCAGGATCGAGGAAGACTTGCTTCCACTCTTAGTATAAGTTCTTAGGTGGCTGTACAGTCCAATACGAGAACCACAGTCTCTGTCACAGGTGGGACAGTTAGTCATTGAGAGAAAGGATGGGCAAGGAGCCTGATTTGCCGCACACTCCTTCCGCTGCCTGCGCTTGGTTTCTGCATGCACTCGGCAGTGATACTTGAGATCAGCGCCCTCCCAAATGCGCCCTCCTCCACTTAGGGCGGTCTATGGCCAGGGACTCCCAGGTGTCAGTGGGGATGTCACACTTTATCAGGGAGGCTTTGAGGGTGTTCTTGTAACGTTTCCTCTGCCCACCTTTGGCTCGTTTGCCATGGACGAGTTCTGAGTAGAACGCTTGCTTTGGGAGTCTCGTGTCTGGCATGCGGACTATGTGGCCTGCCCAGCGGAGCTGATCAAGTGTGGTCAGTGCTTCAATGCTGGGGATGTTGGCCTGGACGAGGACGCTAATGTTTGTGCGTCCATCCTCCCAGGGGATTTGCAGGATCTTGCGGAGACATCGCTGGTGGTATTTCTCCAGCAACTTGAGGTGTCTACTGTACATGGTCCACGTCTCAGCCATACAGGAGGGCTGGTATTACTACAGCCCTGAAGACCATGAGCTTGGTGACAGTTTTGAGGGACTGATCTTCAAACACACTTTTCCTCAGGCAGCCGAAGGCTGCACTGGCGGGCTGGAGGCAGTGTTGGATCTCATCACCAATGCCTGCTCTTGTTGATAGGAGGCTCCTGAGATAGGGGAAGTGGTCCACGTTGTCCAGGGCCACGCCGTGGATCTTGATGTTTGGGGGCAGTGCTGTGCGGCGAGGACAGGCTGGTGTAGGACCCTTGTCTTACAAATGTTTAGCGCAAGGCCCATGCTTTCATACGTTTCGGTAAATACGTCGACTATGTCCTGGACTTCAGCCTGTGTGTGCGCACAGGCGCAGGCGTTGTCCGTGTACTGTAACTCGACGACAGAGGTTGGAGTGGTCTTGAACCTGCCTGGAGACGGCAAAGGTTGAACAGCTTCCCACTGGTTCTGTAGTTTAGCTCCACTCCAGCGGGGAGCTTATCAAATGTGAGGTGGAGCATGGCAGCAAGGAAGATTGGGAAGAGGGTTGGGGCGATGACGCAGCCCTGCTTGACCCCGGTCTGGACATGAATTGGGTCTGTGATGGATCCGTTGGCAAGGATCATGGCTTGCATATCATCGTGGAGCAGGGGGGAGTATGGTGACTACGTTTGGGGGCATCCGAAACGGAGAAGGACGCTCCATAGACCCTCGCGGTTGACAGTGTCAAAGGCCTTTGTAAGGTTGAAGGCCATGTATAAGGGCGGACGCTGTTCCCTGCATTTTTCCTGCAGCAGTCACGCTGCAAAAATTATGTCCGTTGTACCCCGGAGGAGACGAAATCCGCACTGCGACTCCGGGAGGAGCTCCTCGGCCACGGGGAGAAGACGATTGAGGAGGACTCTAGCGACGACTTTCCCAGTGGTTGATAGCAAAAAGAGATTCCTCTGTAGTTGCCGCAGTCGGACTTGTCCCCTTTTTTTTTTAAAAAAGATGGTCACGATCACTGCATCTACGATCTCCTGGCATGCTCTCCTCCCTCCAGATGAGATAGATGAGGTCATGTATTCGCGGCATTAGTGCCTCTCCGCCATACTTCATTGCCTCAGCAGGGATTTCCATCCGCTCCTGTCGCCTTGTTGTTTTTCAGCTGCCTTATGACCTTTTCTACCTCATGCAGTGTTCGGGTCGCACTGAGGTGGCGACGGGTAGCATGCTGCAGAATGGAGTCGAGAACACTCGAGTCAAAGGCAGAATCTCGAATCTCGGTTGAGTAGATCTTCGAAGTGTTCTTTCCAGTGGGCCTGGACTGCCTCGGTATCCTTGATGAACGTTTTCCTGTTCTTGGCCAGGAGTGGGGTGGGGTCTTGGGAGTTTGATCCATATGTGGCCTTGACTGCGGTGAAGAATCCTCACACATCATGGCTGTCGGCCAGCTGCTGTATCTCTTGTGCTTTCTCCATCCACCATCTGTTCTTTAGGTCCCGGGTTTTTTGCTGGACATTAGCCTTTAGCTGTCTGTAATGTTGCTTTGCTGCTCCAGAGTTTGGTTGCTGTTTGAGGCTCAGAAATGCCCTGCGCTTGAAGTCTACTAGTTCTTGATACTGAAGTTAAGAGTAGTGGGAGTTACTGGAGGGGCTGCATCGTAGTCACTTTGGGCCTGGACAGCTAATTTACATCGCACAAGTTCAGCACTGCTCAAAAGCCTAAACCACTGTCAACGCTAAACAGAATGCATCACAAAAGACAAGAAGCATGCATCATCTTCCACCAGCCACCCCCTCCACCCTTTTTGTAAACTTATTTTTCACTGTACTCAAAAGACTTGGGGCTGGAAATTCATCAGCTTTCCGCCACGTTTTTCGGCAGTATTTTGCTATTTTGGGCAGAAAATGTTACGGTGGGAAATTCTCTGAAGTCTTCTGTTGGCGGTTTTGAAATACCACTGGGTGGCGGACCACTGCCGTGCAAGACTGGAAAAAGCGCTTTTGCCCAAGTTTGGTCACATAGGGTAAAAAAAAACGGCAAGGAAAAACCTGTCGGTGTAGCACTTGGAATTGGCCATAGATATGAAAACCTGCAAAAAAAAGTTGTTAGTGTATTTTTAAATTCTTTTGCAGCAATTCACTACAAAAGGGACTTGTGAATGTTTTGTGATTTTTTTTGTTGGAAAAATAGTGTTTTCTCTCACCCCCGCCCCCCTCCCGCTCCCTAGGCCCAACGCGCAGCGGTAATCAGCCTCAGACTAAAGTTGCAGAAAATGTGTGGTTTACTTCGTGAATCTTCGTGCAACGCTGATTTTTCCTGCCAGGCGGATTTTTTCCCATTTTTTCCCCAAATCTTCCGCCTCAAAATCATAGCAGTCATGGTGGTTTTTTTGACGGCAAAAAATAGCGGTATTTTACGAATTTCTAGCCCTAACAAAAGTGATGTTGTACTCCACATAAAATTCCTTGAAGGCAGCCAGAAGCCAGTCTCCAGGCCTCTAAGCAAAATTAATTGGTAAATATTTTGGGGTTAGTTAATTTTACATAAGGTACACATTACTGTGCAGCAATTCACATGTTTTGGCGCATTGGAAGATTTGAAGTAGTTATTACCCAACTAGACAGTATATTGTAACTAAGGTTTTAGAAAATAAGACACCGGGAACAAAAGTCATCCTTGCCCCATCTGCCCATGTAAAAGCAACCATTTCATGGAAAAATGCCACATCATTTTTTGTATTTTTGTAAAGCCTGCACTGGATTTTGCAGCTGTGTAAAAACCAGTGTTTGGAACCAAAATTTGCTGCTCTGCTTCCAACTTCATTAAGTGAAATTAAAATCAGATTCAGGAAGAAAAAAGCAAAACACTAAGTAGACATGAATCTGTTCAGCAGAAACATCTTCAAGAACGTCAGTGTGCATTGCTATACTGTGCATTTTGTAGCCTTTACAAAAAACGACTTGGCCTAATTCCGAGAGATAGTTGCTTTCACATGGGTGGATTGGGGGGGGGGGGGGGGGGGGGGGGGGGGAGAAAGAGAATGACTGTTCCCGGTGTCTTATTTTCTAAAAGCAGCTTTATTTAGCAAGGTAGACTGGTTTTGTGCTGCTGCATAGGGGTTATGGAGAGCGGGCAGGGAAGTGGAGCCGAGTCCATGATCAGATCAGCCATGATCTTACTGTATGGCAGAACAGGCTCGAGGGACCATATGGCCTACTCCTGTTCTTATTTCTTATGTTCTTATGTTCGTATAGACTAACCCGGTAGGTGCCTGGGCTTTCTTATTTTCTGTAAACTACGTAAGCTGAACAGTATTTAGCGCAGCCAATAATGAGAGACAGGATCTCCAACTACAACTTGCAGAAATATGGCAACTTTCTAACAAAAAAAGCTGAATAGATGACAAGCTGGGGGCAATTGAAAGGTTGGTCAAAGAGATGGAGGTTTTTATTTTATAAAATCAGGTGGTGAGGAAGATAGAAAAGCTTTGATAAGGAGTTAGGATCAAAGGCGACTGAATGGTCTGCCAGTAATGGCGGGGTGTAAGGGTAGGGGCAGATGGGGACGATGCACTAAAGGCCAGATTGAAAGGAACAGAAGAGTATAGGGCTGGGGGAGATTTCAGATAAAGAATGGGACAAGGCAGGGGATGGATTTATAGGGGAGGACAAGCAGGTTGACTTTAAACATAACATAACATAAGAAATAGGAGCAGAAGTAGGCCATTTAATAAGATCTGATCATGGACTCAACTCCACTTCCCTGCCCACTCCCCATTACCCTTTATTCCCTTATCGCTCAAAAATCAGTCTATTTCCACCTTAAATATATTCAATGACCCAGCCTCCACAGCTCTCTGGAGCAAAGAATTCCATAGATTTACAACCCTCAGAAGAAATTCCTCCTCATCTCATTTTAAATGTCTGGCCCCTGATTCTGAGACAATGTCCCCTTGTTTTAGTTTCCCCCCCCCCCCCATGAGTGAAAATATCCTCTTTGATTCCACTTTTGAGCCCCCTCATCGACTGCAAGTTCTGGACCAGAGGTTTCCTGCAGGCGGATGCCTCCAACCTGAAAAATTTCTACAAATCTACCTGGTGGTCCCGGAGGAGCGTGGGATTCCATTGGGGAGGCCTTCTCTTCCCGCGCTTCAAAGTGCGCTCCCGTCCTCCAGGTTCCCACACAGAAGGTGCAGTCACATGCGACTGCTCAACCAAATCAGGTACAGTATGCCACAGCATTCTCATTAATAGTAATGAGAACTCCATATCTCCGAGCTCTCATTGCTATGAGAAAAAAAATACAACCACACTAAACAATATAATAAAAAACACACCTCACATAATTAAAATTAATTGAAATTAAAGCTAATAAATACCTTAGAAAAAAATATATATTTTTCTGATTTTTTTTTAAGTTTTGTAATTAGGGTTAAAATTAAACTTACCTCAGTGGACAGGGTTTTTAAAACAATATCTTTTTTTAAATTTAACTTAATTATATTTTCGTATGTTTTAAAACTCTTTCACCTGTAAAAAGTAGGCTATGCACCCGCTTTTATCATGAGCAAGTATTTTGAGGACATTTGCTGGACAAGATATGGGTAAATACCGCAATCTTGCCCTTGCAAATGTACTTGCTTCCGATATGCATTGGATCTGTCAAGGTCTGTAGACGCTCACTACAGATTCGGGGAGATTGGGATTTCCAGTCCATTATCTTATATGTTTCGGTAAAATCACACCTCATTCTTCTGAACTCCAATGAGCATAGGCACAACCTACTCAACCCATCTTCATAAGTCAACCCCCTCATCTCCAGAATCAATCCCAGTGAACCTTCTCTGAACAGCCTCCAATGCAAGTATATTGTTCCTTAAATACGGAGACCAAAACTGTACGCAGTACTCTAGGTGTGGCCTCACCAATACCCTGTACAGTTGTAGCAAGACTTCTCTGCTTTTATACTCTATCCCCCTTGCAATAAAAGGCAACATTCCATTTGCCTTCCTGATTACTTGCTGTACCTGTATACTAACTTTTTGTGTTTCATGCACAAGGATTCCCAGGTCCCTCTGTACTGCAGCACTTAGCAAGTTTTCTCCATTAAATTATAATTTGCTTTTCTATTTTTTCTGCAAAAGTGGATAACCTCACATTTTCCCACTTTATATTCCATCTGCCAAATTTTTGCCCACTCACTTAGCCTGCCTATATCCCTTTGCAGATTGTGTGTGTCCTCCTCACAACTTGCTTTCCCACCCATCTTTGTATCATCAGCAAACTTGAAGACATTACACTTGGTCCCTTCATCCAAGTCATTAATATAGATTGTAAATAGTTGGGGTCCCAGCACTGATCCCTGCGGCACCCAACTAGTTACTGTTAGCCATCTGGAAAATGAACCATTTATCCTGACTCTTTGTTAGTTAGCCAATCCTCTATCCACACGAATATATTACCCCCAACCCCATAAACTTTTATCTTGTGCAGTAATCTTTTATGTGGCACCTTATCGAATGCCTTCTGGAAATTTAAATACACCACATCCACTCGTTCCCCCTTAATGCTACCCACCTGCTGTTTTTCAGGCAGTTAAAACTGACCGGGTGACTTACCCACCAATGTTCTGCCTGAATCCCACGGTCTTCAATTTTAACTTGCTCTTTTGAGCTGGTGACAAAGGCACCTGCCTGAAAGGGGCAGGGTCCTTCATAAGATATGTAGATCGGGATTTGATGATCTAATCAGGCGCTAACTGTGATTTTAATTCTGGCCCGAGTGGGGAAGCTGCTATGGCTGGCAATTTTTGAGCATCAACTTCAATAGCAGTATAATTTGGTCAAAAATCTTAACATGTGGTACAATATTGAACCAATTCATTGTTACAGAATGGTAGGTGGTGAAAAGTCCCATGCCACTGAATTCCTGTGACGAAGATGTTGAGCGCGACCAGCCATCTTAGCCAGGTGGAAACATCATTCTCAGGTAATGATAACATAGGCCCTGATATTTCCGAGGGGGGGGTTGGTGGTTGGAGAGGGTGTGCTGGTTTCCATCAGGCCCTGCCGAATGTAATAAGAAAGGCCAAATGGAGATCAAAAAGGCTGGGGAAATTGGAAGGCTCAGGATGTGATCAGAAAAGTCGGGGGAGAGCGGGAAGATCATTGGGGGAGATCGGAGGTCACAGCGGGGGAGCATAGACGAGGTAGGGAGGGATCGGAAAGACCGGGTCATTGGAGCATCGTGGCTCATGGGTGGGCCGACTGCGGAAGTTGTTTACAGGTAACAGAATGCTGGGAGATGATGGGGGGGGGGGGGGGGGAGAATGGAGAAGCATTCCTGCTCCTCCTGACCCACAAGCAGCACTGGATAGGCACTTACCGGCCGGATCCAGCAATCCTCACCTCCCTTTAGCTACCGGGTTTCCAAGGCCCGGGAAACCCGGCCGGCCAAGGTTGAACCTAAAATAGGAGAAAAGACATGAGGCATGCAGCCTCATTAAAATATTTAAATGAGCAACCCACTTCCTGGGAGCAGGTTGGTTGCCCGCCCCCATCCCTTAAAACCGGACGTGGGCAGATTTGAGGTGGGTTGGGTTTGGCCTTATTATTTTTAACATGTTAACATCCCACCCGACCCAAACCCACCCATTTTAGGGGGCTTAAAATTCCCCCCATAAATTCCAGGGATCTATAGTGCAATTTTTGGATACTTGAGAATAAGTCACCAAGCCTCCTGGTAGTTTGTACATAAGGAATAGGATTAAGAATAGGCCATACGGCCCCTCGAGCTGCTTCACAATTCAATACGATCATGGCTGATCCGATCACGGTCTCGGGTCCACTTCCCTGCCTGCTCCCCATAATCCCTTATCACCAAAGAAACGGTCCATTTCTGTCTTAAATTTATTCAATGTCCCAGCCCCTACAGCTCTCTGAGGCAGTGAGTTCCACAGAACCCTCAGAAGAAATTTCTCCTCATCTCAGTTTTAAATATGCGGCCCCTCATTCTAAGATTTTGCCCTCTAGTTCTAGTCTCCCCTATCAGTGGAAACATCCTCTCTGCATCCACCTCGTCAAGCCCCCTCATAATCTCATACATTTCAATAAGATCACCTCTCATTCTTCTGAATTCCAATGAGTAGAGGCCCAAACTACTCAACCTTTCCTCAATCTCCTCACCAGAATCAACCTTGTGAACCTTCTCTGAACTGCCTCCAAAGCAAGTATATCCTTTCGTAAATATGGAAACCAAAACTGCTCACAGTATTCCAGGTGTGGCCTCACCAATACGCTGTACAACTGTAGCAAGACTTCTCTGCCTTTATACTCCATCCCCTTTGCAATAAAGGCCAAGATTCCATTAGCCTTCCTGATCACTTGCTGTACCTGCATTCTAACTTTTTGTGTTTCTTGCACAAGTACCCCCACGTCTCTCCATTTAAATAACCACCTGCTCTTTGATTTTTTTCTGCCAAAGTGCATGACCTCACACTTTCCAACATTATACTCCATCTGCCAAATTTTTGCCCGCTCACTTAGCCTGTCCATGTCCTTTTGCAGATTTTGTGCGTCCTCCTCACGTTGATTTTCCTCCCATCTTTGTGTCATCAGCAAACTTGGCTGCATTACACTCGGTTCCTCCTTTTGAGTCGCTAATATAGATTGCAAATAGTTGGGGTCCCAGCATTGATCCCTGCAGCACACTAGTTACTGATTGCCAACCCAAGAATGAACCATTTATCCCGACTCTCTGTTTTCTGTTTGTCAGCCAATCCTCTATCCATATTACCCCCAACCCTGTAAACTTTTATCTTGCAGTAATCTTTTATGTGACACCTTGTCAAATGCTTTCTGGAAGTCCAAATACACCACATCCACTGGTTCCCCTTTATCCACCCTGTTCGTTACATCCTCAAAGAATTCCAGCCAATTTGTCAAACATGACTTCCCTTTCATAAATCCATGCTGACTCTGCCTGACCGAATTTTGCTTTTCCAAATGTCCTGCTACTGCTTCTTTAATAATGAACGCCAAAATTTTCCCAACCACAGATGTGAGGCTAACTGGTCTATCGTTTCCTGCTTTTTGTCTGCCTCCTTTTTTTAAATAGGGCTGTTAAATTTGCAGTTTTCCAATCTGCTGGGACCTTTCCAGAATCCAGGAAATTTTGGTAAATTACAACCAATGCATCCACTATCCCTGCCGCTACTTTTCTTAAGCCATCAGGTCCAGGAGATTTATCTGCTTTTAGTCCTATTATCTTACTGAGTACCATCTCCTTAGTGATTGTGATTGTGTTAAGTTCCTCCCCCACTAAAGCCCCTTGACTATCCACTGTTGGGATATTGTTAGTGTCCTCTACTATGAAGACTAATACAAAACATTTGTTCAGAGTTTCTGCCATCTCCATATTCCCTGGTCTCGTCCTCTAAGGGATCAACATTTACTTTAGCCACTCTTATCCTTTTTATATACCTATAGAAACTCTTGCTATCTGTTTTTATATTTTGCGCTAATTTACTTTCATAGTCCATCTTCCCTTTCTTAATCATTTTTTGTGTCATTCTTTGCTGGCTTTTAAACGTCTCCCAATCTTCTGTCCTCCCAGTCTTGGCCACATTGTATGCCCTTGTTTTTAAATTGGATACCGTCCTTTATTTCTTCAGTTAGCCACAGATGGCTCTCTTTTCTCTTACACTCTTTCCTCCTCACTGGAATATTTTTTTTTGAGAGTTGTGAAATATCTCCTTAAATGTACATCACTGTACTACACTTTAATCTATTTTCCCAGTCCACTTTAGCCAACTCTGCCCTCATACCTTCATAGTCTCCCTTATTTAAGCTTAGTACGCTGGTTAGAGATCCAACTTTCTCACCCTCCATCTGAATTTGAAATTCAATCTTGCTATAGACATGACCAAGAGGGAACGCGCCACAATCCTAAACAGGAGAGAAAAGCTCAAAGATGTCATTTCGGATTCATCTTTAAAGTCAAAATTCAGCTGAAATATTGTTTCCGGTCTTCTTATTCTATAATGTACACAGTGTTGGAAGATTTAAAAAGCTGCACCAATAGATATTAGATATCTAAACTGAATTTCAAATTGCCACCATAGCAGTTTTTCTTTCAATTATGGTGATATAAAGTAGTTTGAAATTCCAATTTAGAAGTTTCCATCCTTCCAAAAAGAAAACGTTTAAAAGTCATGCAGATGATAAGTTCAGTTCTCAGCATCAGTCTGCTTAAACACCAGAGGTTGCCAAGCACTGGAACAGCAATCATTCCCCTCCCAACCATTTGGCAACTTTTGAGACATGCAGCAGCACAACCACCACATATTGGTGTCCTTATAAGTCCAATAATATCCTAAAATAGACACAAGAGTAATTAATATCAGAAATTTGAAGGTTGGCCTTTAACTTTTAGAGAGCCACAAATTAAAGCCATCTGGTTTTAATGCCAGTTCTCAAAAAAGAAAAAAAAGTAATTTTTTGTGGAGGCTCTAAAATGTATTTCCGATTTCTTCAAGCTCAAATATCACCACACCAAACGCTTCCTGTAGATGAGCATAGGCAAGCAATCTACCTTCAGGCCCCTGCCAATGATTCACGTCAACTGGCTAATATAGAGAGACATGCCATACCATTCTAGTATTTCTACAACACAACTGAAATCATCGAATCATAGCAACTTTCAGCACAGGAGGCCATTCAGCCTGTGTTGCCTGTGCTGGCTCTTTTGAAAGAGCAGTTGTGCTTAGTCCCACCTCCCCATAGAATGAGGCAACTCTGTAGAGGGATTAACCCCGCTTCCTTGGTTTTATGGCACCGTATACTGGCATTGTACCACTGTGTCACCTTGCAGATACAGAGGTTTAAAGAAGGCAAGTCACAAATATAAGATAAACTTGTGCGCTCCAGTTATTTAAAAAAAAAAATCCCAAACTATAAATGAACATTTTAAATGAAAATGGATACTTACAGTAGCCCTCAACTTAATTTGACGTCTGGTCCCTGCTTATAGCGGAGTTAACATTTTCTCATTTAATCGACCTCAACATGATTCTTGATCAGTAAAGATGTCTTATGATAGGAGTTGCAGGTCCAATAGAGAAAACTGCATCTAAATCTTTTTCCACATCAACCTCTTTGGTTGTGCATTTTGTTTTTTCCAGAACTCAGATTCCATCCCACATGTTTAGAGTTAATGATATTGAACTAGGGAGAATAGTAGAGACAGAGGATGCAATACAAGATGTATTTAAGGATCTAGACAACTTTTAGAATTGGTCAGACAAACAAAACAACAATGAAAAATAAAGTATTACATATTGGGTTGAAAAATACTGTGTTCTAAGAATACAACAAATTAAATTGAATTGAGAGAAGGACTTAGACAGAGATCTAGGAAGGATGGTTGACTATTTGTTTTCAATACCTGGACAACATGGCAAACTAATTAAAATAGCATGCTAGGTTAATTAGTAAGAACAGTGGATTACAACCCTCCTGACACTATACTGTGAAAACACAATGCACTGGTCAAAAACACTGTACACCAACCAACAAAAACCATACCATGGGGTGGGAGTAGATGCATTCATACAGCACCTCAGTACATTCTCAGGACACCTCAAAGTGCTTCACAACCAGCAAATTCATCTTAGGAGAGGCTGCAGAAAAGAAGAAGACTGAGCCCGATAGACAATATACTTGCCATAGAAGGAGTGCAGTGAAGATTTACCAGACTGATTCCTGGGATGGCAGGACTGTTGTACGAGGAGAGATTGGGTCGACTAGGCCTGTATTCACTTGAGTTTAGAAGAATGAGAGGAGATCTCATTGAAACGTATAAAATTCTGACTGGGTTGGATAGACTGGATGCGGGGAGGATGTTCCCCTGGCTGGGAAGTCTACAACAAGGGGTCACACAGTCTCAGGATACGGGGTAGGAAATTTAGGACCGAGATGAGGAGAAATTTTTTCACTCAGAGGGTGGTGAACCTATGGAATTCTCTACCACAGAAGGCTGTGAAGGCCAAGTCACTGCATATATTTAAGAGGGAGATAGATAGATTTCTAGAAACAAAAGGCATCAAAGGGGTATGGGGAAAAAGCGGGAATATGGTGTTGAGATAGAGGATCAGCCATGATCATATTGAATGGTGGTGCAGACTCGAAGGGCTGAATGGCCTACAACTGCTCCTATTTTCTATGTCTATGTCTATGGGGAAAGGTACAGAATAGAGAAACAACAATGATCCCAAGTGTAAAAGGAATCAGCTGCAAAGTAGAGATAAAGAAGCTTAAGCTCTGCAGTCTGGAAAAGGAGATTGGTTAAGGTGGGGAGGGGGGGGGGTGGGAGGTGAAAGAGACAGGGAACGTCATTCAGCTTTGCAAAATGGAGAATGATATAAATAAGGCAAATATAAAATATATCAGTTCAAAATCAGCTAGGTTCAAAAGTTGAATTATATAGAATTTATTATGCAGAGAGCTAAACTTCAATGGGATGATTGCTTTTGTCAAGTACTTATTTGCAAGCATGAAATTAAACCAAATAATTCCTGCTCCCCCACCCCCCATCAAAAAAGGAGAAACAAACATCAAGGAGGAATTCTAAAAGCTGTTTTTTTTTTTTTAAAAAGGCTTACAAAAGATTAGAGTTTAGGGAGGACTGCCAGAGAGCAAGGCCAAGTCAGCTGAAGGGTCTGCAATTGGCAAGTGGGATTTAATACAGGATAAGATACAGGGTTGTACCTCTGCAGTCAGAGACTCTTTAGTCCGGAAACATCTCTGGTCCAGCATCAGTCCTGGCACGGGTGGCATCCATTGAAAAAAAAATTGTGGCTCCACATGTTAAACATACGTGTGATGCATTTTGGATGTAAAAATCTCGACAGCCTTACCCTGGCCAGCTGGAGGTTTTACACACTGGCTGGTGCTGCGGCTGTACAAAGTGCGCACAGACTCGGCGAGGTCTCACAAAAGCTGGTTCTCGAGGCGCGATGCGCTGAAAACCGTTTTTTCCGATATGTCAAAAGTTCTTCAGACAGATTCTATGCATCCCCGCAAGAAGGACGTCCGCATGGGAGAGATTAGGCTATTTGCCCAACTCATGCCCAGCGAATGTCCTTCAAACTTTTATGCCTGGTAAAAGCAGGTGTATAGCTTACTTTTACAACATAGAAAAATTACATTTAATCATTCATTTTTATGTTTAAAAACTCTGTCCATTAAGGCGAGTTTATTTTAACCCTATTAAAACACATTTAATAAAAAAAATTCCCCCAATTTTTTTTTTCTAAAACATTTCATTTAAAATAATTTTAAATACGTGAGGTGTTTTATTTGTTTATTATGCTGTGTTTCGGTGTTTTAGGGGGTTATTCTCATTGATAGCAATGGGAACTTGTACAGAGTTCCCATTGTCAATGAGAATACTAGTTAGTGATTGGTGGTCCAGGCCCACGTGATTGCAACATAGACGTCCATAGACATGGAAGACAGATCCCCGTACGCTGCGCAGCGACTGAAGGCCTCCGACCGGAATCCTATGTTTCTCCGGATCAACAGCTAGTTTCATAAATTTTTTTCCTCGGGTTGGATGAGTTTGTCTGAAGGAAGCCTCCGACTGCAATTTTCCCCCAATTAGCACCGCCTGGTCTAGCCTGCTTTTAAAAAAAATTTAAAAACTGCTTCTCCCAGCTCCAACTTTGTATCCCATTTCTTTACAACTTTCCCCAAGATCTACAAATATGGTGGATGGCCACTCAACCATAGAAACCTAAAAAGGTAATATCAAAAGATAGTTATTTTTATTCTACTGTCCCTTTTTCTCACTCCTGTACAATCAGGATGGTTTCACCATTTAGAGGCAGAAAATACTTGAGCCACAACTAAAAATTAGATAAAATAGATCAAGTGGTTGAGATTTCAAACTGAAAATGTTGCTTGGAATCTGGGCTCAGCCAGGAAATATTAGTTTTAGATTGCTTGATTGGAGAGCTTGTTTATTTTTTCTGAAGGAAAAATTATGTAAACATTTGTTGATAGAATCCTTTTGTTTAAAAAATTGTAAATTAAACTTAGTCACTCAATGCCTTTACGTTGAAGAACTTCTTGGCTACTATCTTGCTGATATCTGGGACACACAAGTCTTTTAGGTTTCCAAGGCTGGCACTCAACTGGAACACAATTAATTTTGACTCCTTTTCCTCATTTATGTGCTGTCCCCTGGCAACATCATCCAGACACAGGTAAACTTCCACATGTACGCTGATGACATCCAGTTCCACTCCTCCACCACCTCTGTCCCAGTCTCAGTTGAGACTCAACTTTCACCAGCTAAACATGGGAAGACTGAAACCATCGCCCTTGGTCACCACCTCAAACTTCATACCCTTGCCACCGGCTCCATTTCCTCATCTTGTCCACCATCTCAGGCTGAATCCGAGTGTTTGCAACATCAGTGTCCTATTCAACTCGGAGCTAAATTTCCAACCCCCTATTCTGTCAATCACTAAGACCGCCTAGTTCCAACTCCAAACCATCACTGACCTCCAACCAACTTCAGTCCATTTCCCGGTCACCTCATCCATGCCTTTCTCACCTCTACAATCAGCTACTGCAATGCTCCCCAAAATTCTGATGGCCATTCTCATTCTGCACCAACATCTTTCATGCCTGCTCTTGTTGATATACATTAGCTCAGAGTCCTCACCAATACCTCAAATCTAAAATCCGTGTTTTTAAATCGCTCCATGACCTTACTGCTCTCCATCTAACCTGGAGACCTATGATCCCTCCCAAAGTTCTCCTTTTGTCCAACTCCAGCCTTTTGTATTCCTCTCCCTTTACCAAACTATTGAGAGTTGTCCCTTTAGCTACCCAAGCCCCACAATCTAGAATTCTCTCCCTAAATCCTTCAAGCTTTTCATCTCCCTTTCTTGATCAAGCAAATGAGATATTAGTGTTGGTGTCCATTTTCTTCCTTGCACTTGTGAAGCACCTGATGTTTTTCTATATTAAAAGCACTATATAAATGCAAGTAATTATATTGGATCACAAGATGCAAGAGAGTTGGTAGAGAAGTGTGCAAAGAACTGTTAAAAATTCTGCAGGGTATCTTCACACGGCCAAACACACAGATATATGACCTGCCGATCTTGTCTATTGAAATCTATGTTTGCTCCAGGAGTCAAGCAGCATTAATAAATTAGCTCCAAATCAACACTTGTACAGTGAATCAAGTTCCTATTCAATTTAAAATCTATTGTTTAAAAGCAAACTTGTTTTTTTTATCTCTCTTGCACAGTTATCTCCTTCTCAACTAAGCAGTGACCATAACATTGGATGGGAAAATTATAGTTAGCGCCATTAAATCATCAACTTTAATCACTGATGATAAAACAGGGCCACCTATAAGAAACAAACACCGTGAAGCTGAAGTTTGCAGCTACAATGGGCTTAAATTTGGCCCACCCGTTTTTCGGTGCACTCACCAGAGATGCGCCGACATTGTGGGCTGAAAACAGCGCCTAAAAATCTCCCCCGATTCTGGCCACTGTGTTGCCTCTCCCGGGGCTTGGCGTGGTGTGGCCAGTTGATTGGGGGCCGGAGCTAAGGCCCTGCGCCAGAAACAGTGTTGGCAGCTCTGCACATGCATGTTGGAGTGCGCGCACATGCGCAGTAGCTCCTGCCCCCAGCCTCTGTGTGCGTGCTGCAGCGTGGGACCCGATGTGTCCCACCCCTATCCTGGGCCAAGTGGCCTGCCGCACCGGGCCGCTGTCTGTGAATGAGGTGGATTCCTGCAGCCCAGCCCAGCCAGCCAGCCTGTGTCTTCTGCGAGCATGTGGTCAGTTCCCTGTGCTCTCCCATCGTCCCACACCTATTCCCCAGCCGAGTGGCCTCCCGCACTGGCCGGCCGCTGACTTCCCAGGCCAAGTTTTATTTTTTATTTCTTCTTGAATGTTTTTGCGCTTTTTGAATGTTGTTGCGCTTTGCAAGGTCCTCTCCGCTTCTCTTCCCGCCCCCATCTCTGGCCAAATGGTCTCAGATGTGTACCTATCTGCGCTGATTTCTTAACTCTCCGCAAGTGTTTTCTGTGCAGCCGCAAGTGGCCACATGCGCTGGCCTAAGTTAGATTGCAAATATTAGTTGTCCAAATTTAAGCCCAATATATCTATTCTGCAGCAAAAGCAAATAGTGGTGAAATAGAAGAGAAATATGTTGACATATTCTAAATTGAGTTGCATATATAATGTGCTCAGGGTGAAATTCAACTGATGTAGCTATTACTTTATGCTTTTCGGATAGATTAGAAGTTAGATAATGGATTCTTTGTTTTAGGTTGTTCTGTACTGCAGCAAAATGGTGGTTACAAAACTACCACCACATCAGATTGACATAATAGGTCTGAATTTTAATATGCATGTTCCTGACAAGGAATGTGTTATCTGCCAGGAAATTACAGGCATGATTCCCCATCCATTTAAATCGTGGGCATCACACCCATGACTTCCTAATATGTACCTGCAGTAGTCGAGGCTGTGTACTAGAAGAGCACATTTAGAAAACCAGCCGTCATACATGGATGATTCTGTTTATCACTCAGCATTACTGATTAGGTAAACCTCATCACTATAAGCACACTGGGTGGAACATTTTACTACACTGCACAAAATGACGTCAATCTAAACCATCTGACTCACCCAGAGTCAGATAGCAATGGTTTTAGCAAAAGTGGTTTATTAAAATGGAAAAGAACAGTCAGAGATAAACAAAGGTTGATTCTAAAAAGGACTACAACACATCAAAATAGGGAAAGAAAGACTTGCATTTATATTGTGCCTTTCACGACCACCGGACATCTCAAAGTGCTTTACAGCCAATGAAGTACTTTTGAAGTGTAGTCACTGCTGTAATGTGGGAAACACGGCAGCCAATTTGTGCACTGCAAGCTCCCACAACAGCAATGTGATAACAAAAACAGATTATCTGGTCATTATGTTGATCGAGGGATAAATATTGGACAGGACACCAGGAATAACTCCCTTGCTCTTCTTCAAAATAGTGCCATGGGATCTTTTATGTCCATCTGAGAGCGCAGACGGGACTTTGGTTTAACATCCCATCTGAAAGACGGCACCTCCGACAGTGCAGCACTCCCTCAGCACTACACTGGAGTGTCAGCCTAGATTTATGTGCTCACATCGCTGGAGTGAGATTTGAACCCACAACATTCTGACGCAGGGGCAAATGTGCTACCCACAGAGCCACAGCTGACACACAATGTTACTTGCTCCAACTTAATTAGAAAATGCTTTGAAAACCTTGACGCAATGGCTTCCATGGACTCTTGTGGCATAGAAATTGGATAGCTCAAAAATCAGGCGTGGGCACCCAGATGCAAAATATGCCTGCGCCCGTTCCAAAAAATGTAGGCAGCATGTCAACTTCGTGCCGCCTGCTAATTATAATGATTGCAGCTGCTGAACACGCTGCTGACAGGCTGTGCACACAGCGGGGGCAGAAGTTTGCGTTGTTCGAGAGGCTAGATTTACTTAAATCTAGCCTGCTCCTCTTAAAGGCAGTCTGCAACTCTTAAAAAAGTGAGTTGCCTTCTGCTGATGAAAATCTTTTAAAGTGCTTCAGCACCAACCCAAATGGCTCAACAGGCCAGGAAAAGGGCTCCAAGGGTCTTCGACTTGGTACTCTAATTTTGTGCAGGGAATCAACACTGGAAGAGAGGTCCTCTACCTACAGGAGGGCAGGAGGCCCTCCAAAAAGAAAGATGTGGGACCAGATCACCGAGACGGTCACTGCCAGCAGTGCCGCCACCAAGACCTGGCTCCAGTGCCCAAAAAAGTTTCATGACCTCAGATGAGTGGTCATGGTCAGTGGATGCATTTTCCAAAGCTGTCTCCTACCAACTGCACTACTAGCCTCACACACTGCTCAATGCATAATCCCCACCCCCATCACTCACCTACCAACAATCTCGACCAAACACGAGGCACACCTCACATTCCTAGTTTCACCTCACCTCCCTGGAAAAGACGATGCTGGCCATTCATGGCAGAGCATGGCTGAGATCTTGGTCCGCTGCTGGGCGGACAAAATACAACATGTTGGTATCGTCATACATTATCCTTCTCCTCACAGCCCACTACCCCATCATCCTACAATTTTTTCAGATTTACAATATGGACATGGTGTAAGCATGCACCTCTTGCTTCACTTCTCCCACCCGCCACCCCCTCGTCTCACAACAACCGTAACATAGATGTCTGAAATGAGGAAGGCACAAAGAAATCCAGCCTGTCCAGCCAGTGGTTGACCGAGAGGAGGGAGAGTAGAGGGAAGTCAAAGAAATGCCAGTCAATTTGACACACCTAGCCACCAGCTCTTCAGGGTTAGCCTGCAAGGCCATCTGCAGTGTCCCCCACTGAAAGTCAACAGCCTTCGACCAGCCATGATGCAGCCATTGGCATAGCACTGTGCAAGAGCACGAGGATAGGCAAAGGCACACACAAGACAGTCACTAAGGGAATGCACAAGGGTGATTATTTAATTTTTTGATGGAATATTGGATGCATATATGGATAAAGTTGGATTGGAAAGTTTGCTTTGTGGTGGCTTTTATTTCAGCATTGTGACCAAGAGGACGCTGTGATGGTCAGTAACAGAGGGAAGGCAAGGTGTGGGACAAATGTTGAAAGCGGAATTGGGGTTGTGTTCACTGGTACCGCAGGCGGATGATTCGATTCCAGCCAGAAAGGGTCGTCTGGGTTGCCGCCTCCTCCTCCGCGAACAACATGTCCCTATTGCTGCCTCTGCTTCATCATCATTACATGCTGCAGCCTAAGAGGGACTGCAACTAGAGCCCACAGAACTGGGAACAAGTGGTGTTCTCAGAGGGCTTCTTTTAAGAGCCAAAGTCATGTTAGCTTCCAGCAGCACTCCCTGCACACTAACATTTTAAATATAGAAACATAAAAACATAGAATATAGGTTCAGGAGTAGGCCATTCAGCCCTTCGAGCCTGCACCACCAGTCAATAAGATCCTGGCTGATGATTCACCTCAGTACCCCCATTCCTGCTTTCTCTCCATACCCCTTGATCCCTTTAAGCTTTTACACCAAGCCACTACACCGATAAAACAAAGAAACCAGTACAAAAGCAAAAATCCACACAAAACTGAAAGTTGCATGTGAGAGGGAAGATATATTATGAAAGTAAACTAATATAAAAACAGATATTAAGAGTTTAGACAGGTATATAAAAAGGAAGAGTGGCTAAAGTAATTGTTGGTCCCTTAGAGGATAAGACTGGGGAAGCAATAATGGGGAACAGGGAAATGGCGGAGGCTTTGAACAAATATTTGGTATCTGTCTTCACAGTTGAAGATAGTAAAAACATCCCACTAGTGGATAATCAAGGGGCTGTAGGGAGGGAGGAACTAAATACAATCACTAAAGTAGTAGTGCTCGGTAAAATAATGGGACGAAAGGTGGACAAGTCCCCTGGACCTGATGGCTTGCATCCTCGGGCCTTAAAAGAAGTGGCTGCAAAGTTAGTGGATGCATTTGGTTGTAATCTACCAAAATTCCCTGGATTCAGGAGAAGTCCCAGCGGATTGAAAAATGGCAAATGTAACGCCCCTATTTAAAAAAAGGCAGACAGAAAGCAGGAAATTATAGTACCAGTTAGCCCAACATCTGTCATTGGGAAAATGCTGGAGTCCATTATTAAGGAAGCAGTAGGACATTTTGAAAAACATAATTCAGTCAAGCAGAGTCAGCATGGTTTTATGAAAGGGAAATCACATGTGACAATTTGCTGGAGTTCTTTGAGGATGTAACAAGCAGGGTGGATAAGAGGAAACCAGTGGATGTGATGTATTTGAATTTCCAGAAGGCATGAGATAAGGTGCCACATAAAAGGTTACTACACAAGATAAAAGTTCAGTGTTGGGGGTAATATATTAGCATGGATAGAGGATTGGCTAACTAACAGAAAAGAGTCAGGATAAATGGGTCATTTTCCAGTTGGCAAACAGAAACTAGTGGCGTGCCACAGGGATCGGTGCTGGGGCCTCAACTATTTACAATATTTTAATGATTTGGATGAAGGGACAGAGTGTAATGTAGCCAAGTTTGCTGATGATACAAAGATGGGTGGGGAAGCAAGTTGTGAGGAGGACACAAAAAATCTGCAAAGTGACATAGACAGGCTAAGTTAGTGGGCAAAAATTTGGCAGATGGAGTATAAATGTGGGAAAGTATGAGGTTATCCACTTTGACAGAAAAAATAAAAAGACAAATAATTTTTTAAATGGAGAAAAATTACAAAATGTTGTAGTACAGAGACCTGGGGGTCCTTGTGCATGAAACACAAAAATTTAGTATGCAGGTACAGCAAGTAATCAGGAAAGCAAATGGAATGTTGTAATCCACCAAAATTCCCTGGATTCCCTGATAGGGGAGACTAGAACTAGGGGGCATAATCTTGGAATAAGGGGCCACACATTTAAAACTGAGATGAGGAGAAATTTCTTCAGAGGGTTGTAAATCTGTGGAATTCGCTGCCTCAGAGAGCTGTGGAAGCTGGGACATTGAATAAATTTAAGACAGAGATGAACAGTTTCTTAACCGAGAAGGGAGTAAGGGGTTATGGGAAGCAGGCAGGGAAGTGGACCCGAGTCCGAGTCCATGATCGGATCAGCCATGATCATATTAAATGGCAGAGCAGGCTAGAGGGGCCGTATGGCCTAGTCCTGCTCCTATTTCTTATATTCTTATGCATGTTGGCCTTTATTGCAAGGGGGATGCAGTATAAAAGCAGATAAGTCCTTCTACAACTGCACAGGGTATTGGTGAGGTTACACAGAGAGTACTGTGTACAGTTTGGGTCTCCTTATTATGCATTGGAGGCAGTTCAGAGAATGTTCACAAGGTTGATTCCTGAGATGAAGACGTTGACTTATGAAGATAGGTTGAGTAGGTTGGGCCTATACTCATTGGAGTTTAGAAGAATGAGGTGTGATCTTATTGAAACCTAAGATAATGATGGAGCTCGACAAGGTAAATGCAGAGAGGATATTTCCCTTCGAGGGGAATCTAGAACTAGGGGGCATAGTTTCAGAATAAGGGGTCGCCCATTTAAAACTGAGATGAGGAGGAATTTCTTCTCTAAGGATTGTAAATCTGTGGAATTCTCTACCCCAGAGAGCTGTGGAGGCTGGGTCATTGAATATATTTAAGGCAGAGAGAGACAAATTGTTGAGCGATAAGAAACTAAAGGGTTATGGGGAGCAGGCAGGGAAGTGGAACTGAGCCCATGATCAGATCAGCCATGATCTTATTGAATGGCAGAGCAGGCTCGAGGGGCCAAATGGCCTACTCCTATTTCTTATGTTCTTATGTCCCTTGAAGCAGCGCTGGTAGGCGGTCTGTTGTACTGCTGCACACATGTTCTGCCATGTGCGCTTTGAAGGTATTAAAAGGAGCGGCGATGCCCAAAATACTAGATTGTGTGTCAATTCAGCGTTGCATGCCAATTGACATCCGGATCTGGCTCATAATATCTGGAACAAGCACAGGCAACGATAGCGCTGCCCGAGCTGCCCAAAATGGTGGCTACCGCATTCCACGCCAGAGGTAAGGCAGCCGCCATTTCATTTTCCAAACTGGCCTCAATGGCCGGCACAAACGGGTCTAATTTCCAGGCCTGGGTATTTTAAATAGATGGTAGTTGCATGAAGCCTGCTGAATTGGAGACATAAATCTGTTAATTAATTTGTGTGTATTTAATTATAATCAAAGGCTGGTATATGACTCAAGCAAAAAACTGCAGCAATCTAGCATGATATTCCATCTCACTGTAGAATCCTGGCTTCATTAGCAGCAAAATTGGGATTAAAGATGTTCATTTATACACAAACTAAATGAAGTGAATGAGTTAGCAGCAAAGGAACATGAGACCAAGGTTTGTCTGGACAGGTGCTCCAAATAATGGTCTTTATCCTGCCCCAGTACCAAACCCTATAGTCCTAGTCCCTCCTAAATCAGAACCTCCCCAGTTTCTTCGTAAAAGATTCCACAGATTCTCCATGTACCACAACTGGGTTAAATCGGATTCAATAACGTACAATTTTAAAGGAAAATAAAGTTGAGCTTTTAGCTTACAGTTTTTTTATAAAGTGTATAATCATAGCTCTGGCTCCACGTGAAAAAATTTTCCATTTCTTGCTTTTTAATCCTCTTAATTTTAAACAAATTATATACTCCACTCAATCTTTTTTCTAGCTAGAACAAATTTAGCTCTTTGAAGTTCTCAAAGTTCCATGATGTCATCCCCAAAGCCTTGATATACAAATGAACATTGACTAGTTGAAAGGGTAAGTACAGCTAGCGGAATTGACACTAGACACTCTTACTCAGTACTTCTAAAATGTAGCACCAACAGTGTGTGTATCTGGTTAATTATGGCAATACACCATTTGTCTTGACTGCCTTTTTGTTTTGGGGCTTTTAAAAACAGTTGTACAGCACTTTGTGAATGGATCTCATTGCTCATGAACACTTAAGCTCTGTCATTGTAGTGGATAATATTGCCAAACAATTAACCCAATTGCAGTAAATAACTGGGGTCCACTAGTGTGGCAGCTGCTCCAGGGTGTCCCACAAGGTTCAAAAAAGCATTGGGGTGTACAAATACTGAAACTCAAATACTGGCAGAAGTAAAGCAAAAAGACAGACAGCATCGGAGAGAGACAAATTGGTATCAAGGTAAATGGAAAAATACTTCAGCACAGAGCTCGATTTCCCAAGGCATGAAGATTT
Source organism: Pristiophorus japonicus (assembly GCF_044704955.1). NCBI lineage: Eukaryota > Metazoa > Chordata > Chondrichthyes > Pristiophoridae > Pristiophorus > Pristiophorus japonicus. The sequence continues at coordinate 89,394,118 of NC_091978.1, read as the reverse complement.
GACAAATTAGGTAAAGTAATAGGGGGGGGGGGGGGGGAGAACGGGACAGGAAAGACAGGGACTGTAGGTATCTACTTAAAAGGGGGTACAGGCAGAAGTAGATTTAAAAGAACACCCAAGAAGTGAAAGGGCCAGCAGAGGGGATCCAATATGAGAGAGAACATTTGGGTGAAATAGTTGACATAGGGGGCCACCTGAAATAAGTCAAATAAAATAAATATCCAAGGGAATTGAAAAGTAAATAGAAGAAAAATCAAAGGGGCTAAAATAAAATGGCATAAAAGGAAGTTAAACCAAAAATGGGCAACGGGAGAAATATAACAAGTAAAAGCAACAGCCGAGAGTTCTGGCTTTAAAAAGCAAGGTACAGGATGGTAGGCAGAAGCAAGTGGAATTACGAGGCAGAGTGGATAGTACTAGATTCAATAAGTATGTAGTTTCATGGAAGTGATGTGACCACATTATCAGATGTTAAGTGAACAATCAGGAATTTGAATAAAAACAAAATTCTGGAAATATTCGGCAAGGCAGGCAGCATCTCTGGAGAGAGCAAAGAAGTTAATGTTTCACATTTGCAGACTTCATTAGAACTAGGATATTACAGGTAAACAGCATTTAAAAAGGGAACAGACAAGGGGAAGTGGAAGGAGGAGATGGGAAAAAAACACACGCACACACACGAAGAGGAAAAGAAATAGAATAACCTATGAAGTGCTTCAGTGGAAGCAAGAGATAGCTACTAATCCCACACAAGAGATTAGTGTGCAAAATTAAAGCACATGATATTGGGGGTAATGTATTGATGTGGATAGAGAACTGGTTGGCAGACAGGAAGCAAAGAGTAGGAATAAACGGGTCCTTTTCAGAATGGCAGGCAATGACTAGTGGGGTGCCACAAGTTCAGTGATGGAACCCCAGCTCTTTACAATATACATCAATGATTTAGACAAAGGAATTGAATGTAATATCTCCAAGTTTGCAGATGACACTAAGCTGGGTGGCGGTGTGAGCTGTGAGGAGGACACTAAGAGGCTGCAGGGTGACTTGGACAGGTTAGGTGAGTGGGTAAATGCATGGCAGATGCAGTATAATGTAGATAAATGTGAGGTTATCCGCTTTGGTGGCAAAAACAGGAAGGCAGATTATCTGAATGGTGACAGATTAGTAAAAGGGGAGGTGCAACGAGATCTGGGTGTCATGGTACATCAGTAATCTGGTCTCCTAATTTGCTCTTTCAGGCTCGTGGCGGTTGGTGCCATCGGGTACCTGAGAAGCGGAGCCAATCAGGGGCAGGGTATCGATACTGGTGCCGTTGCCCTCCTGAGATCGCTTGCTCTGCAGCTCATATGTATAGGAGCAGGGAGATCTTACTGCAATTGTACAGAGCCTTAGTAAGGCCTAACCTGGAATATTGTGTTCAGTTTTGGTCTCCTAATCTGAGGAAGGACGTTCTTGCTATTGAGGGAGTGCAGCGAAGGTTCACCAGACTGATTTCCGGGATGGCAGGACTGACGTATGAAGAAAGACTGGATCGACTAGGCTTATATTCACTGGAATTTAGAAGAATGAGGGGGGATCTCATAGAAACATAAAATTCTGACAGGATTGGACAGGTTAGATGCAGGAAGAATGTTCCCAATGTTGGGGAAGTCCAGAATCAGGGGTCACAGTCTAAGGATAAGGAGTAAGCCATTTAGGACCGAGATGAGGAGAAATTTCTTGCGAATTGTGAACCTGTGGAATTTTCTAGTACATAAAGTTTTTTTTGAGGCCAGTTCATTAGATATATTCAAAGGGAGTTAGGTGTGGCCCTTACGGCTAAAGGGATCAAGGGGAATGGAGAGAAAGCAGGAATGGGATACTGAAGTTGCATGATCAGCCATGATCATATTGAACGGTGGTGCAGGTTCGAAGGGCCGAATGGCCTACCCCTGCAACTATTTTCTATAAATCGCAGAAGTTATACAAGTAAGAGGCAATGATTGTTTTCGGGCCCAAAATTGGCCCTGCATAGGCAGCGTGTATCCCAACCGGCAGGCACCGAGGCCAACCTGAAATTAGGTCTTACGCTTCATTAATGCTTTGCGTTTGTCGTGCCCCCGCCTCCACAGGCAGCTTGTAGGGGATGAATGTCAGGCAGCTTGACCTAGAGTTAGGCAGGATGCAGGTAGTGGAGCGGTGGACAAGTTGAAGTTGCAGAGTGCAGCTCAGAAGCTGCAAGTGGGGCATTGGAGAATCGTGTATGGAGATTATAGGCACGGACAAAGATAGCAGTGGCAGCAAGGGCAGAGATGTTGCCTTTCGTTGGCAGTCGCTGCTTCGGTTGCAGCTGTCACTGAAAGTCTTGAGCGGGGCAGGCGCGATGCTTTGCCTGCTCATCGCAGCCCAATTTCTGCGAGGGGCCCTTTAACAGACGTTAAAGCCTCTCATTTATATGTGCAATGGACCTAATTCTTGCTTTATGTGGCCGCCTTCACAAGAGAGAAAACTTCCTCCGCCATTTCCACCTCCTTCAGCCTGACCCTACCACCAGACACATCTTGCCCCTCCTCTCGGCATTTCAAAGGGACTGTTCTCTCCGCGACACCCTGGTGAGGATTCTGCCATTCACACCCCATCTAGACTCAACTTTTGTTTAACTTGTCCCATTACCATATTTTTGTCCATCATCCCTTTGGTCTCTTAATCTCTTCTGCCTTCCACCCGAACACAGACCTTCCCTTTTGTGCTTTCCTTCCTCCCCCTGCACATCCGGAAGAATCTGTTACATCTCTGACTGTTCCAGTTCTGACGAAGGGTCACAGACTTGAAATGTTAACTTTTTCTCTCTCCACAGATGCTGTTCGACCTGGTGAGATTTCCAGCATTTTCTCTTTTTATTTCAGATTGCAGCATCTGCAGTATTTTGCTTTTGGAGCAGCAGAAAATTGTTCTTCTGTTATAGTTTTCTTTGTCACTACTCTCCTGCAGGCCAGCTGAGGATAATGGGGACCAGTTTTTTTTTTTAAAAAAGATGTTTTTACATTTTGAAAGTGGCCTCCAAATCAGTTGTAGGACATAAAGGCAAAGATGAGACACAATGTTTGGACATTTAAAATACGAGTTACACTCCTGGGAACAGATGCTCTGCCGGCTCAATACGTCTGGCTTGCTTGCATGATGATGCAGTTAGTGACATGCAGAACTGGCTAGATGCCTTTAGAAGATTATGCAAGAGTCATATGCTGACAGCAAAAAGCAATATTGTGGTTTTATACTCCTACCAGCTTTTGCGAGATCGTTACAATGCTTTGAACTACATGTTGGCATTCATTGAACTGCACTTGCATATAAAAAAATATCTTAAACAGAGCAGTTGCTGGGCCAACAGCATCAGTGGCCTGTTTTAGGAAGTGGTTTTTCAACATAAATGCAACATTGTGAAACATGCTTTGTCATCGAGAGATCGTGAACATTAAAACTGGCAGTGGTGACGAGTTTCCATTCTATTTACTTTCACTCATTCGGCATGTTTATAGCACAGCTTGGGTTCGGAGAGCAGTGCTCAAAGACCATAACCTTTACAACATTGTCCCCAATTTAGCACAGAATCTTACAACATTTCTGTAGCTGTAACCTCTCCAGCTAAACAATGAAGTCATTAACATTGGGCAGTAAAGCTTAAAAGGCTAAAACATAAAAAGATCTCCGAGGAACAATGGCGATGATTTCTTTTGTTCAGTATTTGTAGCCATAAAACTCATTCTTCTTGCCTATGTTTACAATTTTGCTATAATTAGATAATAAAGGAAACCTTTCTGCAATAGCAATAGTCATCCTTGAAGTTAATTCAAATTTAAATTCATCCCAGGACGGTTTACACTAACACGTGAAATAAAAGCTTTAGACCAAGTTAGACAGTGACTTGAGACTTATCCAAGAATTATCCACACGGATCAGCTTTGTTTATTAAAATGGCTATTTTAAATTGGACAATTTCTGAGTGGCAGATTTGCGAAGAATCAGGGACTGTAGAGTAAGGAGAACTGGGGAGACTTCGTACAGTTTTTACAGACTGATAATCCTATTTGGACAAAAGTCAATACATTTTCTACATGCTTAATTCACTAAGTTAAAGATTCTCTTCTACCTACAAGTGGAGTCCACTGGAGGAGGGGAGGTTTGGGGGGGGGGGGGGGGAAATAGACTCTTTATAAAGCAGACTTTTATAACTTTCAACTCGTCCCCTCAAAAATTGGATGGATGACAAATCCTCACGCAATCACACTTAATGCCGCAGTTACACTACACATTAGAGTTCACCATTTATCCATAAAGAGCAATAAAAAGCAAATTTGCATTTCAAAAGCACCATTTCACAAAAATTGAATTACTTTTTGAAGTGCAGTCACTGTTGTGTTGGCAAACAAGGCAGCCAATTGTACACAGTAAGGTTCTACAAAGTGCAAATAAAATACCAGGTAATCTGCCTTTTCTCATGACGCGCGCTGAGGGAAGAATGGCCAGGAGAATTCCAATCTGATCCTTCGTGTTCACTTGAACAAGCAGATGGGGTCTTGGTTGAATATCTCATAAAATAGAACACCTCTAACAAGATAGCACTGCTTTAGTATTGCACTGAAGGGTCAGCCTAAATGATATGCCCAAACCCAGAAGTAGAATTTGAACCCATGCCCTTCCATTTCAGCGGAAAGAATGCCATCAGCTGAGCAAAGCCAATGACAAAAAAAGAGGTAGACAAAAAGCAGGAAACTATAGATCAGTTAGTCCAACATGTGGTTGGGAAAATGTTGGAGTCCATTATTAAAGAAGCAGTAGCAGGACATTTAGGAAAGCAAAATTCGGTCAGAGTCAGCATGGATTTATGAAGGGGAAATCATGTTTGACAAATTTGCTGGAGTTCTTTGAGGATGTAACGAACAGGATGGATAAAGGGGAACCAGTGGATGTGGTGTATTTGGACTTCCAGAAGGCATTTGACAAGGTGCCACATAAAAGGTTACTGCACAAGATAAAAGTTCATGGGGTTGGGAGTAATATATTAGCATGGATAGAGGATTGGCTAACTAATAGAAAACAGAGAGTCGGGATAAATGGTTCGTTCTCTGGTTGGCAACCAGTAACTAGTGGGGTGCCGCAAGGATATGTGCTGGGACCGCAACTATTTACAATCTATATAAACTACTTGGAAGAAGTGACTGAGTGTAACGTAGCCAAGTTTCTGACGATACAAAGATGGGAGGAAAAGCAATATGTGAGGAGGGCACAAATAATCTGCAAAAGGACATAGAGAGGCGAAGTGAGTGGGCAAAAATTTGGCAGATGGAGTATAATGTTGGAAAGTGCGAGGTCATGCACTTTGGCAGAAAAAAAAAATCAAAGAGCAAGTTATTATTTAAATGAAGATTGCAAAGTGCTGCAGTACAGCAGGACCTTGGGGGTACGTGCATGAAACACAAACGGATAGTATGCAGGTACAGCAAGTGATCAGGAAGGCCAATGGAATCTTGGCCTTTCTTGCAAAGGGGATGGAGATGATGATCAGGGAAGTCTTGCTACAGCTATACAAGGTATTGGTGAGGCCACACCTGGAATACTGTGTGCAGTTTTGGTTTCCATATTTACGAAAGGATATACTTTCTTTTGGAGGCAGTTCAGAGAAGGTTCACTAGGTTGATTCCAGAGATGAGGGGGTCGACTTATTAAGAAAGGTTGAGTAGGTTGGGCCTCTACTCATTGGAATTCAGATGAATGAGACGTGATCTTATTGAAACATAAAAGATTATGAGCGGTCTTGACAAGGATGCAGAGAGGATGTTTCCATTGATGGGGGAGACTAGAACTAGAGGGCATGATCTTAGAATAAGAGGCCTCCCATTTAAAACTGAGATGAGGAGAAGCTGGGACATTAACTAAATTGAAGACAGAAAGAGACAGTTTCTTAAACGATAAGGAGATAAGGGTTTATGGGGAGCAGGCAGGGAGGTGGAGCTAAGTCCATGATCAGATCAGCCATGATCTTATTGAATGGCGGAGCAGGCTCAAGGGGTCTTATGGCGTTTAGGTTCTTAGGTTCTTATACATGCAAGTTAGTCAGTTTTGAATAATGCTTGCATTAATGGCACTGCAAGAGTTTGCGTCTTTCAGATGAGATGTTAAATTGACCTCAGGAGGTCGTAAAAGATCCCAAGGGACTATTCAAAGAGCAGAGGAGTAATCCCGGTGTCCTGACCAAAAATTATCCCTCAACCATCACTAAAACAGATTAACTGGTCATTATCACATTGTTGTTTGTGGAAGCTTGCTGTGTGCAGATTGGCTGCTGCATTACTCAATGTTCAAAAGTATTTCAATGGCTGCAAAGTACTTTGCGACCTACTGAGGCTATGAAAGGTGCTATATAGATGCACTTCTTTTATTCCTTTAGCATTTGAACTTCATCAATAAATTGTTTCAGGAACTATTAAACGAATGTGACACCAAAAATTACTCATTTTATCTGGAGAAATGCTGATCCAAAAGATAACATTACTAACATCCAAGAAAACAAAGTTTTCCAGTTAGCCTACTATTGGTAGTCGGTCTGTTTCTAGAGATTAATATGGGAATAAATGAATACACACTTAGAGATGGATTAAAGATATTCAGTAGAAATGTGTAAAAAGTCCTGTCCAACTATTAAAAAATGTATTCTTTCACAGGATGAGTGTCACTTTTAAGGCCAGCATTTATTGCCCATCTCTAATTGCCTTTGCAAAGGTGGTGAGCTGCTTTGGTGAGTGGCTAGCTAGGCCATTTCAGAGGTCATTTAAGAGTCAACCACATTGCTGTGGGTCTGGAGGCACGTATAGGCCAGAGTGGGTAAGAAGGGCAGATTTCTTTCGCTAAAGGACATTAGTGAACCAGATGGGTTTTTACAACAATCCAGTAGTTTCATGATCACCGTTATGAATATCAGCTTTTTAAATTAATTGAATGTAATTGCCATGGTGGGATTTGAACTCATGTATCCAGATTAGTTTAGGCCTCTGGATTACTAGTCTAGTAACATAACCACTATGCTACCATATTCCTAAATGCAATAACTCTTAAGGAAATAATGCTGTGTTTTGATAAAGGAAATGTAGTGGATGTAAATAAATTTTCAAATGGTGTTTGATAAGATTCCACATAGTGTAATAATACAAGAGTCCTATTATTATAAACAACCTCGGGTGTGTACCCGATCTCTTTTATTCCCACTTTGGATAAGTACAAGATCCGACTTCCTGTATTACCTGCATGACATCCGACAATGGTGCCCTCTGGTGTCAGGTGACCAAGCATAAATATATTACAACATCCCCCTTTCAAGATCTTACTGTCAGTCACTTTACAATACAAGACGATCTGGGGCTATCTGCTCATGAATTGATCGTCTCAGTTCACCATTCGTTCGAGGTGAACATTCTACGTCAGTTGTGACTGGAGGTTGAGTAACAGTTCTGGCGGGAGTGGTAATAACATCAGAGACTGAAGGTCCAGGTTCAAGAATGGCAACAGAGGCCTCTGGTGAATGAACGCTAGCTGGGGGTCACTGATTGGATCTTCCTCAAACAGTTTCAGTTCATCTGTGCGCTGCAGTTTTACCTGGTCAACATGTTTTCTTCATGTTTGGCCATTCTTGAACACGACAATGAACACTCTGTTACCCTCCTTAGCTGTAACCAGTACCAGCAATCCATTTTGGACCTCGACCATAGTTCAGTACAAACACTGGATCATTGACAGATATCTCGTGACACAGCAGTACGATCATGATACAATTGCTGACTTTGACATCTGTTTTCAACACAATCATTCAAATCAGGATGAAGTGAAAGCTTGGTCTTGAGATTTCTCTTCATCAGTAGTTCAGCAGGGGAAACACCAGTAACAGTATGAGGTCTTGTCCTATAACTGAGCAATATACATGACAAACGAGTTTGAAGTGAACCCTGAGTTACACGTTTCATACTTTGTTTGATAGTTTGAACAGCATGCTCTGCTTGACTATTAGAAGTAGGTTTGAATGGTGCTGACCTCATGTCTAATACCATTGAGTTTCATGAACTCCTGAAACTCAAGACTTGTGAAACAAAATCCGTTGTCGCTCACAACAATGTCAGGTAAACCACGAGTAGCAAACATGACACGTAGACTCTCAATAGTGGCTGTAGATGTACTGGATGAGAGTCGGGATGAACAGGTCCTTTTCAGAATGGCAGGCAGTGATTAGTGGAGTGCCGCAGGGCTCAGTGCTGGGACCCCAGCTCTTTACAATATACATTAACGATTTAGATGAAGGAATTGAGTGTAATATCTCGAAGTTTGTGGATGACACTAAACTAGGTGGCGGTGTGAGCTGTGAGGAGGACGCCAAGAGGCTGCAGGGTGACTTGGACAGGTTAGGTGAGTGGGCAAATGCATGGCAGATGCAGTATAATGTGGATAAATGTGAGGTTATCCATTTTGGGGGCAAAAACACGAAGGCAGAATATTATCTGGATGGCGGCAGATTAGGAAAAGGGGAGGTGCAACGAGACCTGGGTGCCATGGTTCATCTGTCACTGAAAGTGGGCATGCAGGTACAGCAGGCAGTGAAGGAGGCAAATGGTATGTTGGCCTTCATAGCTAGGGGATTTGAGTATAGGAGCAGGGAGGTCTTACTGCAGTTGTACAGGGCCTTAGTGAGGCCTCACCTGGAATATTGTGCTCAGTTTTGGTCTCCTAATCTGAGGAAGGACGTTCTTGCTATTGAGGGAGTGCAGCGAAGGTTCACCAGACTGATTCCAGGGATGGTTGCGCTGTCACATGAGAGACTGGATCAACTGGGTCTTTATTCACTGGAGTTTAGAAGGATGCGAGGGGCTTTCATAGAAACATATAAGATTCTGACGGGACAGGTTCGATGCGAGAAGAATGTTCCCGATGTTGGGGAAGTCCAGAACCAGGGGACATAGTCTTGGGATAAGGGGGTAGGCCATTTAGACTGATGAGGAGAAACTTCTTCACTCAGTTGTTTAACCTATGGAATTCCCTGCCACAGAGAATTGTTGATGCCAGTTCATTGGATATATTCAAGGAGTTAGATATGGCCTTTACAGCTAAGGGGATCAAGAGGTATGGCGAGAAAGCAGGAAAGGGGTACTGAGGGAATGATTAGCCATGATCTTATTGAATGGTGGTGCAGGCTCGAAGGGCCGAATGGCCTACTCCCGCACCTATTTTCTACGTTTCCATGTTTCTAATAACACACTATCCACTTTGAATATGAATCCGCCACAACAAAAAACATCTTTCGAAGGAATGGACCCGCAAAAATTGATGTGAATCCTCGACCATGGTTTAGATGGCCACGACCAAAGACTCAGCGGCAATTCCGCTGATACTTTACTTAGCTGCTTGCAAGTATTGCGCTGAAGCACACAATTCCAGATCCTAACTTGTTGAGCAGTGACAGGAGGTTCATCACTCTCAAAAGCATCCATTACCAACATTAGATCTGCAGGTTGAGGCGTTTTCACATCAGGTGTAGGCAAAGGCAAACGATTCAGTGCATCGGCACAATTCTCAGTACCGGGTCTATGACGAATAATGTAATTATAGCCAGACAATGTCAATGCCCACCTCTGAATACAGGATGATGCATTGGTATTAATACCTTTGTTTTCAGAAAACAATGAGATGAGTGGCTTGTGATCGGTTTAGAGTTCAAAAAAGAGACCAAACAGGCACTGATGCATCTTTGTTACACCATACACACAGGCCAAAGCTTCTTTGTCTACTATGTTGCAAGCTCTTTCCACTTTGGGTAAACTTCTCGAAGCATACGCAACAGGTTGTAGATTACCCGACTCATTGGAGTATACAGCCAATACCATATGATGAAGCATCACAGGCTAATACAAGTGCTTACACAGATCATAATGAACAAGCAACTTGCCTGAACAGAGCAGACTCTTAGCTTTCTCAAAGGCTCCATCTTGAGACATACCCCAGACCCAATTGTTACATTTTCTGAGTAGAAAATGCAGTAGCTCTAATAAAGTGCTCAATCTGGGCAAGAAATTACCAAAGTAGTTGAGTAGCCCAAGGAACGATTGCAACTCTGTCACATTGAGGCTTGGGTGCATTTTTGATGGCCTTGGTTTTTGAATCAGTAGGCCTGATTCCATCAGCAGAAATCTTCCTACCAAGGAATTAAACTTCAGGCGCCAAGAAGGCACACTTCGAACGTTTCAGCCCGAGTCCCACTTGGTCCAGACGATGTAGAACGTCAAGATTGTTCAGATGTTCAGCAGTGTTGCGACCAGTGACTAGAATTTCATCTTGGAACATAATAGTTCTAGGAACAGACTTCAGTAGACTCTCCATATTCCTTATGGCTGCAGCCAAACAAATTCCGAAAGGACACCTGTTGTAGACAAACAGTCTTTTATGGGTGTTGGTCAGTTTCTTTGAATTATCGACAAACTCCTATATCAGGTAGGCCGATGTCAGATCTAGCTTAGTGAATGGCTTTCCACCAGCTTACATGGTGAATAGGTCATCAGCCTTCGGTAATGGGTACTGAACCAGTTTCGAGAATCGGTTAATCGTAACCTTGTAGTCTCCGCAAATCCTGACAGTGCCATCACTCTTCAATACGGGGACAATAGGGCTGGCCCATTCATTGAACTCAACAGGTGATATGACCCCGTCACGTTGGAGTCTGTCAAGCTCAATATCAATCTTCTCCCTCATCATATGAGGGACAGACCAAGCTTTGAGATAGACAGGCCTTGCATCAGAATCCAGGTGAATCTGCACCTTGGCTCCATAAAATGACCAATGCCAGTCTCAAACAAAGGAGGAAACTTCTTCAACACTAGAGCACAAGAAGTGCTGTCTATCGAGGACAACACTTTGACATCACTCCAGTTCAGCTTGATTTGCGCAAGCCAATTCCGACCGAACAGCGTTGGACCATTACCTGGTACAATCCATAATGGTAGATCTTGGATCACGCCATCATACGAAACCTTGACTACTGCATTGCCAATCACAGGTATGAGTTCCTTCGTATAAGTACGCAACTTGGCCTTGACGGGACTGAGCTTAGGCTTCACAGCCTCAGTGTCCCACAGCTTGTCAAATGTTACTTGGCTCATGATCGACTGACTTGCACCAGTATCCAGCTCCATTGATACTGGCACACCATTCAGCTTCACATTAACAGTTATCGGCTGGCTCTTTGAAGAGAACGAATACAAACTATTACACTTTGTCCTCCGGTTGTGTATCAAAGTCAGCACTGGACTGGTCATCATCAACAATATGATGAGCAGCAGCAGCACGCTTGCTCAGTTGTGGGCACATTTTCTGAAGATGTCCCACTTTCAAACAGCCATTACAAGAGAGTATTTTGTTTAAACCGACACTGATGAGGCCGATGATTTCCCTCACAACGCCAACAGGGTGAACTCAGCTTCGTACCAGTTGTCGGGCTCTGAGCAGCTACAGGTTTCATGTAAACAGTTGACTTGGTCCTGCCATGAGCAGCTTTGCCAAAAGACGACACAATCTTGTTTACAGTACCTGACAAGACTGCTGTGGAGCACCGACCTTTGGATGATATCTGCCTCAAGTTCTTATCAGTCATCATGCATGCCTGGGCAATCGCGATGGCCTTTTTCAAGTCCAGTTTCTTTTCGGCCAATAACTTCCGAAGAATCACATCATGGTTGATGCCCATTACAAAAAAGTCTCAACATGTCTTCCAGCATGTTCCCAAACTTACACGGCTCAGCAAGACGTCGTAGATCGGCGATGAATCCAGACACGTCCTGGCCCTCTGCACGGACATGCGTGTAAAAGCGATAGTGTGAGATGATGATCCCTTCCTTTGGCTTTAGATGGTCACGCACCAAATCACACAATTCCTCGTAAGACTTGGCAGTTGGATGCAAAGGCGAGAGAAGGTTCTTCATGATGCCGTAAACCTTCTGACCACAGACGGTGAGGAGAATCGTCCTGCGATGGACTGCATCAGCCTCCCCCTCCATTTTCTGGCAACAAAATATTGATCCAGGCAGTTGACAAAATCCACCCAATCCTCGTCATCCACGAATTTGTGCAGAATTCCAATAGTGCCCATTGTAAATAGAAAAGTTCTTAGTTTACCTCGTCGCCAATGTAATAACACAAGAGTCCTATCATTAACTACCTCTTTTATTCCCACTTCGAATAAGTACAAGATCCGACTTCCTGTATTACTGCATGACATCCGACAGTGGTGCCCTCTGGTGTCAGATGACCCCAAGAATAAATATATTACACATAGACGTGTTAACAAAATGAAGGTACATTAAAGGGAACATGGCAACATGGAAAGCAAATTGGGTAAAAAGGACAGAAAATAGGGTGAAGACATTTTGTAGACTGAAGGAATGTAAACAGTAAACAGTTGAGTTCCTCAATGGTCAGCATTAGGACCAATGCTCTTCTAAACAACAAGAAATCTGGAATCAAGCTTGCAGCACAAAGACAAGCAGGGTTAATGGGGAGGCAGACTATAAGCAATTTTAGGAGGACAGGATAGTAGATTAAATTGGGAAGATAGTTTTTGCATGAAATTGAATGCTGAAACCTCACCAGCATGTAACCAAACTGATCAGAAGGTACCAGGTTCCTAGACTGTGCCAAGTTAAAAAACAGAACAGGTCAATCAACATCAGCAAAGGGAAAAGACAGGCTAACATTTCAGGCATACACCCTTAATCAGAACTCATGAAAGGCATACAGATGTTAACCTATCTTTTCTCATTACAGATGCTAACTTCCAGCATTTTGGCTTTTCAGCAAATACAGGTTTCTTTTTTATTTATCCTGTTCAGAATCAGAGGATCTCAGCCTGGGTGGCAATGGAACCACTAAAATTTGCCTCTGCATTCTGGGCTAGCGACATGGAAAATTGTTCCAGGTCGTCACTTCTGATTACTATCCTGCTGGAAAAGTGCACATGCACAGACCTTGGTGAAGGCAGCATTGGGCTCAGCTGTGATATCATCCACACATACAGCCTACTAGCATTCACTGCCTGGACTCACTCATTAAGAACGGCCACTTAGACAGGTTACCGATAGGCAGCTTATGACTCTGCAATTTTATCCCAGCGGTGTTAGCACCTTCAGGACAGAGGGGGAGGGGAAGTTGTAAGAAACCATAAACTAGTATCTAGTGCTGCAGGAAAAATGTGCTTATTTGGTGTTCATACTTATTCCATGGTGACTGTACGCATCTCTCTCCCTCTGTCCTTTTCTGATTTCCCCAAATCATAGAGCAAGTGCAGCCAAGAGATTCCAACTGAACTAGCTTTGCTCAACTGAACTAGTGACAACTCTCTCTCTAATTTATCCTTTCCTCACCCAAAGAAACTGGTCTCCAGTCAGCATCTCCTCATAAGAATGCAGCTTAAATAGTCAACTCTTTGGTGGGAAATACCATGGGAGTGACATTTGAGCATTTCAACAAGTTGCACCAAGTCAAGTCACATAATCACAGATCAGTGATCATGAAGGAAGGTAGTCAAGATGGAAACAATTAGCCGAACAGATACTGATGAAATATACTTTAATTTCATATCAATTCTAATTAATTTTTGAAAAATCCCTTTCACCAAGGATGAGAAAGCAAACTGCTGCAGTTTGTTCACAATCTGCAACCAACAGATTATTTAGTTACTCCACAACTTGAGCAGGGATAGAATAACTGCTGTCTGCAATTAGCCACAATGAATGCTTCACAACAGTTTCTTACTCTTCAGGCCACAGCACTCTGGTTCCACTTATTTAGACCAACTTCTTCATTCCTTGTAAAACCAGAGGGTAAATGTTGTCCCTGCAAATTCTTAACCTGCATGAAGCTCACCGAGTGACATAATTTGTACTTATTTTCACAATTTGATAGCAGCAAGCCTCTCTATAAATTTAACCCAAAAACTTGAATCAACATTATTTCCAATTCCCCATTTCTAATGGAAAGGTGATTATTAAGGAAAGAATGCAAATGAAAAGTTGACAGTGCTCCTTAACTCATCTACATGTCAATGTAACATGTTCCCTTGCCTACAACTCTTCCAGTATACAAGGGGAATTTCAATTTTTCAACAATGCCCTCAGTCTGGGTTTACCAAAGGACTTTGTTCTTGTCTGGGGAGGGGAAGCAATCTGTCAAACAGCTTTGCCATCATTGTTACTTTCTTACCTGTAGAACCTGTCGTTCTAATTGAGAATTTCCTTTGCAGAGCTCCATGATCTGTCGCAGCAGGAGCTTGGTGCTTTCAGTTTTCCCAGCACCACTTTCCCCACTGTTAGTTCAAAAGAAAAAACAAATTCAATAAAACGTATGTATGATCTCCAACTTCTGTTTACCTAGCCAGTATTAAGATTCCAATGAAGAGTTGAATTATTACCAACCAATATTTACAGAAATATATGAAACTTCAATGTGATGCAGGTTGGGTGAATTAATGGCAAAACATCATCTAGGTGGAACGAGAAATTCCTTTATGAACAGCATGAACAACAGAATATTATGTAAAGTGTTTCATTGTTTCTATGCTTTATTTCTTTATGAACTGTCATTCTAGTGTATACACCCTAATAGATTTGTACAGTGGAAGGTGAACAGCAATACAGGGTTGTCAATGCACCAACTCCTTGAAACTTTTCAACTTAAAACAAAATATAACAAAAGGAAAAAAGTCTAGAGAGGAGGAGAAATGTCACTATTGTCTCTAAAAATATTAATGTTTCTCCAAATTTATCATTTTGGAATAATCTCAATAGTACCCACTACAACAAGCTAGGGATTCCTTGTTGGAAAAGGTGCAAGTCTTCAAAAATCTCACCCAGATGTGAGAAGCACCAACCCACACAAGGTACTACTGTAAAATGTCATCTAGAAAAGGATTATTACTACCACTGGTTGTGCTACAATATATACTCTCTGGCATTCAATACTGCCTTAAGCCACTCATCCATTAACAATGGGAGACTTTTATATTTCTACCCTAACCACAGCCAAACTAAATTATCTTAATGTTACCCCATCCCTATAATGCAAAGCCCAGAGAATTCTAATCATATAAATAGAATGCTGGAAATAAGCCTTCATACCAGGAAAAAAAAAAGACAATGACATACACCATAACTCTCACCAGCAAATGGCAACCAGATTGAAAGTAGGAGCAGTAGTAGGCCATTCGGCCCTTCGAGTCTGCACTACCATTCAATATGATCATGGTTGATCCTCTACACAGAAAAGGATAATATAAAATTCCAACAAGGCAACACAACTCCACTAGTGGAACTACTGAACACAGAGGAATACTGAAGAGGAGATCAGGTGAAAATTGGGATCCTCTGCTGTGTACATCCTAAAGCCTAACTTTACTGGGGGCATTATTGAATAGAGATTCATTGAATCAAACCCACCCAACTGCATCCTAGGTGTCAAATGGGCTCCCACCCTGCACTTGCAAGACTCAAATGCTTTGTAATGTTGGCAAAACTGAAAGAATTTGGTACTCAGACTGAACCTGGAAAATATACTGACATATTACACCACTGGGTAAATTCCAACTACCCCACAGACTTTCCTGTGGATTCGAAGATCCTGGTCACTTACCATTATTACAGAAGAGGCACTTGGTCACCAAGCCCCCACTAACCAGACTACCTACTACATCTACACAAGTAGCAGCCTGTCACACTGCAGTTAACAGTATAACAAGCCTTTATTCCCATATCCCAGGTGAGACAACCAGTTTCTACATAATACCCCTTTGCCACAACAGAACCGCTCATGGTGTGGGCAAACCAACCACAACACTTCCACCTCTTTTAACAGAACAAAGAAATATATTGTCCACACATCACAATATTCTGGAAAATTCTGACACTAATGAGTTCTTAAAATCATTGAGAGATGATTTGTATGGCCACATTGGAAAAACCTATTAGGCACCGATAACAACCTGCCCAATGGGATCATCTCAAAAGTTAGAATGCATATGCAGTCCCTACACCCCCAGGTTAGGGGGAAGAGTGGGTAAACAACATAAATCAGCCACGTGTGCTTGGAAAGCTCATGTATAGTGTCTCAGATGTGATGTGCAGGTAATTTTAGTCGCTTGTAAATGATTCAATTAGAGGTCAACGGGGTAAATTTTTCACTTGGGGCACAATCGGCACTCCGGGTGCAATTTACGCTAGTTTTCAGAAGTATTTTTTTTGGCCTTCAAGTTTCTGCTTAAACTCATTTGCATATCGGCGAACATAAAATCTGCCATGAACCACCGCAACTGGGCAGCATTTGCGAACATAAATATATCAAAGAATATTTTTTTTTAATTAAGAGTGGTAACTTAGTGCAGTTTGATTAATATGGCTGAAATTGGCCAACTCCTGTTCCTATTTTTTATGGTCTTATGTAAAATGGATTTATTGAGGGAAAGAAAGCATTTTTTTAAATTTAAATCAGGGTGGTTGGTCCACCGCCTGTGAGTAACCTGATTTTAAATAACTGAAAATGACTTAAAAACGATACAGAACCACTTGATTATATATTGGTGTACAGTCGTCAATTTTAGAAAAGTAAAAAAAAAAGATATTCAAAATCTTAGGGTGCTTGTGCCTAAAACAGAGCTTAATTTTAAGAGCGTCCTTGAAGTCCCGCAAACGAGAACAAATTGCAGAAGCTCGCAATGGTGATTCATCCGATTTGGGGATGTGGCAGGTTTTGTGGGTGGGGCCCGCTTCTACAAGATGGTAATTTGTGCTCAAAGTTAGGCAATCTTTTGTACCGGTTTGGCTGATTTTGGGTGAATTGTATTGAAAAAAAAAGCACAACCTAGGAAACTCCGGGCCAATGTTGCTTGTAAACCTCAGACTCCAGGTAACTGACTGGTATTCTTTCTCTTTTTAAAAAAAAAAAAATATGACATCTGGTGTGGGTCATATGGACTAGGACAAATGCACCCACACACATGATTTTATAATACAATACTGCAACTCATCTATATATTCGTACCTGATGACAATACATTGGTTCTTGGGGCCAGTGGCCAAGCGTCCCAACATTGACCGATATGCACGATCTGCCACAGCATAAATATGAGGTGGTAGACTGGTTTTTGAACAACTTTTGTATTTTTCAGCTTCCTGACAAACAGAAACAAAGAAATAGTGAAAACAGCATATGTTGGATTTCATAAAAATGCTGTAATGTAATTGGTTGCATTTAGGTGACTAGGTATTAACTTGATTACCCAACCATCTAAAACAGGAAATAAATCACATGACTTTCAAATTTCCCTAATGACAAATCAAATGGAGTTCTCACTGGTGAATAAAAAACGTAGCGCCCAGACCAATGAACGAATACCTGGGAAGTCACCATCACTGGTGTGACAAAATATATGAGACGTAGAAAGCACACAGCTTATTTCACTTATCTGTGAGGTCCTCACTGAAGTTTTCTCTGGAATTATTCAAATCCCTTTCAAAACCCCCATCACCCCACCCTCTCCTACTGCGCTATCTCCAACCTATCCTTCTCAAAGCTCAACATAATCAGCCAAATATGTGCTTAACCTTACACCACAGCCCTGTTCCATTCTCGATCATCCAGTTTCCGACCCATTCACCACATCAATATCCTGCGCAACTGTGATCATACTTGCTACTGTTCCTCAACACAACATTCTCCCCCAGCCCCCATGAAATACTGCCGACAACAGTTTTCCTGCAACATCTCTCCTGAACAGTCCATTTGCACAGCATTATCTCTCGTGGTTCCATTCATCTGTTCCATGCTGTTATCACAGTTTTGTTTTAAGTCACCAGTGTGCCTTGGGGCTCTATTCTTCATCCCACTCTACTCAGAATTTACAAGCTACTCCTCAGCAACATCATCCATGAGCACAGGATCACTGACAACATCCAACTCTACCGCTCTACTAGTGACTCCAATACTGTTGGCACCTTTCTGGCATCAAGACCTGGATGTGTCAAAATTTACTTCAGCAAAAGTGAAACCATCCATTTTGGCCAACACCTAAGTGTCTTCATCTCCAACTTATCCAACCCTTTCATTGCTGGCCTCACCACCTTCATCCTGTGCAAGCTTCAGTTAATCCAGAAATCCGCAGCCCAATTTCTCTCCTCAAAATCTTGCACATCCAGTTTCAGTACCAGAAACAAGACAGACTGCAGGTCTCAGTGTCTCAATTTTAAAATTCCTCAAAGCTTCACTCCACCCTTACTGAAAAATCTACTCAACCCAAGTACCTCTACTTCCTGGACTCTGCATTACTCCTTGTCCTCTTTCCCATGGTCCACCAGTCACTGTTCTTGACATCTGCAAGTCTCTCAAAGCCATTTTTGCCTGGCTACTTTCCTCTGTGACTTCAAGACACTCCAAAACCAAGCTCTTGTTCATGCCAATACAAATCACAATAAATTAACCTTTTTAAGAATTGAGTCCTGCCTTTATTCCAGTTACAATGAAGGATTGTGTCACATCAGCCAAGTGACATAGCCCAGGCAATCTTGCAGCACTGTACAGCTAATCAATTCAGTAATTCTTATAAACTCCTGTTGAATTTTCACATGCCATTGTATGAACATCAAGTGCGGTGCCGATTTAAAAGGGAACTTTGAGACACACAAATTTCTACCATCTTACACAAATTCCACTGAAGTTTGAGTTGACCTTTGGGACGCATCCAATGGTTTGAAAGGATTCAGTGTGTTTTCTCTATCATGTGAAAATTCACAGATTATGTTCAAAAAGTTACTACTTTGTAATGAAAGCAAATAAAGGTTATTGTGGCATGGTGTTAAAGCTTTTTTAAACTGCACTATTAGGTTTTTCCATTTCGTTTTACATGTAAAATGATAGTCCACAATAATGAATTAAGTTTAATAGCTTTAGCTTTGTACAAATTTCAGTTGAGCATTTTTATTGATAAAATTAGTACCTACCGACTTTTCATATATCGCCAAGTACTTGAAAGGATTGATAGCTACTAGAATATCTCCAATATAAGTCTGGAAAAAAAATTGAAAAGTTACACTAAGATGGAGCACACACATTTTTAAAAAGATACTTGCAAAACTATGTCCACCATGGTTAAGGAGAAGCAAAAGAAAGGCAGAGTAAAATAAGATCCATACCTCACTCCAGTGAGGAAAAGGGGAAGGGAGGCAAAAAGGGAAAGGCATTCGATGTCTAGCAGTTTGTTTTTGTTCATTCTTGGGATGTGGGTGTCACTGACAAGGCCAGCATTTATTGTCCATCTCTAGTTGCCCTTGAGAAGGTAGTGATGAGTTGTCTTCTTGAACAGCAGCAGTCCATGTGGTGAAGGTAGGGTTTTCCATGATTTTGACCCAGTGACAAATGAAGGAACGGTGAAATATTTCCAAGTCAGGATGGCATGTGATTTGGAGGGAAACTTAGGAGTTGATTGTGTTTCTATGCGCCTGCTGCTCTTGTGCTAGGTGGTGGGCGTCGCGGGTCTGGGAGATGCTGTTAAAGAAGCCTTGGAGAGTTGTTGCAGTGCAACCTGTAGAAAGTACACACTGGAGCCACAGTGCCCCAGTGGTGAAGGGAATGGATGTTTAAGATGGTGGATGGGCTGCTCACCAAGTAGCTACCTTATCCTGGATGGTGTGGAGCTTTTTGGGTTTTGTTATGGCTGCACCCATCCAAGCAAATAGAAATTATTCCATTATAGTCCTGACTTGTGCCTTGTGGAGGCGCTTTGATGAGTCAGGAAGGTGAGCCATTCACTGCAGAATACCCAGAGCAGCCACAGCATTTATGTAGCATGGGCAAGATGGATTTGATGTGTTGGGGGGGGGGGTGGTGGGATCGGGGTGGAGGCCAGTTTTGAGATGGGTGGGCAGTGGGCTAGGTGGTGAAGTTTACAAATTAAAATTAAAATGTTAAGTCTGCAAGTAGCAGGCAGGCAGTACAGGCAAAAGGTTTTGCATTTATCAGATAAATCAGTATGGATACATCAGTACAAGTGATAAATGCCTACAAATTTTGCATGTAGGATAATAGCAAACATCCATTTAAAATGTAAGTCAAAATTCAATTAAAATCTACTGATCTCAGAGCGATTCCCAGCATTTACTCTCATTCACTTGCCTTCAGTCACTACATGTGGAACACATCAATTAACCCATCTTAGGGCAAGTACTAGGTTATCTAGCAGAAGAGGGGAAATTTAAAATCAAATAATTCTCACCAATCCAATCTAAAGGAGGTAGCATTCAGTTTCATTAGCAATAGAAATAAAGGCCACTAAGTTGCAGAGTTCTGAGCACCGCATCACAGGAAGGATATAATGGCTGCAGAAGGGTTTTAGTGTAAATTTACCAGAATTATACAAGGGCTAATAACAGGTTGCATAGACTAGGCTTGAGTATAGGAGATTAAAGGGGGGTGATATAACAGAGTGTTTAAGATGATTACAAGATTTGATAAGGTAGATAGAGAGAAACTAATCCTCTGGTGGGGAGTCGAGAACAAGGGGTTCAACTTAGAGCTAGGCCGTTCAGGGGTGGTGTCAGGAAACACCACTTCACACAAAGGGTAGAGGAAATCTGGAGCCTCTCCTCCAAAAAGCTGCTGAGGCTAGGTCAATTGAAAATGTCAAAACTGAGATTAATAAATTTTTGTCAGACAAGGGTATAAGGGTTATGGAACCAAGTTGGTAAATGGAGTTAAGATACAGATCAATTATGATCTGATCTAATGGTGAATAGGCTCAAGAGACTGAATGGCCTCCTCTTGTTCCTATGTTCAAAACTCTGCCCCTGTACCTTATCCCCTACCAAGTCCTACTTCCACATCTCCACTGGCTTCCCATCTTTAAAACATGGAATTCAAAATTCTCGTTCTAATCCATCCGCAGCCTTGCCACTTCTTACCGCTGCAACACAGTCCAACTTGCAAGTACAATGCTTCCGCTCGGATTCTGGCTTCCTTTGAATCCCATCCCCCTTCACCTTTGGTGACAAAGCCTTCTGATGTCCAAGGCATTCTTTTCCTAAACCCCTCCACCTTGATATCGGTCACCCCATTTTCAAGTCTCCTCAAAACCTATACCGGACCTTCAGTTATAGTCCCCACCCCCCTACTTTTCTACTTCAAGTAATCCCCAGCATCAATTTTTAACCCATGAAGCATCTTGCGACAAGATTAAAGCTTCTATGTAAATAAGAATCATTGAGGAACAGAACTGACTGGCATTATGCTTCTGTATGTTTTGAGCAGGAATCCAGAAAATCTACAAGTGTGTTAATTAAGAAGATACAAACTGCAAACAAGAAATTCTAAATATAGATCATGATGCCCAATATTTTTAACACTAAACTAGCAGTGTAGAATATTGTCCCATAATGATGAATTAAAAATAGATTTACAATAAGAGGCCAATTCTTGGAACATTGCTCAAGTCATACATTGCATGGAACAAACCAGACTTCTGTACTTTGATCTTCCTTTTCAGAAGAAAGTGCATTGCTGCCAATTACTCTGACTCACTGTCATAAACCCTGGTCTATCCACACCTATTTTTAAAATTATTTTAGACTTGGTCAAGTGTGTATTTTGCTTGCCTCTCTAATTTAAAGGGAGGCAAGCATCACATTACACTAGGTGGACTATGCAGGATTTTTTTTTCCCTTATACAAAATACAATTTTTCAATTTGCACCAGTTTAAAAAGGGTTTCAAATATGACAGCTCAAGCTTTGAGGGCTTAGATTAGTTCTGTTTAAAACCTAAATTGCACATAATGCAATAGTTTGTAATCACTTAACAATCTATACAAGCAAAGAATACCATAATTAAAACCTCAAACTATACATTAGGCAAAATGTAAACACAGTAACTGACAGATCACAAAGTTCTTACACATTCAAAATATGAATACATATTAAATAGAAAAATATTTATTCACCTATTTAAAGCACAAGGGTTTCTCTAAAATTATACATTTAAAAAATCAATTTAGCATTAGCAAATAAAAAATACTGGAAATACTCAGCAGGCCAGGCAGCATCTGTACTGAGTATTTCAAGCATTTTCTGTCTTTATTACGGATTTCCAGTATCCACACTATTTTGCTTTTGTATTAGCAGCTTTTGTTGCAACACTACTATAACAGATTAAAAAAACAAAAGGTAATGAAGGGGGGGGGTGTTTCAGCCCAACAGCTGATCCAAAGCACATACATCGGTCTTTCTTTAGGATTCTAAGGCAATTCGTCACCCTCTAATTACATTGATTTTGGTAAAGTGTAGTTATGAGATAATCGATTTATTGAGTTGTTACAGTAAAAGGAACATTCCCACTATTTAAAAAAAAATGAATTCCTAGAGAATTAACTACATATACTTTCTAAAGTGTTTAAACTTAGAACAGTGGAATGTTGATTCTTGATACAAGATTTATAGGCTAGTAATTTAATTCTCCTCTCCCTTAATTTTCTCCACTCCTAAAAGAATTGACAACTTGGCCAGTTACATTTTCAGAGATGCTCCTGGGACCTCACTTAAGAGGCCACTATTCTTGGGAACCCGAACTGTGCATGTAAGCAGACTATTCAACTGCAGGAGTACCACCACAGAGCCTGATCCAGTCATCAATTAACATCCACATGCGCAAACTTCCAGCAGGCATCACTTGAAAGCGATCAAGAATCCTAGCGGATTTTTACTGACTGAAACCAATTAGATCACCTCGTTAGTACCCTCCTGAGATCACAGCTTTAACTTGGGACCTTTCTGGTATTGTACAGTGCAGCAATTTCACTGGATCAATTTAGTGATTAATTATGTGAATCATTGAAGTCAACTTTATTATATAATATGCACAAGTGCAAAGCGGTTTCAGCACCATTTACCTCCCCTTCAAAACAGCGGTCATCTCCATTTATCCCAAAAAGTCCACCCTTGTCTCCCTCAACTACCCCGGTGTCTGACCTCCTCTTTCTCAAAAGGTCTTTGAATGCTCAATTCCCTCAATTACTTGTTCAAAATACTTCAATCAGACCTTGACCTGTGGTCAAAATCACCAACATCCTTTATGACTGCGACTGTGGTGCATCCCTCGGTGACCTCTTCAGCCTCTCGCTGTCATGCAATATATTTAACTACTACTTCCTCCTGCACCACATCTCCTTCATTATACTAGTACCACAAGACTGTTCTTACTTGGCTCTAATCTTACATGTCCCAAAGTAACCAGTAATGGCTTCTCCTGCTTCCCCCGCAGTCACCTCCAAAGTAGCCCACATTTCCATCCTCAGCTTCCTCTTCCTTTGTATGTTCCTCAGTGACATTATCCTTAAGCATGCGTCAGTTTTCATACGTATGCTGATGACATCCAGTTCTATATCTCCACTATTCTTGATTTCATCACCATGTGACGTAATGTGCACCTTCTCCGATAACAAAGCAGTCCATATGCAGCAAGGTCTGAACAACATTAAAGGTTTGGGCTAATAATTGAAAAGTAACATAAACACCACACAAGTGCCAGGCAATGACCATCTCCAACAAGAGAAAGTCTAACCACCTCCCTTTGACATTCAATGGCATTACCATTATCAAATTCCCCACCATCAACATTCTGGGGGTCACCATTGACCAGACATTTAACTGGACCAGCCACATAAAGCAGGTCAGAAGCTGGATATTCACAGCAGAACACCACCGCAGGTCAGCAGCAGAGCAGGTCTCCAGTCGTCCTGGTTCAACCCTTGCACTGGATAAAGGCCGAGCTCTGTTGAGCCCATGTGGTGGCTGATGTGCAACGGTCACCACACATTTAAAAAAAAAATCGACACATAGGCATCTTCCACCCCCTCAACTGAAGTTCAGGACTAGAACATCGGGTCCTTCATTGAAACATCCGTGAACTCTTGTGGAAGCAAGTCATCCTCGTAGAGGAACCGCCTATGATGATGATGCTGCAGTGACTCACCATCTACAAGGCACAAGTCAGGAGTGTAACTGAACACACTATCTACTTGCCTGGATGACTGCAGCTCCAACAACACTAGAAGCTTGTTGACACCATCCAGGATAAAGCAGCCCACTTGATTGGCACCCCATCTGCCACCTTAAACATTCACTCCCTCCACCACCGGTGCAGTGTGGATGCAATGTGTACCATCTACAACATGCACTGCAACAACTCGCCAAGGCTTCTTCAAAAGCACCTCCTAAATCCGCAACTTTTACACCTATAAAAGGAGGGCAGCAGACACATGGGAACACCATCACCTCTCCAAGTCACAAATTATCCCGACTTGGAAATATATCGCTGTTCCTTCATCATAGAGTCAAAATCCTGGAACCCCCTCCCTAACTGTAGGAGCACCTCCACCACATGGACTGCAGCAGTTCACGAAAGCGACACCCCACCACCGTCTCAAGGTCAATTAGGGATGGACAATAAATGCTGGCCTTGCCAGAGACGCCCACATCCCAGGAACGAATTTTATAAAAGACTGCTTGTCTCAAGTTGAATATAAGCAAGAATTATTTCCAGAAAGCCACTGATGTCATTTTATTCAGCTCCCGCCAAAAACTTGGGATTTCTGTCCAATTCATCAGCCTCACTGGCTGCTTTCTTGGACAGTGCCTTAAATTGCTCTATTCTTTGGAACACGCTCCCAGTAAGGACTGCCTCACACCAATTTAAGCGTCACAAAATTCAGTATAACTGTTACTTGGTACAAAGCCAAGTTTAAGGAGCTTCTGTTGGCTTTCTCCCAACATTAACATTTAGCCAGCATTTGGATGCCAGTGAGCAGAGCTCTACATTTTATTTTGGAGACTGGTACTTGCATTGTAGCTTTTCCCACAGCACCTTGCAACATGCTGTGATTTCCTAGGTTTAATTTACAAATGCAGTTTTAAAATGGTACATGCTATATTTTGCGTGTGATTTTTTTCCATTTACCTCAGGAACTTGTTTACTCCCATTATTGCTAATAGCTCTGTCGGAGAACAGCTGATCTCGCTCCAAACCAAAACATTAATGCTCCCTCCACCCCCGAGCCCTTTTATAAAAAAAAAGGAGAACAAAGAATAGGGAAGGTTCCATCGACACCCATCAACTACCAACCTCACTCATTTACTATCACCTTGCAAATTTCCACATTAGCACCTGGAACGGCACAAACCTGAATATACTACTAATAATACAAATGAATCATCTGATACAGCACATTAAGTATTTTCATTCAAGGATAAAATTAGCAGAAATATAGGAACACAGCATGGTGACATGTTACCAACTTTTTGATGTTAATTTATCTAAATCAAGTTTGACATGACATTGTTTATTATTTTGATTTAGTTAAATACTACTAGAACACTAGAATGAATATGTACATAGAATGTACAGCACAGAAACAGGGCATTCGGCCTAACAAATCTGTGCTGGTGTTTATACAAGTTTCCTCCCATTCCATCTACCTCATCTCAGTCTTTCAGCTATTTTTCTATGCCCTTTTCTCTCATGTACTCATCTAGTTTCCTTTTGAAAGCATCCAAGCTATTTGCCTCAACCACTTCCTGGTTGAGAGTTCCACATACTAAATAAATATCTCCTTTCCCTATTGGATTTATTAGCAACTATCTTGTATTTATGGCCTAAAAACAGAAAATGCTGGAAAAACTCAGGTGGTCAGGCAGCATCTGAGGAGAGAGAAAAACAAAGGCCCGGATTTTGCGGTCAGTGCTGAAGCGATAGCGCTCATTGCTGACCTCCAAGAACGCTGCCCACAAAGATCTAGCGATCTCTCTAATGTGAATTTCACCTCTCCCGAAGTTCGTTTGAATTTGGCACCAAATCAAGTGAGCAGCCACTCACATAGAAGAATTCTCAGACAGCAAACCAAGTAGTAAAATGCACAGATTATAAATGTACTTTTTTATAAATTTTACAGAGAGCAAAATAAAAATTGGGACAGACATTGATATTTCAGCTTCTACCTGAATCCTAACAATCTTTGAAAATGTTTTATTACAAACCGTATAATTCATATATTAATGGAAAAATTTGAAATTCCACAAATATAAAATTTGTTTATCTGGGCCAGAACGGTTGTTCAGCAGTCAATACACCGTTAAAAACCCAGTTACACCTCTTTCAAAAATGCTCAACATTTTCAGGGTCCAGCGATATTCCAGCTTAATAAGAAAAGTTTGCAGCAGGAACTACATTTCAGTATGATTGGAATTGATTGCCAGCTCCAGGGAGTTCTACAGCACAACCTATGGAGAAGTGTAGAATCACCCACAGCAACTTCTGGATTTCTACGTTTATTTGGGCATGCACTGACTCCAGAAGCTTCAGAGGAGCAATGACAGCGAGCGCTGGACAGTTTTGTTAACATTTGATTTCAATAACCTTTCATCAGACCTGCTGAAAGGTTCTGATGAAAGGACATCGACCTCAAACGTTAACTCGATTTCTCTCTCCACAGAAGCTGCCTGGCCTGCTGAGTATTTCCAGCATTTTCTGTTTTTATTTCACATTTCCAGCATCCGCAGTATTTTGCTTTTGTATTTATGTCGCCTAGTTTTGGATTCTCCCACACGTGTGGGCAAGTGTGAAGTTATCCACTTTGGTAGGAAAAAAAAAAACACAATATTTTTTATATGGTGAGACTGGGAAGTGTTTGCATTCAGAGGGACCAGGGTGTCCTTGTGCATGAATCACAAAGTTAACATGCAGGTACAGCAAACAATTAGGAAAGCTTTTGTTACAAAGGGATTAGAGTACAAGAGTAAAGAAGTCATACTACAATTTTACAAGGCATTGGTGAGGCCACACCTGGAGTACTGTACACAGTTCTGGTCTTCTTATCCAAGGAAAAAGACATACTTGCCTTACAGGGAGTGTAAAGAATGCTCACTAGACATGGTTCCTGGGATGAGGGGATTGCCCTATGAGAGATTGAGTAGACTAGGCCTATATTCCCTAGAGTTAAGAAGAATGAGAAGGGATTTAATTGAAACATAAAATTCTTAAGGAGCTTGGGATTATGTATGTAGGTACCTTGTTAATGACTCCACGAGGCAGGGGTATGGTACTCAAACTGTAGTCCTTTATTTGCAGCTCCAAGTGAGGATACCTAGAGGCGAGCTCCATTTTATACTGGGTTACCTGCAGTGTGCAGGTAACCCTTAGGTCTCCAGCAGCAGCACCCTTTGGTGTACAGGTAAGGTGTGTGCCGGGTAAAGGTACATTTAGTGTTACAGACATCATATAACAATACAAGCATGCATGCATAACACTACCCCCCTAAGCATTTTTCAAGACCTTATTGTCATGATCTGGGGAAAGTGATCAGTGGGGGGCTATGGGAGGTTGTGGTGAGGGTTGTGTGGGTGCCAGATGCGATCCCTGTACTTGAGGCTGGCCTCATACACTTTCTTGCCCCACCCCCACCACCCTCACACACAGACCATGTGGGTGTCACTGTTGGGGGGATCCCTCAGTGGGGTAGCCATTGCAGCAGTGGGTAGGGTGCATACTCTGTTGTAGGTAAGTGTGTGGTGGTGGGCAGGGCCACAGGACTGTGTGGGCTCCTTATCCTCCCATTGGGATGAGAGTCTGGTCATCCCAGGGTTTACCAGGAAAGCTGGAGGGTATTGGCCTCTCGCTCCTGGTGTTGGCCCTGCTGGCCAGGGAGTGTACGACTGGTCTGGGACAGGTTGCCAGTGGTGGTGGCCATACTGCCCATTGACCACCATCACTGTAATGGATCTGCTCCCACTGGGTGTGTGAGCGCCCTTCCTGGGGCATCACATTTGTTCCAAAGATCCAGGCTACATGGTCTGGTAGCCCGCTGGACCTGGGGTCTCCCACGGGGGGATTCCTCTAGCATTTACATTGCCCCTGTAGAACCCAGTGTCCTTCCTGTATAGATGACACATTGGCTCTGATCATACATAGTCGAGTCTACATTATTAATTACCTTTATATTGCTAATAACAGCATTTGTATAACTTTTTTGTTTCATGGTCTCGGTTACATTATGATAGAAAGTTTGAAATGACTAATCATCAGACATGACAAGCTTGTTCTTAACCTTAGTTGCACAAGCATTCATTTCATGTTTCACATCAGTTGCACCAGCATCACAATTCATGGTTACATTATTATACCTGTACCCATTAAAGACTTTAAAGCTAAAAATGCAGTTATCATTTTTCAGTTGAAACTGTCCCTTTAAATTTTTTTGGTTACCGGTCTCCTTTAAGGGAGCCTTCCAATCAGATTCGCCGATCGGTGCCACATGTCGCTTCTCCAACGCTGCCCCTCGTGGTCCGGTCGTGGCCATTTAGATTGTAGGTTTTTCTCCTCGTGGTGCAACCGCCATCTTCTAGGTCTCCTCCAGGTAGGCTGTGATGGTCTTTTCTTCCTCAGGTTCGGCCCTGGACGTCGGGAGTCCACTTTTCTCGATGGTATTCATCTCTTGGAGGCCTACTCCTGCACCTATTTTCTATATTTCTATGACATGCTGTGCGTGTAGTTCATGACCTTGTCGCCAATTATTATGTATGTAGGCACCTTGGTAATAACTCCATGAGGCAGGGTTATGGTACTTAAACTTTGCAGACTGTAGTCCTTTATTTGCAGCTCCGAGTGAGGATACCTAAAGGTGAGCTTCCTTTTATACTGGGTTACCTGCAGTGTGCAAGCAACCCTTAGGTCTCCAGAAGCCCGGAAGGTGAAGTTTGGACTTTCGGTCCTGGAGATCGCGCCACGGTGTTGAAGTCGTCGCCGCGCAGTCGAGCTGGATGGCAGGATCTCTAGATACAGTGATGGATCAAAGTTCGGGTCTGCGTGGGATGTCGATTGATGGAGCCCGGAGGCCGTCGCCACTTCGACCGACTTGGATCGGGTTCCCAGCAGCGTGGGACCATCGCAGGCAACGATCCACAGGGGGAGTTTGTTCAACACGCCGCCCTGGGAGACCTGGACGTCCACACTGCCAACTACCAGGATTTTACCTTTGGTGTAGGTGAGCAGCTTCGCTTGGACAGGAGACAGTTTTGGTCGATTGGCGGGATTTATCCAAATTTTTTCAAAGGTCGTTTGGCTCATCAAAGTCTGGCTCGCCCCTGTGTCGATCTCCATTGAAACTGGGACTCCGTTGATGTCTACTTCCGTCGTCCACGGAGAACTTTCGGTGGAGCAAGTATAAATTCCATACTCTTCTTCCAGGGGTTGTGCAGCTTCATCTTCATCTGTGGCAGAGCCCCAGTGATCAGCCAACTCCTCGGTGACGCGGTGAGTAAAGCTTTTTCTGCACATTCTTTGAAGGTGCCCTGTCTCTTTGCATGTATAGTCTTTGTAGCGGCACTGGTGGACCCTGTGGTTTCCTCCACAGCACCAGCATGGGGCCATCCAGTTTGCCCCATGTGGCGGAGTCAGGGTTGCGGGACACAGGACAGCATTTCTGTCTATCGAAATTGCCATTCGGTGCACTGCGTTCGTCGGTTTAGGGTCCTGGGTCAGTATTTGCCTGGAATCGCCAACCGAAATCATGTAGGCCTGGCTCACCAATTGCTTTCTGTAGGGTGACTGTGATGTCTGCAGAGAGCAACTTGTGGAGGAGGCCCTCGTGGCCAATTCCAATGATGAATATGTCCCTTAGTGCTTCATTAATTAAAGGTGGTCACCAAAATCACATGGTGCAGTCAATCTTCGTAATTGTGCAGCATACTTGGAAATTTCTTGGCCTTTGGGTCGCCGGTAAGTGTAGAACTGGTGCCTGGCTGTGAGGATGCTTTCCTTTGGTTTTAGTTGCTCCTGTATTAATGTTACAAGTTCCTCATAGCTCTTGGTGGTTGTCTTCTCCAGGGCTAGTAAGTCCCTGACGAGACAATGGATGATGGGCCCACAACTGCTGAGCAGGATGGCCCTGCGCTTGTTCGGCAGTGTAGCCGGTGTGTCGCCAGCCAGGTCGTCGGCTATGAAGAAACATTCCAATCTTTCTACAAAAGCGTCCCAATCATTCCCAGCGGTGAATTGCTGAGATTTGACATTCGGTCCAAGTCAGCATGGATTTATGAAGGGAAAATCATGCTTGACAAATCTTCTGGAATTTTTTGAGGATGTAACTAGTAGAGTGGATAAGGGAGAACCAGTGGATGTGGTGTATTTGGACTTTCAAATGGCTTTTGACAAGGTCCCACACAAGAGATTGGTGTGCAAAATCAAAGCACATAGTATTGGGGGTAATATACTGACGTGGCTAGAGAACTGGTTGGCAGACAGGAAGCTGAGAGTCAGGATAAACTGGTCGTTTTCAGAATGGCAGGCAGTGACTAGTGGAGTGCCGCAGGGCTCAGTGCTGGGACCTCAGCACTTTACAATATACACCAATGATTTGGATGAAGAAAATGAATGTAATATCTCCAAGTTTGCAGATGACACTAAACTGGATGGCGGTGTGAGCTGTGAGGGGGACACTAGGAGGCTGCAGGGTAACTTGGACAGGTTAGGTGAGTGGGCAAATGCATGGCAGATATAGTATAATGTGGATAAATGTGAGGTTATCCACTTTGGGGGCAAAAACACAAAGACAGAATATTGTCTGAATGGCGGCAGATTAGGAAAATGGGAGGTGCAACGAGACCTGGGTTTTATGGTTCATCAGTCATTGAAAGTTGACAAACAGGTACAGCAGGCAGTGAAGGCAGCAAATGGTATGTTGGCCTTCATAGCTAGGGGATTTGAGTATAGGAGCAGGGAGGTCTTACTGCAGTTGTACAGGGCCTTGGTGAGGCCTCACCTGGAATATAGTGTTCCGTTTTGGTCTCCTAATCTGAGGAGGGATGTTCTTGCTATTGAGGGAGTGCAGCGAAGGTTCACCAGACTGATTCCCAGGATGGCTGGACTGACATATGAGGAGAGACTGGATCAACTGGGCCTTTATACATTGGAGTTTAGAAGGATGAGAGGGGATCTCATAGAAACATACAAGATTCTGACAGGATGGGACAGGGTAGATGCAGGTAGAATGTTCCCAATGTTGGGGAAGTCCAGAACCAGGGGACACAGTCTTAGGATAAGGGGTAGGCCATTTAGGACTGAGATGAGGAGAAACTTCTTCACTCAGAGTTGTTAACCTGTGGAATTCCCTGCTGCAGAGTTGTTGATGCCAGTTCATTGGATATATTCAAGAGGGAGTTAGATATGGCCCTTATGGCTGAGGGGATCAAGGCATATGGAGAAAAAGCAGGAAAGGGGTACTGAGGGAATGATCAGCCATCATCTTGTTGAATGGTGGTGCAGGCTCGAAGGGCCGAATGGCCTACTCCTGCACCTATTTTCTATGTTTCTATGACATGCTGTGCGTGTAGTTCGTGACCTCGTCGCCAATTATTATGTATGTAGGCACCTTGGTAATAACTCCATGAGGCAGGGTTATGGTACTTAAACTTTGCAGACTGTAGTCCTTTATTTGCAGCTCCTCGAGTGAGGATACCTAAAGGTGAGCTTCCTTTTATACTGGGTTACCTGCAGTGTGCAGATAACCCTTAGGTCTCCAGAAGCAGCACCCTCTGGTGTACAGGTAAGGTGTGTGCCGAGTAAAGGTACATTCAGTGTTACAGACACCATATAACAATACAAGCATGCATACATAACACTAACCATCACTGTCTTTCATCTTTACTTCTGGTAAACAAAAGGCAAATGATGGCAGGGGCAATAAACCAATTATAAAATAATTTAATGTCAGCTTTTCAGATTAATTTTTAAAAATCCAAAAAGCATAATTACTTTAGAAGCTTAAGGATACCTTATTATATGTCACGCACCATAAAAACTTGTAATTGTGCAACATCCTACTAAGTAAAAAGTATTCTCCGTGGCATGCATCAAGGTCATTCGCTTTTCTTCAAAACTTTTAGTTCTGGGCATCCAACATGCTGTGACTAGGAAGTGGACCATTTCCCATATCTTAGGAGCCTTTTATCAACAAAGGCAGATGTTGATGGAGATTCAACATCACCTCCAGTGCAGCCTTCGGCCGTCTGAGGAAGAGAGTGTTTGAAGACCCGTCCCTCAAATCTACCAGCAAGCTCATGGTCTGGATCTGAGGCCTGGACGATGTATAGAAGGCACCTCAAGTCGCTGGAGATATATCACCAACGACGTCTCTGCAAGATCCTGCAAATCCCCTGGGAGTACAGGCGCACCATCAGTGCCCCCGTCCAGTCCAACATCCCCAGTATTGAAGCACTGACCACACTTGATCAGCTTCGCTGGGCAGGCCACATAGGGAGTCTCTTATCTGGCGTGCGAACTAAGCAAATGCTTTTTGCGGAGCTCCTTCTTGGTAAAGGAGCCAAAGGTGGGCAGCAGAAATGTTATAAGGACACCCTCAAAGCCTCCCTGGTAAAGTGTGACATCACCACTGACACCTGGGAGACCCTGGCCAAAGACCACCCGAGGTAGAGAAAGTGCATCCGGGAGGGCGTTGAGCTCTTCGAGTCTCAACGCAAAGGTGTGAAGAGGTCAAGCGCAGGCAGCAGAAGGAGCGCATGGCAAGCCAGCCCCACCGACCTCTTCCCTCGACGAATGTCTGTCCCACCTGTAACAGGGTCTGTGGCTCTCGTATCGGATTGTTCAGCCATCAAAGAACTCACTTTGGGAGTGGAAGCAAGTCCTCCTCGATTCCGAGGAACTGCCTATCATGATGACTAGGAAGCAGTGTCCCCCGTATCTCACTGCAGTTGAAGTCTGACCACCCTGTGGTTGGGGCCATCTGTATCCAGATATTTAAAGTAATGGAGAGAGGACGAAGGGCTATATAAATGGTTTAAACTCCCAGATAGCTAATGGTAACCAGCGGCCTATATTTGTCCTCACAGCCCCCCAGCACTGCTGGTTTATGTTAAGGTTTCTAGAAATGCAGTGATGGCACTACTGCTCATGCATAACAGAATAGAAATTGTAGCAAGAATTCAGCGTATATCCGGAGGTCGTACACCTCCTCTCCCTGCACACGAGAGGGGGGGGGGGGAAAATCGATTACACTTCCCTTACTAAAGGGTCATTAACATAGTAATAAGTCCCCAAAACCCCATCAATACAATATATGAACACCCATACACTGCAACATTAGCTGCTTCGATTAAAACATTTGGCCAGTTTGATACATCAGTGGTTTCTCACGTTCAAACTTGTTGAAAACAAAACTTTGCTCAGCCTGCTGTCGGAATACTCTGCACATCGTACGTGTTGGCTGAATGTACCAGGGTTTAAAGAGTTAAATTAGGACAGCTTGCATAAAATTGGTTTACATACCCTTGAGATTAGAAGGTTGAGGGGTAAACTAATCAATGTCTTTAACATGACAAAGAGATTTGACAGGATAGATAGAGAAACTACTTCCTCTGATGGGGAATCCAGACAATGGGGTATAATCTTAAATTTAGAGCTAAGCCATTCAGAAGTGAAATCAGGAAACATTTTTTCCACACAAAGGGCAATGAAAATATGGAGCACTCTCCCCCAAAAGGCTGTGAAACGATGGTGAATTTAAGTTCTGAAGATAGAGATCGATAGATTTTTGTTAGGCAAGGGCATCAAGTGATATGGGGCAAAGGTGGGTAAATGGAGTTGGGGTACAGCTCAACCATGATCTAATACAATGGCAGCAAGCTTGTGCATGGCTACTCCAATTCCTGTTTTACCATGTTGTTTATCTTATGTATACTGTTTAACGTCTTACATATTTCAAAAAGATCTCGTCTCAGTTGCCTTCTTTCAAGGCTGAAGAGTCCCAGTTTCTCCCGTCTTTCCTCATGACTCAATTCTTTGAATGCTAGGAATCAGCCTCGAGGCTCTTTTCTACACTGCTCCCATGGCTTGGAAACTGAAACTGAACGTTGTACAAGGTGCAGCCTGATTAGAGCACTAATTAATAACCAGCAATATCATACTTCGGGACTTCCTGGAGACGCAAAACAATTTTACCATGGCATCCTCCAAATTACAAGGGCAAATTTTACAAATGCGTGCACCCCAGCATGGAGCTTCCCCTGCCAACAGAAGGAATTCATGGGTGCACCCTGTATAATTTGCTATCCATCACAATTAATATGGATTGCCTGTCCTTTGTTTTCTATTCACTTCTTTGCCCAGTCCCAATACTACAACTCAAGAATGCAGAAAATGTAGACGCAAATCTGTTGCCCGTCAGTCCACAGCACTGCTCCAACACATTATTTCATCACATCAAGAAAAATAAATATTTGCTTTCCTTACAACTTGCATTTATATAGCATCTTTCACAACCTCAGTGCTTTGCAACCAATGATGTATTTTTATTTGAAGTGTAGGTCATAAACCCAAAATGTTAACCCGACCTTCCTTTCTCTATAGATGCTACCTGACCTGCTAGGGAGTGTTTTCAGCATTTTCTATCTTTATTTCAGATTTCCAACATTTGCAGTATTCTGCTTTTTGTCCTTCTATAGCACCTTTCACATCCTCAGGACATCCCAAAGCAATTCACTGTCAATGAAGTACATTATTTATTTAATACAGTATTTTACTAACAATCACTGTCTTTCATCTTTACTCCTTGTAAACAAAAGGCAGATGATGGCAGAGGCAAAAAAAACAATTATAAAATAATTTAATGTCAGCTTTTCAGATTAATTTTAAAACAGCCAAAAAGCATAATTACTTTGGAAGCTTAAGGATACCTTATTTTATATCAAACACACCACAAAATATGTGTAACTGTGTAACATCCTACGAAATAAAAAAGTATTCTCCGTGGCATGCATCAAGTTTTCTTCAAAACTTTTAGTTCTAGGCACCTAACGTGCGGTGACTAGGAAGGACTATCCCCCGTATCTCACTGCAGTTGAAGTCTGACCACCCTGTGGTTAGGGCCATCTGTATCCGGATATTTAGGAGTAGTGGAGAGGAAGGCGGCTATATAAATGGTTGAAACTCCCTGATAGCTAGTGGCAATCTGGGGCCCATTTTTGTCCCCACGGCCCCCCAGCAGTGCTGGATTATGTCAACGTCTCTAGAAATGCAGTGAAGACGCTACTGCTGATGCATAACAGAATAGAAATTGTATTAAGAATTCAGCGTACACCTCCTCTCCCTGCACACGGGGGGCGTCGTTTACACTTCCCTTACTAAAGGGTCATTAACATAGTAATAAGTCCCCAAAACCCCGTCAATACAATATATGAACACCCATACACTGTAACATTAGCTGCTTCGATTAAAACATTTGGCCAGTTTGATACATCAGTGGCTTCTCACGTTCAAACTTGTTGAAAACAAAGCTTTGCTCAGCCTGCTGTCGGAATAGTCTGCACATCGTACGTGTTGGCTAAACAAAGCTGTTTAGAGCACGACACGGCAGCTTGGAACAGAGTGAAGAATATAAAACGTCCGTCCGCAGCAACCTCCATTTGGTTTAGTTGGCTCAAGTCAATGAAAGACAACTATTTTTATTTGTCCTGCGTTTGCTAAACTTTGGGGCTTTTAATGAAGCCCGGCTGGCGCCTGAAACCTGGCGTAAGTCAAGTAAACTTTTTTTTGGAGAGGTTTAAATTACTTACATAAATTTGGTCATGCCGGAATCTGTTGCTAAGCATGTCCAGGAGAGCGGTCTCATCCAGCTGGGACAACGTGGCCAGGTCCTCCGGGGTGCTGTTGGAGGCGACGGCCAACATCTTCTGGCGGCGGGCGGGCAGGGAACCCAGGCTGGGCTGGCGGGACACTCTCCGCAGCGGGGCTAAAGGATGCAGCTCCTTCCCGGTTCTGGCTGCAATAGTTCGCAAAGTACCTCCCCTCCCACAACCACCCGACGCCTATAGCAAATCTCTCTCTTTGACAAAAGCTTTTGCTCAATGGCAGTAGAGTTCTGTTACTCCGTTTTTCTTATTTTTTTAAAATGTCAAGTTATTTGTAAGAATTTAAAAAAACATACGCTGTATTTTCAGTAAAGATACTTTTGCTAGGAGAGCAACACTGTTTGTGGACGTCCCACTTCTTAAAGGGCTTGAAGAACTCCTTGGCGCCCCCTGGCAGTTACACCTAATGGGGTTCCTCTAGGGGATTGCTGACTGATTGAAACACGCTGACTATAGCGACCAATTGCACCACTCCCTTAACTCTTCCTCAATTAATCAGCACAATTCTTACTAATGAGCCTGACATTTTTGAGGCTGTTCTCTGGTTCTGATGCTGATCGCAGATTGTGGTATTTTTGTGTTTGGCGCTGTAGTATTTTCATCAGCTCTCGTTATTCTGAGCAGCGCAATGGAGCCGGGGCTGCCCGGGAATTCCTAAATTTCGGATCTTGCTTGTCACAGAGAGGAACCGCCAGGTGCTACCCTAAAAGGAGGGAAAATAGGAGGTTATAAAGAGAAGCTGAATGCTAGTCATCTGTAATAGAAATAGAAGATGCTGCTAATGAACAGCGACGTCCCAAAGTGCAAAGGAAGGATAGAGACGATTGGTATAACTACTCACCAAAATTAGCGATCGAGAGTCCCAGTCCAGATCACTTTCACACACTTCCCAGCTGCAGGCGATACAGGAGAATCGGGAGGCGCCTCGAAGCAGGAGTCCAGTTCACCTTTTCAGTTGGGGAAGTTGTGTGAGACAGGATGATGAAGGGGAAATAAAATATATACCTGTTTTAAAAACATATTGTTCTTCCTTGATTATCATGTTGGCGCAGTTGTTAGATATGAAGTTGCAATACAGGCTTGCTGTTCACGCAATCTGGGCATTTAAACATCTGACGTAGTTGTAACTTTGAACTATTACTGTATACTAAATTGTAAATTACATCATTTGAAGCCCATTACAATTACACACTTTGTAATTGATAGTGTTAAAAGTGCCCCATTTCCCAAAAGGTAAAGATTTTTTTTATGAACTGGGTTTGATTGCACCCATAGAAGCTCGCAGATAAATCTAATGCAACCTTATTTTGAAACAGTTGGATATAAAAACATTTAATTGATTATTTTCATTTCCACATTATAACAGTGACTACACTCCTAAAATACTTAATTGGTTGTAAAGCGCTTTGAGACATCCAGTGGTCGTGAAAGGCGCCATATAAATGCAAGTCTTTATTTAATATTAAACAATGCTATATACTGTGCATTAATATATATTTAGTGCTTTTGAGCTCACCAAAGTGGAATGTTTTGAGTCCGTTCACTAATTGTTAGCAATAAAACAGAAAATGCTGCCAAAACAATAGATCGGCCTTCTACCTAAAATATTAGATGCTGATGAATTTGCTGTGTATTACCAATATTTTCTGATTTCATTTGAGATTCCAGTATTTTAGATGCCATCTGAGGAAGAATTCCCCAAGGTGTAAGTTTGTTTTGGCCCACACACTGAAACTCTGAAATATTAATTTGTTAATCAACCCAGGAAGCCATTGTTTGCAGTCTCAAACATCTTATGCTATTATCAAAGATGATCACTTTAACAGAACTTTTAGTACTGGATTTTGGATTTAATCAGATATGGCATTCACTGGCCCTCATGTGCCCTTAAGCCTCTTCTCAATGGGCTTACAGTTGACGATCCTATCCCCACTGGCTGAGAGGTCAGGGACATGGGAACGCTTGATGCCCAACCTCTGTCGTCTCTGGCCTTGTGAGGGATGTTGAAGTACTGATGTCAGGCCCGAACCCAGCATATTTTCCAGCCATCCTGCTGCATTACCACTGGAGTTAGGGGATCATAGGCATAAGAGTAGGAATTCAGCTCTCCGAGCCTATTTCGTCATTCAGTTAAATCATGACTGATATGTACCTCAACTCCATTTATCCACCTTGGATCCATATCACGATTATAATAATTAAGGACTGTTTCACTTCATTACAGAGCTAAGGGTCATCAAGCTGAAACATTAACTCTGTTTCTCTCTCAACAGATGCTGCCTGACCTGCTGAGTATTTCCAGCATTTTCTGTTTTTATTTCAGGATCTTTGTGTGCGTTTACAGTCATGACTTTCCCATTACATGATGGTACTATTCTTTTTGCTAATGTTTGGTGATCCCACTTGTTTTCTTCAACCAGCGGTTCAAATGCTCTGTCATTAAATTTTGCAATAATATTAGATTCACTGAGCTAATTTTTCCTTTCCTTTACATCCATTTTCGTATGGTATTGAGGCAGATGCGGGAGGGTCATCGGCCAGAGAGACATTCTGCCAGTTCCCTGATAGTCCCCAGCACTTCTGGGATAGACAGGGAGCAGTGAGTATTCCTGCCTATATTAGGGTGGGTGTATTGAAATGCAATATAAATGAAGAAGATAATTCATCTAACGTTTTTTTCTTTCATTTGCACCTGTCCAACTACAGGCGACATTAGCATCATTGTGCTCTATTGTCCAGCTTTGTTAAACAGAGAGGAGTTTTTACATTTTAAATGGCCTGCAACCTGAGTATAATAAATTGCAAGGAATTGATTGGATTTGACCAGTGTGCCAAATCCCAAGGCCCCCACCCCCACACACACACTCACACAGCAGCCAGTTCTCAGGTCCCACCATAAATCCTTTGCAGTGCATGCCCAATAATAGTGAAGTTAGCTGACCCAGGAAAATGCACCTGGGCCATCATCAGAAGCCATAGGCGGCAGGCATAAGGTCTGTCCTGACAGGTTTACGACTGAAGAGAAAAATACAAGCCCTGGTCTATTATAAGAACATAAGAACATAAGAAATAGTAGCAAGAGTAGGCCATACAGCCCCTAGAGCCTGCTCCGCCATTTAATAAGATCATGGCTGATCTGATCATGGACTCAGCTCTACTTCCCCGCCCGCTCCCCATAACTCCTTATCCCCTTATCAGTTAAGAAAGTGTCTATTTCTGTCTCAAATTTATTCAATGTCCCAGCTTCCACGCTCTCTGAGGCAGCGAATTCCCCGACTCTCTGTGCAATATCATGGGGTAAACTTTCCATACCTTCACTCACCTGGACTGTTTCATTACTAACTTACCTGCTATTGTGAGATCACACTGTCAGTCACGCTTGTGCAAAACCTCCATGTGCTGGCACTAATGTTCATTTTCTTTGAGCTTGTAATGCTTGTTTTCCTCCTCAAACCTATGTTCAACCTGTTAATGCTTGAACTGTTTTTTTGCAGCCTCCAGTCTAAATATTTCTGACAGGTTCAGATAGGCCTTGTCCTCCTTTCCTGTTCCGACTAGATCTTCGTTCACTGAAATATTTCTTGATTCCATTTCTAATTATTCATTTTCAGCTTTTGTTTTAGCTTCCATCTATGCCACAATGGAATTGGTTTTGGAACTTTTGATCGTTGTAACTGTTACTTGCTTCTGGTAATTTAATTTGAAATCTGAAAAAACTATTATGGACTGCAGTTGATGCCCGATTTTGGCTCTCACTAATTGTTACAATTTGGGCTCTCTTGAGACACACATGTGCACAAGGCACAAGCCCACTTCCATCAGCAAGCCCTCGTCTCCTAGGAACTGAAACATGACCTCATGAGAAAAGTAATCTAGGATCGTGAGCCACAATTTTGTATGATCATACATCCCTGAAACTAATGGAAAACAACATGCTAGCAAACCACGTTATTCAGGCTGAAAAAAAGACTTAAAAGAAAGACTTACATTTATATAGGGCCTTCATGAAGTCAGTATGTTCCAAAATTAGTTACAAGTTAGTTTTACAAAGAAACAGAAATAACACACAAGCAAAAGGGGCCAGGCAACAGAATGAATACAGTAACACAATACTTGATTTCCCACCAGTTTGACTCACTCATAGCACTTTTGACTCTAAGTCAGAAAGTTATGGATTCAAGTCCCATTGTGGGACTTAAACTTATAATTTAGGCCATTACTTTAGTGCAGTACTGAGGGAATTCTGGCTTTTAGGAGGTGTTGTCTTTCAATTGAGATGGTTAAACTGAGGCCCTGTCTGCCTATTCAGATTCCTTGGCACATTTTCAAAGAAGAACACTGAGTTCTTCTGGTATTCGGGCCAATAATTATGATTCAACTACATACAGCAACGGCAACGGCAACATCAGCAAAGAGTGATGTCAGCAAGGTCCAGGTCGATGAAAGGAGCGTGGGAAGATGCAGCAGGAGCGGCGAGGTCGGGGCAAAGGAGCGGCGAGAGACTGTGGAGGGATGTGATCGGGGCCCAGGGGAGGCGTGAGTTCGGGGCCAGGGGCCCAGGGGCAGCACGGGCCAGCCCACACTGCGATATGTGTGCGCACTAAGTCCGTGCAGCAGAGCAGGTCTCCAATTATCTTGGGTAATCTTTGCCACTGGACCAAGACCTAGCTCTGCCAAGCCTGTGTAGTGTCTGGTGTGCAACGGCCACCACACATTAAAAAAATCCACGCATAGGCATCTTCCACCCTTGAGGATGTAGTTCGAGTTCTTCATTCGAAACACCTGTGAACTTTTGGCGTGAAAGCAAGTCATCCTCGTTTCGAGGGACTGCCTATGATGATGATGATTCAATCAACACCACAAAAGAGATTGACTGTTCAATCATCTTGTTGCTGTTAGTGAGAATTAGCTATTTGGCTGCCTATGTAACAACAACGATTGCACCTGAAAAATAATTCATGAGCTGTGAAGTGTTTTGGTGCAATAAATTTTTAAGCTGGTTCACGGGCTCCCAGGCCGCCTGCAATTTCTGCGGTCTGGAGGAGTCCGTGTTCCATGTTTTTATTGAATGCGCGAGGTTGCAGCCCCTGTTCCATTATTTAAAGGGGCTGCTCCTCAATTTCTGGCTACACTTCAGTCCCACACTCCTGATCTTTGGGCACCCTGTGCGGAGGGGAGCGGGTAGGTCCGAGGGCCTCCTCGTAGGACTGCTCCTGGGCACGGCCAAGGGGGCCATCAGCCGGTCCAGGCAGCGGGCGGTCGAGGAGGTCGTTCAACCTGACTGCCTGCCTCTCTTCCGCGCGTACATCCGCGCCAGGGTGTCCTTGGAGATGGAGCACGCGGTGTCCACCGGTACGCTCGCGGCCTTCCGCGAGAGGTGGGCGTCGGAGGGACTGGAGTGCATCATCACCCCCGGCAACCAAATTTTAATTTGATTTTATGTTTTAAAGTTTAATTTGTTTTAATTGCCGGTGTTTTTAGTGTCCCCTCCCCTTTTATAGGCGGCAATTGGAAAGAAAAAAAATTTGATTTTAGTGCCCAAAAAAACAAAAAAAAACAAAAGAAATACAAAATTAACACAAAAAAAACACCAAAAAAAGGGCCTTGAAAATGTTTGGTGTGTCCCCCAGATTGGGGTCACGATTTAATGTTTAGTTTTTCTCCCAAAAGAGTTGTGAAGTGTTTTGGTGCAATAAATTTTTAAGCTGGTTCACGGGCTCCCAGGCCGCCTGCAATTTCTGCGGTCTGGAGGAGTCCGTGTTCCATGTTTTTATTGAATGCGCAAGGTTGCAGCCCCTGTTCCATTATTTAAAGGGGCTGCTCCTCAATTTCTGGCTACACTTCAGTCCCACACTCTTAATCTTTGGGTACCCCGTGCGGAGGGGAGCGGGTAGGTCCGAGGGCCTCCTCGTAGGACTGCTCCTGGGCACGGCCAAGGGTGCCATCAGCCGGTCCAGGCAGCGGGCGGTCGAGGGGGTCGTTCAGCCTGACTACCTGCCTCTCTTCCGCGCCTACATCCGGGCCAGGGTGTCCTTAGAGATGGAGGACGCGGTGTCCACCGGTACGCTCGCGGCCTTCCGCGAGAGGTGGGCGCCGGAGGGACTGGAGTGCATTATTACCTCCGGCAACCAAATTTTAATTTGATTTTATATGTTTCAAAGTTTCATTTGTTTAAAATGCCGTTTTAGTGTCCCCCTCCCCTTTTATAGGGGGCACTTGTATATATATCTCTGGTTTTACTGCGTAAAAAACCCCCAAAAAACCCCACAAAAATCACAAAAAAAAACAATTAAAAAAACCCAAAAAAGGTCATGTGAAAAGTGTTTAGAGCGTCCCCCAGATCGGGGGGCACTTGACTTAAATGTTTAATTTTGTCCTAACAAAAGAGTTGTGACGTGCTTTGGTGCAATAAATTTTTAAGCTGGTTCACGGGCTCCCAGGCCGCCTGCAATTTCTGCGGTCTGGAGGAGTCCGTGTTCCATGTTTTTACCGAGTGTGCGAGGTTGCAGCCCCTGTTCCACTATTTAAAGGGGCTGCTCCTCAATTTCTGGCTGCACTTCAGTCCCACACTCCTGATCTTTGGGCACCCTGTGCGGAGGGGAGCGGGTAGGTCCGAGGGCCTCCTCGTAGGACTGCTCCTGGTCACGGCCAAGGGTGTCATCAGCCGGTCCAGGCAGCGGGCAGTCGAGGGGGTCGTTCAGCCTGACTGCCTGCCTCTCTTCCGTGCTTACATCCGGGCCAGGGTGTCCCTAGAGATGGAGCACGCGGTGTCCACCGGTACGCTCGCGGCCTTCCGCAAGAGGTGGGCGCCGGAGGGACTGGAGTCCATCATTACCTCCGGCAACCAAATTTTAATTTGATTTTATATGTTTTAAAATTTAATTTGTTTTAATTGCCGGGTTTTAGTGTCCCCCTCCCCTTTTATAGGGGGCACTTGTAAAATATACGATTTTAATGCCCCCCCAAAAAAATCACAAAAAACCCCACAAAAAAACAAAAAAAAAAAAAATTTTTTTTTAAAAGGGCAGTTGAAAAGTGTCTGGCGGGGGACACTTGATCTAACTGTTTATTTTGTCCCCCAAAAGAGTTGTGAAGTGCTTTGGTGCAATACATTTTTAAGCTGGTTCACGGGCTCCCAGGTCGCCTGCAATTTCTGCGGTCTGGAGGAGTCCGTGTTCCGTGTTTTTATTGAGTGCACGAGGTTGCAGCCCCTGTTCCATTATTTAAAGGGGCTGCTCCTCAATTTCTGGCTGCACTTCAGTCCCACACTCCTGATCTTTGGGCACCCTGTGCGGAGGGGAGCGGGTAGGTCCGAGGGCCTCCTCGTAGGACTGCTCCTGGGCACGGCCAAGGATGCCATCAGCCGGTCTAGGTAGCAGGTGGTCGAGGGAGTCGTTCAGCCTGACTGCCTGCCTCTCTTCCGTGCTTACATCCGAGCCAGGGTGTCCCTGGAGATGGAGCACGCGGTGTCCACCGGTACGCTCGCGGCCTTCCGCGAGAGGTGGGCACCGGAGGGACTGGAGTGCATCATCACCCCCGGCAACCAAATTTTAATTTGATTTTACATGTTTTAAGGTTTAATTTGTTTTATTGCTGCGTTTTAGTGTCCCCCTCCCCTTTTACAGGGGGAACTTGTATATATTTGTGTTTTAGTGCCCAAAAAAACCCACCAAAAAAAACATTTAAAAAACACAAAAAAAACAGATAAAAAAAGGGGGCACTTGAAAAGTGTTTGGAGTGTACCCCCATTTTAATCAGGGGGCACTTGTTTTAATGTTTATTTCTGTTACAACCAAAAAGAGTTGTGAAGTGC
Organism: Pristiophorus japonicus; assembly: GCF_044704955.1. Lineage (NCBI taxonomy): Eukaryota > Metazoa > Chordata > Chondrichthyes > Pristiophoridae > Pristiophorus > Pristiophorus japonicus. Next base: position 89,350,520 of record NC_091978.1, on the reverse strand, counting down.
TTTGGGATATCCTGAGGAAATGAGGACATGAAAGGTATATAAATGGAAGTGCCTTCTCTTTCTTCTCAGTATATTAGAGCTATGTACGAAAGCCATAGTAATTCTTGTAATCTTGTACAATGTGTTTGTGAAGAAAACATTTTACATGTGAAAGACAATCAAAAGTCATGTACAGCAGTACGGCAAGTAAGGAACGAAGGAACACGAAGACACCAGAGGGTTGGAGTTAAGAGAGGTTTCTTGGACTGGCAGAAAGTGGGAAATGGTATCCCACTGGGATCCGTGCGGGGACCATTGTTGTTCACCACAAACATTAATGATTTTGACTCAGGAATTGGAGGTGTTGAAATTTGGAGATGATATCAAGTTGGGGAATATAGCTAATAATGTAGAAGACCGCACTATAATACATGTACATGAACAGATTTGCAGACCGGAATTTTGCCAGCGCTCAGCGGATGGGCTGGATGGCCGGTCAGCTGTTAAATTTAAAATGATTGACACTGAACAGACCCAACACGCAGTGGCGGGGGAGAAATTTAGGTCATTATGGCCTTGTTAGATCCTATTAAAAAGAATTTTGAGCTTAACTTACCATTTTACCAGGTTGCCACGAGGTTCACGCTACTCGGGGATCACATCAGGTAAGGACGTTGGGAGTTGTGTGACCACAAATTCATTTTTTTACTTGACAGCTGCAATTGTGCTATAAAAGCTCCCAACTCACAGCTGTTTATTTTCCAAGATCAAAAGCTGTTGCTTACTGCATTTGGAAAGCAGATTAAGCAAGTGTTTGGAGCAATCTTTCAATTCAGTGTCACCTCATTGGAACATCCTTTCTCACCATTGACAGGGCGCTTCTGTCATCTCTACTTCACCTGCCATCTATTTTTTAAATTCATTCCAGGGATGTGGGTGTCGCTGTCAAGCCCAGCATTTATTGCCCATCCCTAATTGCCCTTGAGAAGGTGGTAGTCAGCCATCATCTTGAACCGCTGCAGTCTGTGTGGCGAAGGTACTCCCACAGTGCTGCTAGGGTTTTGACCAAGCGACAATGAAGGAACAGCGATATACTTCCAAGTCAGGATGGTGTGTGACTTGGAGGGGAACTTGGAGATCATGGTGTTCCCATGCGTCTGCTGACCTCGTTCTTCTTGGTGGTAGAGGTCGCAGGTTTGGGAGGTGCTGCTGAAAAAGCCCTGGCAAGTTGCTGCAGTGAATCTTGTTGGTGGTACACACCTGATCCACAGTGTGCTGGTGGTGGAGGCTGGGTCATTGAATATATTTAAGGTGGAGATATAGACATATTTTTGAGCGATAAGGGAATAAAGGGTTATGGGGAGTGAGCAGGGAAGTGGAGCTGAGTCCATGATCAGATCAGCCATGATCTTATTAAATGACGGAGCAGGTTCGAGGGACCAGGTGGCCTACTCCTGCCCATATTTCTTATGTTCTTATGTTCTTATGAATGTTTAAGGTGGTGGGTGAAGTGCCAATCAAGCGGCTGCTTTGTCCTGGATGGAGTCGAGCTACTTGAGTGTTGTTGGAGCTGCACTCATCTAGGCAAGTGGAGAGTATTCCATCAGACTCCTGACTTGTGCCTTGTAAATGGTGGAAAGGCTTTGGGGAGTCAGGAGGGGAGACACTCACCGCCCAACACCAAGCCTCTGATCTGCTCCTGTTGCCACAGTATTTATGTGACTGGTCCAGTTAAGTTTATGGTCAATGGTGACCCCCAGGATGTTGGTAGTGGGGGATTCAGCAATGGTAATGCTGTTGAATGTCAAGGAGCAGTGGTTAGACTCTCGCTTGTTGGAGATAGTCATTGCTTGTCACTTGTATGGTGTGAATGTTACTTGCCACTTATTAGTTCAAACCTACATGTCGTCCAGGTCTTGCTGCATGCGGGCATAGACTCCTCCATTATCTGAGGAGTTGTGAATGGCACTGAGCACTGTGCAGTCTTCAGCGAACATCCCCACTTCTGACCTTATGATGGAGAGAAGGTCTTTGATGAAGCAGCTAAAGATGGATGGGCCTAGGACACTGCCCTGAGGAACTCCTGCAGTGATGTCCTGGGGCTGAGATGATTGACCTCCAACCAGGACAACTATCTTTGTTTGTGCTAGCTATGACTCCAGCCAATGGAGAGCATTCCCCCTGATTCCCATTGACTTCAGTTTTACTCGGGCTCCTTGATGCCATACTCGGTCAAATGCTGCTTTATTTCAAGGGTAGTCACTCTCACCTCACCTCTGGAATTCAGCTCTTTTGTCCAAGTTTGGACCAAAGCTGCAATGACATCTGGAGCTGAGTGGTCCTGGCGGAACCCAAACTGGGCATCGGTGAACAGGTTATTGGTGAGTAAGTGCAGCTTGATAGCTAGGGCAGTAATTTGGCTGGATTGGATTTGACCTGCTTTTTATGGACAGGACATACCTGGGCAGTTTTCCACATTGTCAGTTTTGTAGCTGTACTGGAGCACCTTGGCTAGAGGCGCGGCTAGTTCTGGAGCACAAGTCTTCAGTCTGACGGCCGGGATGTTGTTGGGAGCCTATTGTCTTTGCTGTATCCAGTATGCTCAGCCATTTCTTGATATCACATGGAGTGAATCAAATTGGCTGAAGACTGGCTTCTGTGATGGTGGGGAGCTCAGGAGGAGGCCCATATGGATCATCCACATGGCACTACAGGCTGAAGATGGTTGCAAATGCTTCAGTCTTGTCTTTACACCCACATGCTGGGCTCCGCCATCATTGAGGATGAGGATATTCATCGAGAATCCTACTCCCGTCAGTTGTTTAATGGTCCACCACCATTCATGACTGGACGTGGCAGGACTGCAGAACTTTGCTCTGATCCGTTGATTGTGGGATCACTTAGCCCTGTCTATAGCATGCTGCTTCGGCTTTTTACCATGCATGTAGTCCTGTGTTGCAGCTTCCCCAGGTTGGCACCTCATTTTTAGATACACCTGGTGCTGCTTCTGACATGCTCTTCTACACTCCTCATTGAACCCCTGGCTTGATGGTAATGGTAGAGTGAGGGATATGCGGGCCATGAGATTACAGGTGGTGATAGAATACAATTCTGCTGCTGTTGATGGCCCACAGTGCCTCATGGATGCCCAGTTTTGAGTTGCTATATCTGTTCTGAATCTATCCCATTTAGCTCAGCGGTAGTACCACACAACACAATGGAGGGTGTCCTCAGTGCGAAGATGGTACTTCATCTCCACAAGGACTGTGAGGTGGTCACTTCAACCAATGCTGTCATGGACAGTTGCATCTGCGACAGGTAGATTGATGAGAAAGAGGTCCAAGAGGTTTTTCTCTTGTGCCACTTGTCTCACCACCTCCCGTTGGCCCAGTCTGGCAGCTATTTCCTTCAGGACTCGGCCAGCTCAGTCAGTAGTGGTGCTACCGAGCCACTTCTGATGATGGACATTGAAGTCCCCCACCCAGACCAAATTCTCAATCCATTTCGAGTACGCATCAACAACAACGAGGAACATTTTTCCCATGAACGGGCCCGCATAGTCGACGTGAATACGTGACCATGGCTTGGTGAGCCAGGGCCACGGGCTGAATGGGACCTCCCAGGGGGCATTGCCCAGCTGGGCACATGTCGTGCACCTGCGAACACAGTGTTCCAGGTCTGCATCAATTCCCGGACACCATACTTGTGACCGGGCAATGGCCTTCATAAGCACGATGCCTGGGTGCTCGCTGTGGAGTTCCCTGATGAATGCTTCCCTACCCCTCTGGGGCATAACTACCCAGCTGCCCATAGTAGGCAGTTGGCTTGGATGGAGAGTTCATCCATCCGTCTGTGGAACGGCCTGACCTCTTCAGGGCATGCTCCGTGTGCGGGCGCCTAATTCCCAGGCGGGACACATTTCTTAATCAGAGAGAGGAGGGGATCTCTGTTTGTCCAGGTTTTGATCTGGTGGGCTGTGATGGGGGAGCCTGTGCTGTCAAAGGCATCGACAGCCATGACCATCTCCGCGCTTTGCTCCGCTGCCCCCTCAGTGGTGGCCAGTGGAAGCCTGCTGAGCGCGTCAGCGCAATTTTCGGTGACTGGCCGGTGCCATATGGTGTAGTCATACGCAGCCAGCGTGAGAGCCCATCGCTGTATGCGAGCTGACGCATTGGCATTGACAGCTTTGCTGTCTGACAACAGGGATGTTAACGGCTTGTGGTCCGTTTCTAACTCGAACCTTCTGCCAAAAAGGTACTGGTGCATCTTTTTCACCCCGTAGACACAAGCGAGTGCTTCCTTTTCAACCATCCCATACCCCCTTTCTGCTTGGGAGAGTGACCTGGAGGCATAAGCCACAGGTTGGAGTTGGCCCTCATCATTACTCTGCTGCAACACGCACCCAACCCCATAGGATGATGCATCACATGTCAAAACCAATTTCTTACAGGGGTCGTACAGGGTCAATAACTTATTCGAACAAAGCAGGTTCCGCGCCCGATTGAAAGCCCGTTCCTGACAGTACCCCCAAAACCAATCGCAACCCTTACGCAGGAGCACGTGTAGCGGCTCCAGCAATGTACTTCAGTTCGGTAGAAAGTTCCCGAAATAGTTCAATAGTCCCAGAAATGAACGCAACTCTGATGTGTTGCCAGGACTGGGCGCGCGACAGATCGCCACCGTTTTGGATTCAGTAGGCCGGATCCCATCTGCGGCAACCCTCCTGCCCAAAAACTCGACCTCTGGGGCCAAAAACACACACTTGGACTTCTTTAGTCGCAGGCTTACCCGGTCCAGTCGGCGTAGCACCTCCTCCAGGTTGTGGAGGTGTTCCTCGGTGTCTCGACCCGTGATAAGGATGTTGTCCTGAAATACAATTGTTCTGGGGATGGATTTGAGCAGGCTTTCCATGTTCATCTGAAAGATAGCGGCTGCTGAACGAATGCCAAACGGACACACTGTTGTAGATAAACAGCCCCTTGTGCGTGGTGATGGTGATCAGTAGCTTGGCTTCTTCGGCCAGTTCCTGGGTCATGTAGGTCGAAGTGAGGTCCAACTTGGTGAACAGCTTGCCGCCTGCCAGCCTGGCAAAAAGATCCTCCGCTCTCGGAAGCGGGTATTGGTCCTAAAGGGACACTCGGTTGATGGTGGCCTTGTAGTCGCCACAGATCCTGACCGAGCCATCCGTTTTTAGAACAGGGATGATGGGGCTTGCCCAGTCGCTGAATTCAATGGGCGAAATTATGCCCTCTCTTAGCAACCTGTCCAACTCACTCTCGATTTTCTCCTGCGTCACATACGGCACAGCTCTGGCTTTGTGGTGCACTTGTGTGGTGTCCGGGGTGATGCGTATCCTTACTTTGGTGCCTTTGAAAGTCCTGACGCCAGGTTGAAATAATGACTCGAACTTTTGTAGGACCTGTGAGCATGAACTTCACTCCACAGATGAAATGGCGTGCACATCCCCCCATTTCCAGTTCATCTTGGCTAGCCAGCTCCTCCCCAAAAGCGCGGGACCATTTCCCGGGACAATCCAGAGTGGCAGCCGGTTCTGAGATCCATTATGTGTGACCACCAACATTGCACTGCCTAGCACTGGGATGATCTCTTTGGTGTACGTCCGTAATTGCGTGTCAACGTGTTCTAGTTTGGGTCTGCTAGCTCTGAGTGGCCACAGTTTCTAGAATTGTTGGACACTCATAAGTGACTGGCTGGCTCCTGTGTCCAGCTCCATGTGTACCGGGATGCCGTTTAACAGTACTCTCATCATCATAGTTGGCGTCTTTGTGTATGAGCTGTGGATGTTTGCCACCTGGACCCGATGAACTTCAGTGTCCATTGCTGTGTCCCAGGCATACCCCTGCCTTGCAGACCTCTCTTGTGGTTCATCCACTTTGTTAACCAGCCTCGTTGCAGGCTTCCTGCACATCCTGGCTAAATGTCCACTCATGTTACAATTTCTGTAGATGAATTGTTGAAACCGGCAGGTCTTCGCAGCATGTTTGCCCCCGCACCTCCAGCAGGAGCTGAGATTGTTGTGAACAAAAGAGCTGTTACCATTCATTCCTCTCTGATTGTCTCTTTGATTACTCTTGAGCACTCTGTTTGTGGGTATCAATGGTCCCATCCCGGGACGTATTGTCCCTTGTGATGGTGTAAATGCCATTGTCTCTGTTGAGGACCCACCCTAGAGTCTGTTGCTGCCTGGTTGGTGTCGAATTGCCCTTGCCTGCCTGTGGGGTTCTGAGCCGCGTTTACCATGTTAACTCCCATACTCCATCACCACGTTGGGAGCAGAGTTGCGCGCGTATATGATCTTGGTTTCCTCCTCCACCGCCATGAAGGTTTGAGCCATCAACGCCGCTGCTTCCAAGGTCAAATCCTTGGTCTCAATTAGCTTCCTAAAAATCCCGGCATGACCAATGCCCTCAATTAAGAAATCCCATAACAGCTCCCCCTGCAGGCGTCTGTGAACTTACAGAGGCTGACCAAGCGCCGAAGGTCCGCAACGAAGTCCGGTATGCTCTGCCTTTCCTGACATCGGTGCGTATAGAATCGATGTCAGGCCATGTGTATACTTCTCGCCAGTTTGAGGTGCTCACCGAAATGTTTGCTGAGCTCCTCGAAGGTCTTGTCCGCCGGCTTCTCGGGTGCGAGCAGGTCTTTCATCAGCATGTACGTCTTAGGTCCACAGCTGGTCAATAGATGCGCCCTTCGCTTGTCAGCCGCTGCCGCTCCCAGCCAGTTCCTCGTGACAAAGGTCTGCTGGAGCCTCTCAACGAAATCGTCCCAGTCCTCACCAACACAGTACCATTCCTCCGTGCTACCATTCTCTTGAGTCATTGATTCCCGTTTCTTGTCGCCAAATGTTATGTCCTTGCACACTACAGCAAATCAACATGAGGCACATACTGGAGATAAGGTCACTCTGTGACCTGTATCTTTAGTCACAGGACCAAGAAGTGATGACCCTGCGTGGGACCTCCCTTTATATACCTGGATGACCAGGTGAGGAATGTCTCCCAAAAGTTCACCCTCTGTGGTCAAGGTGTGCATTTCTCAGGTGTATGCAGTGTACAGTGTTGTTACATAAAGGTTACAGTTATGTGAAGGCTACAAACATGACACTTAGTCTCCTTCTTTGTAGCAGTTTGGTACAATTGAATGGCTTACTCGGGCATTTCAGAGGGCAGTTACAAGTCAACCACATTTCTGTGGGTCTGGAGTCACATATAGGCCAGACCAGGGTAGGATGGTAGGTTTCCAGTGAACCAGATGTGTTTTCACGACAATCCGGTAGTTTCATGGGGCTCAAATTTCCACAAGCTCGTTTTCTGGCGTATTGTCAGAGTTATGCCAGGTTTTCTAGGCCAGAAATGCACCAGAAATATTTTGCCAAACTTTCCCCGATGTATAATTCGAATTTGGTGCCGTGCAGCGTGTCCAGTTGCCTCGGGGGGTGGAGCCTGCTGTCTGCGCCAAAAAACAATACCGCACCTTCTGCACATGCGCAGAAAAAAAAGTTACGTTTTTGACGTCGTTCCAACGGACGAGCAAGCTCAGTACAGTTCGGATTTGGCAATCGGCCATTTTTAAAGAGCCAGTTGTGTGTGTGAGAACATTGAGTGCTGTGTGAGAGCATTGGAAAATCAAGCTGCGGGAACATAAGATGCAACGCAGTGCAAGGACCAAAACTTTCTGACAGGAAGAAGTGGAGGCATTAGTTACTGTGATTGAGACCAGATGGAAGGAGCTGGATACCAGCAGAGATCACATAAAAGTTCCAGCAAAAGAAATGAAGAAACGCTGGAACCAAGTTGTAGAAGATTACTGCGCAATGGTGAACACCACGAGATCTGGAGGCCAGTGTAAAAAGAAATGGCAGGACCTTGGTAAAGTAGTTAGTGTAAGTAATATTTTCATTTATTCAATGCAATTGTAAATGTGACCAGCTGTATATGTCCCACCCAGCAGAAAGACACCCTCTCTAAAAAGTTGCATCTTCACCTTTGCAGAAGAAGGTGGCACATAATAAAAGGGAAAGAACTCGAACAGGAGGAGGCTCGGTAAATCTGCACCCACTGACACCCTTGGAAGAGAGGGTCGCTGCTTTGATGTGCCCTGCTTGGAAAAAAGCAATCAGTACTGCACAAGCTGGGCCCACACTTGAGGGAGAGGGTAAGTCCTGCAAATTCATCATGGCCCTTCAAATCAGCCTGCTGCCTGGCCTGTGCTGTGTGAGCCTTCTCATGCCACTCACCCTGCCCTCTCCTCTGCTGCTAACTATTTGACTGTTCTGTTATATTTTGCAGAACTTAAGGCCAACCCTGACAATGCAGAAGAAGATTCAGAGAGGAGAACATCTTCCAATCCAACCCTCCAGACCAAGAACATGGGGGTGAGGGTGAAGGATGGAGCTGGATGAAGCTCCCACTGTTGTACTGACTTTGGAGGAGGTGCCGTTCATGGAGGTGCCAGCCCCTTCCGTGACTAGTGGTTTGAGTGTTGTTAGGACATTCCATGGGTTCACATCTTTCCCAGTAGTGGGGTGCAGTGAGCCACACCCAGGGTGAGAAGGGGAAGGAGAGCTCGACCATGCTTTCCTAAGATGCAGGATGTAACAGATGTGGTTCAGATAATGTAATTGAGTGCGGAGAGCATTGACCTTACCCAATCACTCCTGGACATCATCAGTGAGTGATGAGGTAGCGGGACTGCCGGGAGAAGTAACAACACTCGCTGGGACCATCAGTGAAGGAATAGTGGCCATGAGGGAGTGAATGTCAGAGGTACTGCAAACCACATCAATGGCCATGAGAGAAGGAATGTCAGAGATAGTGCAAACCATGGCACTGGCATTGAGTGAGGGAATGTCAGAGGTAGTACTGGCCATTAGAGAGGGATTGTTGCAGTCCGCTGAGACACTGTCAGGGTGCATGAGGGATGGCATGTGTGAGTTAGCTGCTGCAATAAGGGAACACGCCCAGACCCCGCGCCCATTGACAGAATCAACTGCCACCCCCACTGCAATCCCCACACCAGCCTCTGAAGAGCCCCAAGCCGGGGCCCGTTACATTACCATCTGACGCCTCCCCCCGCCCCCCCGTCCCCACCCCCACCATCAAGAGGTGCGCAGTACCCGAGATGTTAGAAGGAATAAGCTTGGTACCAAGCCTAAAAACACTGCGCCTGCGGGCAGGGGTGGTGGAGAGTCCAAGACCAAGCGCGGCGGTCGGTGTTAGACTAAGGGGGATGAGAGATGGGTGCAGCTTTGCTTTGCTGCTGCTGCTGTTGTTGTTGTTGTTGTTTTATTATTATTACTGTTATAACTGTTCTCAAATTAAAAGTTTTTTGTAAGTTATGTAAATTTATAAGTTTATAAGTGATCTTAAAGAGTGATACAAGAATAATTTTATTAAAGTTAAGTTCAGTACATTGCAAACTTTTGAGTAAAATATATTTGACATTAAAACTGAACCATGTTCCATTAACACAACACAACATTACAGAACAGCTCCAAACAATAAACATGTCCATGTGGAATAGTTGTCACTGAGCCCTCAGGCATCAGTAAAGCGTTCACGGATGAACTGCTGGCATAAGTCTCGAGCAATAGTTAAAGGAGCACGATGGCCCGCACTCCTCTGTCATCGTGCTCTGGCCTCAGGAACTTGCATGGCTTCCTCATCCTCGTCACCCTCCTCTCCCCCCCCACCTGCTCATCACCTGCATCTTCCACATCATTATCATCAGCCACTCTCACCGCAGGTGCTGTTAAGTTATGCAGCATGCAGCACACAACAATGAACTGACTGACAGTCTCAGGGGAGTACAGCAAGTAGCCTCTGGAATGGTCCAGGCATCGGAAAGGCTGTTTCAATATGCCAATGGTCCCCTCAATGATGCTGCATGTTGTAATGTGCGACATGTTGTATTGACGGTCAGCTTCCATCCGGGTTACGCGTAGGGGCGTCATGAGCCAGGTGGTGAAGCCATACTCTGTCTCCCAATAGCCAGCTCTGCCCTTCTGGCTGCTGCTCAAACATGGCAGATATAACGCTGTCACGTAGGATGAATGCATCATGGGTGCTGCCAAGGTATCTCGCATCGACTGACATGATGCGATGCATGTCGTCACACACGAGCTGCACATTAATGGAGCAGAAGCCTCTTCTATTCCTGTACATCTCGGCATTCTCCAAAGGTGCTCGCAAGGCGATGTGGGTACAATCAATGCAGCCCTGTACCTTTGGGAAGCCAGCGATCCTCGAGAAGCCCACAGCCCTGTCATGGATTGCTTGGGCGGTCATGGGGAACTTGATGAAGTCATTCCTCCGCGCATACAGTGCAGCCGTGACATGGTGAATGGAGACATGTGTTGCGTGCTGAGAAATGGTGCACACATCTCCAGTTGTACCTTGAAACGATCCGGAGGCATAGAATGAAAGCGCAGCTGTAACCTTAACTTCAACTGACAAAGCAGTCCTCCTGATGCTTCTCGGCTGCAGGTCTGGTTTCATCAACTCACAGATCTGATTTCATCAACTCTTTGCAGAAACGCAGCCTTCGGACACAGTATGCATCACTCAGGTGCAGGTACGAACACCTGTCTCGATATACCCGAGGTGGGTAAGGCCTCTTCCCCTACAGGCTCTGATGTTCCTGATGCGAAGAGCTCGCATCAATTATCTCCTACATAGCACCATGATGCAGAAGGCTTGCACAAGGTATGGCATTGTCAGTATTGCCCCCATACTTAAAGTTAAACTTTCAAAGAAGCTCAAAACGGCAAGAAAGCAGGCAGCACAGGTTCGCAGTTCTCTCTCTCCCCAGGGTCTGTAAGGATGGGCCACACACAAAGGTCTTGTGTCCTCTCCTCTCACACCCCCCACACCCCCCCCCCCTCGAGTCTTGTGACCTCTCTCTCCCTTCCCCTTTCCGGGCTACAAGCCGTAAGATCATCTCTCTCCCTCTCCCTCCCCGGGTTACAAGCCGTAAGATCGGCTATCTCTCTGTCATGTATGTAACCCTGTAAATACCATGTCTAACCACCAGAGGACTCATCCCCTGGAGTCCCAAGGGATCCCACAATCCCTTGGGAGCACCTGTATATAAGGAGGCCTCACAGACTGGAGCCGCACTCTGAGATCTGTAATAAAGGACTACGGTCACACCTTACTTTGAGCTTGCAGTATCTAGTCTGACTCTTTATTCAAGACCTAATAACTGGCGACAAGATGCAGATGATGAACCCCAACGTAACAATGCCAAGAACTGTGGGCATCCTGGAGAAATTTTCGGAGGGGGATGATTGGGAAACCCTCGTGGAGCGACTTGACCAATACTTCATGACCAACGAGCTGAAAGGAGAAGTGAACGCTGCCAAACGAAGGGCGATCCTCCTCACCATTTGCGGGGCACCAACGTATGGCCTCATGAAAAATCGGCTCGCTCCAGTGAAACCCACAGAGAAGTCATACGATGAGTTGTGCATACTGGTCTGGGAGCATCTAAACCCGAAGGAAAGCGTTCTGATGGCGAGGTACCGGTTCTACACGTACAAGAGGTCTGAAGGCCTGGAAGTGGCGAGCTATGTCGCCGAGCTAAGGCACCGTGCAGAGCATTGCGAATTTGAAGGACACTTGGAGCACATGCTCAGGGACTTCTTTGTATTTGGCATTGGCCATGAAGTAATACTTTGCAAACTTTTGACTGTAGAGTAAAGCCATAGCGATAGCCCAGGCGTTTATCGCCACCAGTGACAATACCAAACAAATTTCTCAGCACACTAGTGCTGCTGCAAGTACTGTGAACAAAGTAACGTTGTTTTCCAATCGAAATGTACAAGGCAGGACTTACACGCCTGCAGCTACACGTCCACAGATGACTCAGAGTCCACCATCAAGGGTGGTGAATACAAGGCCATTAACACCTTGTTGGCGCTGCGGGGGTGATCATCATTTCCATTCATGCCCCTTCAAAGGATACATTTGCAAGGGCTGTGGAACAATGGGGCACCTCCAATGCATGTGCAGGTGAGCTGCAAACCCTACTAATCCTGCAAACCACCATGTTGCAGAGGAGGACAGATCCACGGTGGATCACGACGAACCTAAGTCTCAGACCGAGGAGGCAGAGGTATATGGGGTGCACACATTTACCACAAAGTGTCCCCCGATAATGCTGAAGGTTGAATTAAATGGACTCCCGGTGTCCATGGAGCTGGACACAGGCGCAAGCCAGTCCATAATGAGCAAAAAGACTTTCGATAAATTGTGGGGCAGCAAGGTTTCAAGGCCAGTCCTGACTTCCATTCGTACTAAACTTAGAACGTACACAAAGGAACTGATACCCGTAATTGGCAGTGCTACCATAAAAGTCTCCTACGATGGAGCGGTGCACAATTTACCACTCTGAGTGGTACCGGGCGATGGCCCCAAGCTGTTCGGCAGGAGCTGGCTGGGAAAGATACGCTGGAACTGGGACGACATCCGAGCGCTTTCGTCCGTCGATGACACCTCATGTGTCCAGGTCTTAAGCAAGTTCCCCTTGCTTTTCGAACCAGGCATCAGGAAGTTCCAAGGAACAAAAGTGCAGATCCATTTGATTTCGGCCCATCCATCACAAGGCAAGAGCGATACCGTGCATGATGAGAGAGAAGGTGGTGATCGAGCTAGACAGGCTGCAATGAGAGGGCATCATTTCACTGATTGAATTCAATGAGTGGGCCAGTCCGATTGTTCCAGCCCTCAAGGGAGACGGCACTGTCAGAATCCGTGGTGATTACAAAGTAACTATCAATTGTTTCTCACTGCAGGATCAATACCCGCTACCAAAGGCAGACGAACTATTTGCGACATTGGTGGGAGGAAAAACATTCATAAAGCTGGACCTGACCTCGGCCTACATGACGCAGAAGCTGGTGGAATCATTGAAAGGCCTCACCTGCATCAACACGGACAAAGGTCTCTTCATTTACAACAGATGCCCATGTGGGATTCAATCGGCCAAGGCGATATTCCAGAGGAACATGGAAAGCTTGCTGAAGTCGGTCCCGCGTACTGTGATCTTCCAGGATGACATCTTAGTTACAGGTTGGGACATCGTTGAGCACCTGCAGAACCTGGAGGAAGTTCTTAGTCGGCTTAATCATGTGGGGTTCAGGCTAAAATGCTCGAAGTGCGTTTTCCTGGCGCCTGAAGTGAAATTCCTGGGGAGAAGAATCGCGGCGGATGGCATCAGGCCCACCAATTCGAAGACGGAGGCAATCAAGAATGCACCGCAACCACAGAACGTGATGGAGCTGCGGTCATTTCTAGGACTCCTGAACTATTTTGGGTCTTAGCACACTGTTAAAGGAGATGAATGGGTATGGGGTAAAAGCCAAGAAAATGCCTTTAAGAAAACTAGGAAGCTGTTATGTTCAAACAAATTGCTTATGTTGTAAGATCCAGGTAAACGTTTGATACTAGCATGTGATGCGTCGTCATACGGGGTCGGGTGTGTATTGCAACAAGCTAATGAATTTTGGAAATTGCAACCGGTTGCTTATGCATCTAGAAGTCTGTCTAAGGTTGAGAGGGCCTACGGCATGATTGAAAAAGAAGCGTTAGCATGTGTTACGAGCTGAAGAAAATGCATCAATATCTGTTCGGGCTCAAATTTGAATTGGAAACCGACCATAAGCCGCTTATATCCCTCTTTTCTGAAAATAAGGGGATAAATACAAATGCATCGGCCCACATCCAGAGATGGGCACTCATGTTGTCTGCATATAACTATGCCATCCGCCACAGGCCAGGCACAGAAAACTGTGCCGATGCTCTCAGTAGGCTACCATTGCCCACCACCGGGGTGGAGATGGCACAGCCCGCAGATTTAGTTATAGTAATGGAAGCATTCAAGAGTGAGCAATCACCTGTTACCGCCCGACAGATTAGAACCTGGATGAGCCAGGACCTCTTATTGTCCTTAGTAAAAAACTGTGTGTTCCACGGGAGTTGGTCTAGTGTCCCGTTAGAGATGCAGGAAGAAATAAAGCTGTACCAGCGGCGCAAAGATAAAATATCTATGCAGGCAGACTGCCTCCTATGGGCTAATCAGGTAGTTGTGCCAAAAAAGGGCAGGGACACCTTCATTAGTGATCGCCACACCACCCACCCAGGCATCGTAATGATAAAAGCAATAGCCAGATCCCACGTGTGGTGGCCTGATATCGATGCAGACTTAGAGTCCTGCGTGGACAAATGTAACACATGTTCACAGTTAAGCAATGCATCCAGGGAGGCGCCACTAAGTTTATGGTCCTGGCCCTCCAAACCGTAGTCTAGTGTCCATGTCGACTATGCAGGCCCATACTTGGGAAAAATGTTCCTAGTGGTTGTAGATGCGTACTCCAAATGGATTGAATGTATGATAATGTCGGCAAGCACGTCCGCTGCCACCATTGAAAGCCTACGGGCCATGTTTGCCATGCACGGCCTGCCTGATGTCCTTGTAAATGACAATGGACTGTGCTTTACCAGTGCCGAATTTAAGGAATTCATGAGCCGCAACGGGATCAAATATGTCACGTCTGCCCCGTTTAAACCAGCGTCCAACGGTCAGGCAGAACGAGCAGTTCAAACAATCAAGCAGAGCTTGAAAAGGGTAACTGAAGACTCACTGCAGACTCACTTATCCCGAGTCCTGCTTAGTTACCGCACAAGACCCCACTCGCTCACTGGGGTTCCCCCCGCTGAACTGCTCATGAAAAGGGCACTTAAGACAAGACTCTCGTTCATCCACCCTGATCTACACGAACAGGTAGAGAGCAGGCGGCTTCAACAGAATACATATCATGATCGCGCAAATATGTCACGCGAAATTGAAATAAATGATCCTGTATTTGTGTTGAACTATGGACAAGATCCCAAGTGGATTGCTGACACTGTTTTGGCCAAAGAGGGGAGTAGGGTGTTTGCGGTCAAACTCGCAAATGGACTCACCTGCAGGAAACACTTGGACCAAACCAAACTCAGATTTATGGACTGTCCAGAACAACCCACAATAGACTTTACCTTTTTGACCCTCCAACACACACAAGTGGCAACTGACCCAGCGATTGGCGACGAAGCAGAAGCCATCACCAGCAGCAGCCCAGCAAGACTCACCACACCCAACAGCCCCGCAAGCCAGCTGCACAGCAGGCCAGCGAAGGCCCTACAAACGACTCACCAACACCAGCATTTGCACCGAGACGATCAACCAGGGACAGGAAGGCCCCAGATCGACTCACATTGTAAATAGTTACAATATTGACTTTGGGGGGGCGAGTGTTGTTATGTATGTAAACCTGTAAATACCATGTCTAACCACTAGAGGGCTCATCCCCTGGAGTCCCAAGGGATCCCACAATCTCTTGGGAGCACCTTTATATAAGGAGGCCTCACAGGCTGGAGAGGCACTCTGAGATCTGTAATAAAGGACTATGGTCACACCTTACTTTGAGCTTGCGGTATCTGGTCTGACTCTTTATTCAAGACTTAACACTTTCCCTCTTCTCCTCTCTTCCCTGCCACCCCCTCCCCCCCCCCCCCCCCCCCGCCCCCCACGGCTTGTTTTGTAGCCAAACCCCAAGTCACTGTGTCTGGACACAAGGCCGATTCTGCCGGCCAAGCCCACAATCCTCCAGACCTTCTTCAAGACGTTCGGTGGTGGCGTGTGAGTGAGTAAAAAAATGAGAAAACTTGTGAAATCCAACAAATTTACACTTCTACGTAGACAGGTTAAAAAAAGTTGAACTTTATTATTTAAAAACAATGGCATCTTTCAGTGCAGGTTTGTGAATGTGCATTGGTTTCTTATCTGGCCAGAAAGTTTTTTGGGAGTGGCCAGATACACCAATGTAATGGAGAAAAATGTTGGCCAAACTGCGAACAATTGAAAAAAATGTGGCAGACATGAGGGAATGCACCCTTTGAGGTGAAAAAAAACTGGCCTAGAAAAATTGTAACTAAATCCGTTACATAGATGGCGGGGGAAAGTTTGAAAAAAAATACACCAAAAATTGAACCCAATACGTCAAAAGAAACAGCCTACTCCAAAATAAGGGCGCAAATCACTGGGGAAAATTGAGCCCATTGTCGTCATTACTGATACTAGCTTTTTATTCCAGACTTCTATTTAATTAAATTAATTTAAATTCCCCAGCTGCCACGGTGAAATTTGAACTCGTCCTGTAACATGTCCACTATGCTACCGTACTCATACTAAACTCCCAAAACAAGCATTCTACTCAGAGCTCCGACACAGCAAGCAAGTCCCAAGTGGGCAGAGAAAACACTTCAAGGATACCCTCAAAGCCACCTTGAAAAAGCGCAACATCCTCACCGACACCTGGGAATCCCAGGCTCAAGACCTATCAAAGTGGAGGAGAAGCATCCGGGAAGGTGCAGAACACCTCGAGTCTCTTCGCCGGGAGCACATGGAAACCAAGCGCAAACAGCGGAAGGAGCGCACGACAACCCAAGCACCCCATCCACCCGTCCCTCCAACCACCACCAGCCTCACCTGTGACAGAGACTGTAGATGCCACATTGGTCTCATCAGTGGCCTGAGAACTCATATAAGTGTGGAAGCAAGTCATCCTCGAATCCGAGGGACTGCCTAAGAAGGAGAAGACTACAAAAAGACATTGAATCATGGGAGAAAGTGCAGAAAAGATTGACAAGAATGTTATTAGAATTGAGGGGATGCAACTATCAAGAAAGATTGAGCAGGCTGGGGCTCTTTAGAAAAGAGGAGACCAAGAGGAAACCCGATAGAAGTCTTTAAAATTATGAAAGGGCTTGATAGGGTGGACGTGAAGAAGCTTTCCACTTTGGTCTAGAAAAAGGGGACATAAGTATAAGATAGCCACTAACAGATCAATAATATATGTACATAGAGTGGTGAAAATGTTGAAATCTGTTGCCACATGGAGAGGTTGAAGCAGATGGCATTGACACATTGATGCACGCAGGAGGAAAAAGGGAATAGAAGGGAAAGTTGACCGAGATGCTGCAGACTACTTGTCACTGCTATAATTTTGTAAGCGATAGGGTGAAAACTTACAGTTCATGTCATGTATCCTACATGGCTACTGTTTGTACTATCACAAGGTGTGCCACCAGAGGGCACAGCAGTAGGAGACTTGTATATTACCTGTACAGGTCTGCCTGTCCTAGTATAAAAGGCAGGCTATCAGGTGTGATCCTCACTCTGGAGTTATCAATAAAGGACTAAGGTCACTACAGTTCAAGTACAACATATTGCCTCATGGAGTCATTATCAGAGCTTCCTAGGACATAACAATTGGCGTCGAGATTACAAACTTTCACACGAAAATGGCTACTAATAGTACATTGCAGCAGTTCGCCGATGGTGATCATTGGGATGCCTTTGTGGAGAGGCGTGATCATTTCTTCACAGCAAATGACCTGACAGGAAACAATCTGGCCACACTGGCCGGCAAGCGCAGAGCTATCCTGCTAACCAGTTGTGGGCCCACCGTCTATGGCCTCGTCAGGGACTTGCTGGCACCAGCGAAGACAATGATCAAGATGTACGAGGAGCTCATAACCCTGATTCATGAGCAACTCAAGTCCAAGGAGAGCATCCTCACAGCTAGACACCGGTTCTACACCTACCGACGGCCCGAAGGCCAGGAAATCGCACAATACTCTGCAGACCTCAGGAGGCTGGCGGCACTGTGTGATTTCGGCGACCACCTCACCAAAGCGTTGTGGGACATTTTTGACATTGGAATTGGCCATGAGGGCATTCTTCATAAGCTACTGTCTGCGGATACCACAGTCACACTGCAGAAGGCCATCTCTGTGAGCCAGGCATTCATGACCTCGACCTGCGGCTCTAGGCAGATACTCATCCTCAGGACTCAGACCCGGCAAGTACTGTGCACAGAGTGGCGCCTTTTAGAGGCTGGACTGTAGAACACGAACCTTCTCAGGGAAGAGAGAACAAGCCCCTGAGTCCCTTAACTCGGAGTCTGCCAAGGGGGACTAATCGAGTAGCTCCATGCTGACATTGTGGAGGGAATCACAGGGCTCACCAGTGCCATTTTAAAGACTATGTATGCAAAGGCTGCAGCACAAAGGGCCACCTCCAGCGAGTGTGTAAGAGAAATATGACTCACTGTGTCGACAAAGAGTCTGCAGATGGCCATGAGACAGCTCAGCCCCACAATGAGATATACAGCATGTTTACCTGCACCACCGAATGTTCCCCGTTGAGGATGGAAGTCAAGGTAGATGGCATTCCATTCTTCATGGAAGTGGACACGGGGGATTGCCAGTCAATAAGCCTTTGAGAGGCTGTTGGACAATCAAGCTGAATGACGCAAGTTGGTCCCGGTTCAGGCAAAGCTGAGCACCTACACCAATGAACTTATCCCAGTTGTTGGCAGTGCAGATGTAAAGGTACTCCATGATGGCGCGATGCACAAGTTACCTCTGTGGATTGTTGGAGGTGATGGACCAATGCTACTCGGAAGAAGGTGGATGGAGAAGATCCATTGGAAGTGGGAAGACAGCACCCCTCCAGCAATCGATGTCCTCTGCACTCAGAGGCAAAGCAAGCCCTCACCTGAGGTTGGATCCGGCACCAGAGAGCAGACCAGCACAGCAGCTGAGGCACAGACTGCCCAGTACGACTGCGTGGAGATGATCCAGCTGAGACGACCCGAACGCACCTTCCAGGCTCCAGTGGCAGGTCTCCAGAGGAAGAAAATCGGATCTAAAGGCGACTTCCCAGCTTCGGTGACAGAACCTGGGGAGAAGAGGATCACCGCAGTCGACATCGTGGATGAAGGAAAGATGGCGCCCGAACCACGAGGTGATGCACTGAAGAAAAAGATGGCGGTGGCCAGACCACGAGGTGCAGTGCTGATGGAGCAACACGTGGCACCAAATGGAGAAGAGGATTGGGGTAAAGATAGCAAGGCTCTCATAAAGGAGGCCTGCAACCTACCACACTTAAAGGTACAGTTACACATTTTCAAACAATGTAAGAGCAACTGTGAGTTAGATGTAAAATGTGTAATTGATGATCAGAGTTGTGTACATGCAACAAGCAAGGAAAAGTCGCGCGATCGCTATCGGAGCCACGGGGTATTCACAATAAGTAATGAAACATTGTGCGATGTAGGATTTCAACTGCGCTCAGACAATGCAGCGGGCAGACACCCATCTTGTGCACACAAGTCCAGCAAGCTACCCAGTGTAGTAGCCTGCGTCCCTGGGACCAGAGTTATGCACCATGGAGTGTGGCCACAAGCAGCCAATACATAGAAACTTAGAACCAAAGAAAATTAGTGCAGGAGTAGGCTATTTGATCCTTCGAGCCTGCACCATCATTCAATAAGATCATGGCTGATCATACACCTCAGTACCCTTTTCCCGCTTTCTCTCCATACCCCTTGATCTCTTTAGCCGTAAGGGCCATATCTAACTCCCTCTTGAATATATCCAATGAACTGCCATCAACAACTCTCTGCGGTAGGGAATTCCACAGGTTAACAACTCTCTGAGTGAAGAAGTTTCTCCTCATCTCAGTCCTAAATGGCTTACTCCTTATCCTTAGATTATGTCCCCTGGTCCTAGACTTCCCCAACATCGGGAATATTCTTCCTGCATCTAACCTGTCCAGTCCCGTCAGAATTTTATATGTTTCTAAGAGATCCCCTCTCATCCTTCTAAACTCCAGTGAATACAGGCCCAGTCAATCCAGTCTCTCCTCATATGTCAGTCCTGCCATCCCGGAAATTAGTCTGGTGAACCTTCGCTGCACTCCCTCAATAGCAAGAATGTCCTTCCTCAGATTAGGAGACCAAAACTGAACACAATATTCCAGGTTAGGCCTTACTAAGGCTCTGTACAATTGCAGTAAGATCTCCCTGCTCCTATACATATGAGCTGCAGAGCAAGCGATCTCAGGAGGGCAACGGCACCAGTATCGATACCCTGCCCCTGATTGGCTCCGCTTCTCAGGTACCCGATGGCACCAACCGCCACGAGCCTGAAAGAGCAAACTGTGCTAAGGTGCAGCCCTCAGACCCCATCGCCACCAAGGCCATACTCAGGAACGAAGGGTCACCCGCAACAGTTCTCCCAAAGGGGACCGGGACCAGCCAGGATCCCAAATCAAACAACGCCCAGGCTAGCGAGTCAGCAGTTCCCTGTGCACTGCTAGACAACAGCCCCTCAGGGAGCAGCAGCGACCCAGGGCGCAACGAAAGGTCAGGGAGGTCACAGGCATCTGTGAACCTGCCCGATGCTATGAGCAACGGCAACAGCCCCAAGAACAGGCAACTTGAGTCAACCATTCCCACTGCCAGCACTGGGCACTGCGCCGCCACCAGATTGCAGGGACACCATCCAGCAGTTCTGGAACTAGCTTGTCCTTACGCACCGGTTACTGATCCCCAGTATGTATCGATAATGTATCTCACTAGTCTAACGTACTTGTCTTACAACTGAACCACAAATGTAATGCAAACTTGTTTTTCTGGACTTGAATGTATATGAATGCAATGAGCCTCCGGCATAATCTATGTGTGGGTGGGGTGGGGGGGGAGAATGGAGTGGTCAGGGACACACACAAACAGCAACCACCAGCACTCTACTGCCAACGGAACATCTACCACTCACCCAAGATTGAAACGACCTGCCAAGGGCCAACCAAATAAAGCTAAGCCCAGAGCACAGTCAATGCAGAGGTGATTTGCAGTAAAGGCTTGGGGGAGAGTGATGTCATGTATCCTACATGGCTACTGTTTGTACTATCACAAGGTGTGCCACCAGAGGGCACAGCAGTGGGAGACTTGTAGGTTACCTGTACAGGTGTGCCTGGCCTAGTATAAAAGGCAGGCCACCAGGTGTGATCCTCACTCTGGAGTTATCAATAAAGGACTAAGGTCACTACAGTTCAAGTACAAAACATTGCCTCGTGGAGTCATTATCAGAGCATCCTAGGGCATATCAGTTTATTAGTTATCCACAGAGGTACATACTTGGGCAAATTTTCCTTTGCATTGCACCCTGGGAATGTTTAGTTCTTGAGTGCAAAGCATGAAGACTGTGAGAGTAGGTTTTTGTCCCTGTTGTGCTGACCTGGTATTTCCAGTGTTTTCCCTGAATAAGTGCTTGGAACAGGGGCATGCAATCAAATTGTATTTAAATGAGATGGGATCACTCTAACGGCAACTCCTGCTTCATTTCCTCTTCCAATTCTGTGAGGGCACCCATTAGGAAAGGTATCCAGAAAAAGTAGGCCTTGGGTCTTGTGCCTGGTTCCCCCCCCACTCACCCTGCCAGCAGATCAGAGAAGCTAAGCTGGGCAGGCAGCAAGGTCATAGAACACCTGGAAAGCTAAGTGCCCTTTTTTTTAAGGTCGCCCATTAGATCTTGGAGCTGGAGGACTTCTGGCTTTCAGGTCTATGAATTCCAGGATTCTTCCTGAGGGAATACACATTTTTAATAGCTCTTCTGGGCTACTGGTCTTACCAAGTTCTGGCGGCAATACCAGCACAGGCCTTGTACAATATAAAAGCACTTTTAAACTTGTTATAATATTGTTACGTTATAAATTCTTATAAAATATATAGAAATTCTTTGGTCTCAAATTAGACAACCCCTAATATTAGATTATTATAAATTGTACAGTATGGCGCAACAGTAAAAATGTTAAACTAGTGGAATTACTTTTGAATTTACATATAATTAAAGATGACAAAGGATATTTGTTTTGTAATCATCTACACCTGATTCCATTTGATTCTGAATAACCTATAATAATTGCTTACAAATTAAGTTTTAATCATATAAAGTTCCTGAATTTTATTCATAGCATAGTAGAATCAGCATTTAATAATAGGTCTGTGATGTTTGTATAAGTAAGCATACAAATCAATCTTTGACACATAGTGCTACTATTAGATGATTTGAACAATGCTTGTGCTCAGTATTCATAAAATAGTAGAGCTATGCACAGTGATCTGTGGAGAGTATTATATGAAGCTATGACTGGTCCTTGCCCTTCAATGTCAAATATACTACAAATTTAATACAGTCATGCCATGATACACCAACTGTATGCAAATAATACTGGCCAAAACCAACAACTAAATGTGTCAAAACTATACAATGAAAGACAGAATAAGATATGTCAAAGTATGATGGCTAATGGAATAATAGGCACTGTTGCATCAGCTTTATTTTCAAATTTGATATGTCAAATACATAACATTCAACACAATAGTCTTTGTAAAAACACACAATGATCATAGTCTGTGGCTTGACGAAATATTAAATTCCTTTAAAAATTAATTGCCATTTGCATTTGACTAATTCAAGTGTACAACTAATTCACAGTTGAATTAGTTAAATATTGGAAGAACATTTAAGGGCCCAATTTTCAAATAACGTGCAACTCCACGAGGCTATTTACAGAATTATTTTACTGTATATGTTTCTTATGCTTGTGTATTATTTACAGCCACTAGGTCTAAACAACAAGAAACCATTTCAACCTCATAGCTCTTGTCCTGCTATCTTTCTAATTGAAGATTTTTCAAACTTTAGGAAATGGGGTCACAATTTCTTAATATGCTGGAGGATCTCCCATAGTGCTACTCATGATAGGTTAGAGCATACGGTGTTTTTAAAAAGACAGGAACATTACGACAATGCATTATTCTGATGCTAAAGTGGAGCTGTGCCTAATGTGGCACCTCTTTAAGGCCAGAAGTTGTATTGCTCTCCTGAGGTTTAAGGTAATCTATCCTGCCCAACTTTTTGTGAGAAAACATTTTTGGAGCCTTGGGAAGGCCGAGCATGGAACTAACAACTATTCTCAGCTGGTGTGACTTCCATTGGGCCTAAGGAGGATGTAATGGGTGGAATTCCTGAGATAGTCCAGGAACTCTCCCAGGCATAGTGTCAAAGACAGTAGACTTGGGGGCGGGAGAGGGCATGCAGATGTCTTGCCTGTGCCCCCTCCCGCCAATTTGGTACTCATCTTCCTATAATAAAATAGGAGTAATTAGAAAAGATGCTGAAGCTTGGTGAATATTTCCAATAAATGCATAAAGCCAATGAGTTATAGCTGTATCACTGAATATTTGAAAATTGGGCCCGTGTTCCTCTGGCTGAATGTTCAAAAGCAATAGGATCAAATTCAGTGCTCCTGTCTGTTCTCACGGTTTAAAGAGGTACAGGAATGCTATTTAATGTAACAACAAGGAAGAAGTAGTTTAACAGGTATAAGAAAGTAATCAGATTGTATTACGCAGTACAAAAATCTGACTTATGACTACAGTATAAAAGACTGTATTGTGTAAGACAGGTTTCATTATTTATACATTGACATGATTTATTTCACATGATGTCCCAAACAGTCAAATGTATTTATATAGCACACCCAGGTTAGATTTAAATATGTTGAATGGTAGCTACTGTACAGGTCATACCTATTTATATATATATATGGCTATTTTACAATCCTACTCTATCTGGAGAATTGCTTTATGGTTAACTTCTGTGCTTGGCACAAAGCTAAAGATCTTTTCGTTAATTTAGTTAAATATGCTCATTAATTTGAATACTCACCTATATAAATGGGGATACCTGCTCTTCACTTTGTATTTTGCACCATGTTTTTGTCAAACAATATTCTCCATAAGAATTAGTTTCAGGTTACAACTTTCTTTTCCCCACAAAATAATTAAGTTTTAAAACATCAAAGTACAGTGAAATTCTGAGCGTTAGACCTAATTTAGTTAAATTTTTGGAAAAAATACACTTTTAAGCAAATGTTTCTAATTTGTTCCTCACTTAACCAATGTACAGTTAGCCATCTTATTACACGTATATATGTCTATACATATGTGTCTATATATCGATATAAGCAATATAATAGGATTCCCCGCTGGTTTTAACACAGATGATGAATTGTATTTATGAAAGAGAAGTGCAGGTAGATTTATGGAGTATTTCACATAAAACATTCTGCATTTGCCAGGCTTAAAAAAAGTCAGTGTACAAAATTATTATCTAAAATAAAGAAATTCAAGGAATCTTTCCAACAAATGACAGTACATCCTCAGGAAACAGTTATTTCTTCCTGATCTTGGTGGACTGTGCAGTGTCTTACTGCATCTCTACTTCTGTTGTTCCTTTTGATTTGCTCCTCCGGCTTTTCTGCTTTTTCCTAATGAAAAGAAAGAATGTTTAATGAGTCATATACATAGAATAATAAACATTCGTCAGTGACTGTTACATTTCAAATGAGCAATTCTGATGCTGTCTATGAACTTGAACACTAAGGGGTTGAAATTCCTCTGAATGGTAATTTTAGCACACTGATTAATATGTTCACATCCAATTCCAGCCACACTATTTCAACAAAGTCATTAACCAATTTATTTCAAATGGGTTAAAAAACCTCTATAATGGTGCACACAGGTACTTGACAAAAATATGTCAAACAGTTCACTAAAAGTAGAGCAAAAAGAAATATCAAATCCGCGTATTGATTTGCACCGTTAAACTCACTTCCAGACATTTAAGGGTGGTCGGGTGGGCAGAATAGTGGCAAATGGAATTCAATATGGAGAAGTGTGAGGTAATGCATTTGGGAAGGGCTAACAAGGCAACGGAATGCACTTTAAATGGTAGGATACTGAGAAGTGTAGAGGAACAAAGGGACCTTGGAGTGCAAGTCCACAGATCACTGAAGGTAGCAGGCCAGGTAGATAAGGAGGTTAAGAAGGCATACTTGCCTTTATTAGCCAAGGCACAGAATACAAGGTGATTATGCTTGAACTGTATCTTCATTCTTCATAGGCAGTGCCTCGAAATCGAGGAAGACTTGCTTCCACTCTAAAAGTGAGTTCTCAGGTGACTGTACAGTCCAATAGGGGAATTACAGTCTCTGTCACAGGTGGGACAGACAGTCATTGAAGGAAAGGGTTGGTGGGGAGTCTGGTTTGCCGCACGCTCCTTTCGCTGCCAGCAACTGCTTTCTGCATGTTCTCAACGACGAGACTCGAGGTGCTCAGTGCCTTCCCGGATGCTCCTCCTCCATTTAGGGTGGTCTTTGGCCAGGGACTCCCAGATGTCGATGGGGATGTTGCACTTTATCAAGGAGGCTTTGAGGCTGTCCTTGAAACATTTCCTTTGCCCACTTGGGGATCGCCTGCCGTGTAGAAGTTCTGAGTAGAGCACTTGCTTTGGGAGTATTGTGTCGGGCATGCGAACAATGTGGCCCGCCCAACAGAGCTGGCCGAGCGTGGTCAGTGCTTCGATGCTGGGAATGTTGGCCTGATCGAGAACATTAGTTAGGCCACAGCTAGAGTAGTGAATGCAGTTCTAGTCACCACATTACAGAAAAGATGTGATTGCACTCGAGAGGGTATAACGGAGATTTACGAGGATGTTGCCTGGACTGGAGAATTTTAGCTATGAGGAAAGATTGGATAGGCTGGGTTTGTTTTCTTTGGAATAGAGGAATCTGAGGGGAGACCTTTTTAAGGTGTATAAAATTATGAGGGGACTAGATAGAATGGATAGGACGGACCTATTTCGCTTAGCAGAGGGGTCAATAACCAGGGGACATAGATTTAAAGTAATTGGTAGAAGGTTTAGAGGGAATTTGAGGGGAAATTTCTTCACCCAGAGGGTGGTGGGGGTCTGGAACTCACTACCTGAAAGAGTGGTAAAGGCAGAAACCCTCACCACATTTAAAAAGTACTTGGATGTGCATTTGAAGTGCCGTAACCTGAGCAAGAGCTAGAAAGTGGGATTAGGCTGGATAGCTCTTTTGTTGGCTGGCACAGACCCGGTAGGCTGAAATGGCCTCCTTCCCTGCTGTAAATTTCTATGATTCTATGATTTGCACTGCAGCTACCAGTTCAGTTTCTAGCCAGATAGAACCCTGTTTACCTTGCCTCGCTCCCGCCTGACTGTAACTTTAAGTGTCATGTTTAGTAAAGAGCTCTGTGCCTGCCCGGATATATACAAGTAAGAGCTGTCTCCCAAAAGTTATAAATGTAACACATTTTTGGGTTGAATTTGTCTCCCTTGGTGTCTTCAGATCCGCTCAAATTTCTATCTGCTGCTGGGCCTCTTGCACCCACTTTATCACCCCTCCACCTCCCCCCCTCCCTATTTTACTCCCCCATGGGCAAATAATCTTTTCTCATTCCATGTTTTCTTACACATTTATTATTCAAAGAATTAATTGCTATTTCTAGAATGGTTAAACAATATAGGGCCGAAATTGTCCACCGCTGGAAATGGGACGCACACACCCCGTTTCTAGTGTTTTTACCGCCAGAGTGGTTGAGGTGGCCTCTTGAGCGAAATTCCACTCATTGGCTTTTTTTTTCAGGTGGACCGGAAATCGCTCATAATGGGGGCGGTAATGCAGCGGTGAGCACACTAGAGGGGTGGAAGTTGGGGCGGCGTGTACTGTCCATAGTGTCCGCCACTGTCAGTCATCACAGCACCACGTCACCATGGCTCTCCTCTTCACTTAAAGGGGAGAGCCTTTGCGATTTTAAAAGTTTGGTCCACTGGACCACCAGGGAGGGTTTTGGCCGGGCCAGTAGCCTGGCACCCAAGAGGGGGTGCAAGGATGCCTGTTGGTGGCCTGGCCGAACCCAAGGGCATAATTGTCGGCCCAACATGGCAGTTAGCCGACAAAAGAAAACATGGTAGCAGTGGCAGTGCATCCTCCCCTTTCATGGGAGCCGCACCGCCATTTCAGAAGGCCACATCCTCACTGCACCGACTCAAAAAAATAGGTTTTTGCACCGTCCGGCATGAGGAAGATTTTTTCGGCGGAATTTCGCCGGTGGTGGGAGGGGGGGGGGGGTGCGGGGGGTGGTGTGGAGGCGGAACATTGGCAGTGGGCACTCTGATGACGCACTTAGGACGGATCGGCAGCAGCGGAGTGCTCGGGGGAGGGGAGTGGGTCACCGTCGGGATACCGCAGGATGGAATTTTGATAATGGCGGTCATTACACGAAAAGTCGGCGGCCATTGCAGACCTAAGGAAAGGGGCAATTTCGGCCCCTATGTATTTTTAACTGCTCACATATTTACACATAATTGATGTTTTTACGTCAGTATCAGATTGACGTACCTCTGAATCACAAATGCAGTCACAGAGCCAATGACAGCAACACCAAACAGACATCCAAACACAATTGCAACAGTATCACCTGGAAAGTGAAATGATACAAGTTTAAGGAGTTATTTTCACCACTGCATCATCAGTGAGGCACAAAAAAAATCACCACACAAATTCCCCTTTTGCTTATTGATAGATATAAAAATTTCTACAGGAAGAAAGAAGGCAAACAAAATAACATTGAATCAAACGTCCAGTGCAGTACTGAGGGAATGGTGCACTGTTGGAGGTGCCGTCTTTTGGATGAGATATAAACCCCATCTGCTCTCTCAGGTGGATGTAAAAGGTCCCATGCCACTAGTTCGAAGAAGGGTAGGGGCATTCTCCTTGCTATCCTGGCCAACATTTATGCCTCAACCAACATCACTAAAAAAACAGGTTGTCAGCTCATTATCACATTGCTGCTTGTGGGACCTTGATGTATGCAATTTGGCTGCCAGTCTGCCATGTTTCCTAGATTGCTACAGTCACTACACTTCAAAAGCACTTAATTGGCTGTAAAGCACTTTTGGACATCCTGAGATTGTGAAAGGCGCCATATATAAATGGAAGTCTTTTATGGGAAACAGAGGTCTGGTGTTGATTTTCAGAGTTATCGGGGAAGAAATTGCTTCATTTGTGCCTCCTGTTAGTGCCCCCAGAGGGCGCTAACGGGGTGCAAACAACCTCTCGCCTGGGGCACTGGGCTGCTATTGTCAATGTGCAAACTGGTAGTGCCCTGCTCCTGCTGCTAGCACCCTGTCGCCGTGCATAGCGATCCGTTTTCGTCCCGGAGCAAAACTTCGGAAGTGCCCCACGACGCCGCCATGGACGATGCTCACGCCAGCTTCGCAGGTCGTGAACTGGGCTGCACTCCACTTGCGGGACGAAAATTAAAGGGGAGGTACGGTCCTCAATTTTTTACAATGGCCGACTTACCGGTCGCGGCCTTGCCTTGTCGAATTGGCAGGGTCCGTGCCACCATGTTGCAGCCCGGCACTCCACTTCTGTGCCGGGCACCCCGGTGGTGAAGTGGTGGCCCCCTTCGTCCCATTGCAGAGTTCGCAACATGCCCTCTCCTTTAACGGAAGGGGAGGGTCCTGTGCTCCCACCAGTGCTATGCGGCGTCCATGTAGCGCTGGTAAATTACCATGGATGGCGCCCCAGTCCCACCCCAAGAGGAAGCGGAATGCGCGACATTGCGCTCCACTTCCTCTCGGGAGCAGTAACCCCAATTTCGCTGCCGGGCGGGACTTCCGCGCCTGGCACAAGAAGTCCTGCCTCACCTCGGTTACCACCCCCAAACGGGGCACTACAGAATCCCGGCCCCATTGTTTCCTATTGGGAAGGAATGCCTTAAGAAAGGTCAGCCCTCTTTATGAGATGTAAAAAAGTAATCTAAAAATGAGAAGATAAAATGACCAAATAACAATCAATTAACTGTGGAGTAAAACATTTAGCAACTGAAGTAACATCACTGTAGAAGGACAAGAGGACATCTCACAGCTGTGCACGCACGAATGGCAGGGAGTGGATCAGCATTGGTTGAGCTTCATTGTACTCTGCTTGATAGTCAGCCTTGTTTACAAAAAATCAGTTTT
Organism: Pristiophorus japonicus; assembly: GCF_044704955.1. Lineage (NCBI taxonomy): Eukaryota > Metazoa > Chordata > Chondrichthyes > Pristiophoridae > Pristiophorus > Pristiophorus japonicus. The sequence goes on along the minus strand of NC_091978.1, from coordinate 89,321,730 downwards.
ATTATTAAACTTCAGGAGGAAAACAGATATCTCCCAGTGAGGGAAACAAGCTGGGAATATTATTTACATAAGGGACCAACCATTTTAGGGAAGGGCAATAAATGCTGGCCTTGCCAGCGACGCCCACATCCCATGAATGAAAAGAAAATCCTGTGTTACACAAACCAACATAGTTATTTTTTATCTCTTAATGAATCATAATGGTCTGGTTGGGAAGAACAATTAGGGCAGGCATTCTTCTGTACTAAATAAAACATAGGAACATGAAACAGGATTAGGTCATTCAGCCCCTCAAGCCTGTTCTGCCATCAATTAGATCATTGTTACTCAAGCCCATTTATCCAGAACAACTAAAAAAAATGTTACGGTTTCCTCTGATTCCATCACTAGAATGATACCTTTCAAAACTCTACTACGAATATCTTTCAGTTCAAGTATCAATACCTTCATCTCTTTGTTGAGTTTCAGTTTCTTCTTCTGATTGGCGTCGTCCTTGCCCGCTTGGAGCTAAGGAAATAAATATTAATTTCAAAAGTGAGTGCACATGTAAATTCTGAGATCAACCAGCTCAGCACCACCATACCTGGATGGTATCAGTATGACCTAGTAACACATTGTAAAGCCCGAGAGGCTTGCAGCAACACTTCTGCTCACCACAATCAGCAGCTGCTGGAGAGCTGCAACCCTTAGGTCCCGAGACCTTGAGACTGACCTGGTGGTGGGGCAAGAAGAGATTTATACACTTGCCTAAGAAATCTTCAGCTCTCCCTTCGAGACCCCTGCAATTTCTGTGGTCCATGACAATCCATATGGTTTCCAGGGAATAAACCATTATGCCAGGAATCTTCAGGAGGCCTCTACCTGTCCCCCACCCGCGCTGAGGTGCCCAAACTTCATAACCGGAGGAAGAATGAGGTTAGAGGCCCTCCTTGTCCCACCTCCTTACCTCATTATAACAACAACTACAGGCACAGACTCAGCTTACATCCAGTGGGGGAAATGCTGAGGCAGCATAATGGGATGGAGATCTGACACAACTGGTCTTTGCCCCTTTTTCCTCTTCCCTGCCCCTGGGGAATGTTGTTTCAGTAGCTGCGGGGAAGACGAAAATTGACCTGATATTTTCTCAATCATAGGCTTTAAACTCTAACCTGTAGAGACACCTAGTGGCTTTCATTTATGTAGACTTACTACAAAAATAACTGCATCAATTCCAAATTCCAGATGTTATTAACTCATATAAAATAAAAAGGGCATTTCTAGCATACAATGCACAAAATGATAAGTTCTTTAAAATTTGAGTCATCAGTTGTACACTGCACCTTAACTAAACAGTATAAAATGGGCAAAACTGTTTCGACTCCTGGATAAAATTTACAAAAGCAGGGAAGTTGATCATGCCTCTCATTGCCTGTACTGTGATAGTCGTATAGGCCAGGTAGATAAGGTGGTTAAGAAGGCATATGGAATGCTTGCCTTTATTAGCCGAGGCATAGAATGCAAGAGCAGGGGGGGTTATGCTTGAAATGTATAAAACACTGGTTAGGCCACAGCTGGAGTACTATGTGCAGTTCTAGTTACTGCATTACAGGAAGGACGTGATTGCACGAGAGAGAGTACAGAGGAGATTTACGAGGATGTTGCTGGGAGTGGAGAATCTTAGCTATGAGAACAGATTGGATCAGCTGGATTTGTTTTCCTTGGAACAGAGGAGGCTGAGGGGAGACCTCATTGAGGTGTATAAAATTATGAGGGGCCTAGATATAGTGGATAGAAATGGCCTATTTCTCTTAGCAGAGGGGTCAACAACCAGGGAGCATAAATTTAAAGTAATTGGTAAAAGGTTTAGAGGGGATTTAAAGGGAAATTTCTTCACGCAGAGGGTTGTGGGGGTCTAGAACTCACTGCTTGAAAGGGTGGTAGAGGCAGAAACCCTCACCACATTTTAAAAGTACTTGGATGTGCACTTGAAGTGCCGTAACCTGCAGGATTACGGATCAAGAGCTGGAAGGTGGGATTAGGCTGGTATCGCTTCTTGTTGGCCGGCACTGACACGATGGGCCGAAATGGCCTCCTTCCGTGCTGTAAACTTCTATGATTCTATGATTCTGTGTGTCTCAAATTTTAGCCATACCTCGGTGGTGAGCAGAGGCTAGACATTCTCCCACAGGAAGGAAAGAAATTAATAGGTATTTGGCTTACAAAAACCTACAGCAGCAGAGGTGAAAGTGCATAGCACTTTGTAATTTTTGATCTTTTAAAAAAAAAAGCCATATATAGATCAATAAAGTCTATGAAGATTTTACTTGATTATACAGCATTTTAGCATAAATTCCTATCGACTCAGAGTATTTGTGTTTTGTATAAACTCAGTAGTCCCGATTTTACCTCATGTCGGGAATAGGTTGAGCAGGGGGCAGGGTTGGGTGGGCAGCAAGCCCCGTGACATTGTTGGCTGGAGGCCCAGGCTATTTTATCTCCTGGGTCTCATTAATATTTGATCGGCTGCAGAATTGGGCAACCCGCCCACATGATGCGTGCAATTTATGGTACGTTTCCTAGCTGTACTTAGAGCAGAGATGCAACTCTTAAAGCGACTAAACAACTTTGGAAGACTAATTAGCTGCAGAGATCAGTCAAAGGGTTGCTCTCTGCTCTCTTGATGCCTCTCTCGAGATCCTAATGCAGGAAGTGAGGACTAGGAGAGAGATACTCCTCCCTAATATCTGCAGCAGCATACCCAAGGCCTTTCTCAAGCAGGCATGGACACAGATGGCTGAATGGGTGTGCAACAACAGCATCACCCCTAGGACCTGGGTTCAATTTAGAGAGGTTTAATTACCTTAAAAGAACAGCAATGGTGAGTACACCTATTCACCTCTCCACATCTCTCAACAGCAACTCACAACATTCCTCTCACCTCCCCACAACTTTCAACTATCACCTCCCATCCATCACATCCTTTGATATGCAATCACGACAGCACATTAAAACACCTCTCTTGCTCATTCCAAACACACTTGCCTATTCCTTTCCTCTCTTCACACCACACACATTCTCTTCTTACATACTATCACTTGAACCATCATCAACCACTCTCAGTACTCCTTCCTCACTTCACATCACACACACATCCCTTTGCATTCATCACCTCCCCATCCTCATTCCATGTTGCTTCTTCTAGACCTTTTAACATAGCTACTCTATGCTCAAGCCTCCACATACCTTCTCAGCAGCTGCTCACTAACTATCACCCTCTCTTTCTGCAGGGCACGGCTCAGCCCCAAGGAAGTGGCAGTGGTATTAATGGAACAGTACAAACTGGCCTCTCTCAGGATGTCGGCATGTCTGGACATTCAACCCCACCCCCTTCAACCAATAACCCCTTGCTGAAAAGTGCTTGTATGTGGTTGTCAGATGAGGGCTGTGGCTGCAAAGGTTTTAATGGACCACTGCAATTCTTTGAATTTACTGTACATCACCCTGCAACTTAAAGGCGTGCAGGTAGAGGGGAAGTGGGTGACCACCAGACATAGTAAGTGTGCTAGGCAGGTAGTGCAGGAGCCCCCCCGTGATTCCATCTCGCTTTCAAATGGATATTCACTTCTGAGTTTCAGTAAGGACGATGGTGCCTCTGGGGAGTGCAGCCAAAGCCAATTCCAAGGCACCATGGGTGGCTCAGCTGCACAGTGAGGAGGGATGAAGAATAAAAGAGCTCTAGTGATCGGGGATTCTATAGTTAGGGGAACAGACAGGCGTTTCTGCGGCCGTAGACGTGACTCCCGAATGATTTTGTACCTCCTTGGTGCCAGGGTCGAGGATGTCACAGAGCGGACGCAGGGCATCCTTGGGAGGGTGGGGAGGGGCGGTGGTGATGATCATCAGCTAGAGGTCATGGTCCATAGCGGGACCAACGACATAGGTAAAATGAGGGATGAGATCCTACAGGGAGCCAGGAAGAAAATTAAAGGGTAGGACCGCAAAGGTAGTAATCTCCTGGTTACTACCGGTGCCACGTGCTAATGAGTATAAGAATAGAAGAATAGAGAGGATGAACACGTGGCTGGAAAGTTGGTGTAGGAGGGAGGGCTTTAAATTCTTGAGGCATTGGAACCACTTCTGAGGGAGATGGGACCTGTACAAACCGGATGGGTTGCACCTCAATAGCGCCATGACCAATATCCTCGCGGGGAGTTTTGTTAGTGCTGTTGGGGAGAGTTTAAACTAGCTTGGCAGGGGGATGGGAACCTCAGAAAAAATTTAAAAGGGAAGGAAGTAAAGCAGAAATTGGATAGCAAGAATCTAGAAAGTGAATTGGTAAGACAGAGGAAACAGGGCTTAGTATGTAATAAGCAAGGAGGTCTTCCTGTGCTGAATGGAATATACTTTAATGCAAGGCGTATAGCAAATAAGGCGGATGAGTTAAGAGCACAGGTAGACACTTGGGAGTATGACATTATAGCCATTACAGAAACATGGCTGAAAGAGGGGCAGGTTTGGTAGATCAATATTCCTGGCTACAGGATTTTTAGACAAGATAGAGATGGGGGTAAAAAGGGGGAGGCGGGGGGTTGCAGTACTGATTAAAGAAACTATTACAGCTATGAGGAGGGATGATATTTCAGAGGGATCATCAAATGAGGCCATATGGGTTGAATTGAAAAATAAAAAAGGGGCGATCACACTGCTGGGCATGCACTATAGACCCCCAAACAGTGGGAGGGAGATAGAGGAGCAAATATGTAGGCAAATTGCTGTGAAGTCCAAAACCATAGGGTAGTAATAGTAGGGGATTTTAACTATCCAAATATTGATTGGGACAAGTTTAGTGTGAAGGGTATAGAGGGTGCGGAATTCTTGAAAGGCATTCAAGAGAACTTTTTTAGTCAGTATGTAGCAAGCCCAACACGAGAGAGGGCGGTTTTGGATTTAGTTTTGGGGAATGAAGCTGGGCAGGTTGAAGGGGTATTAGTGGGGGAGCGCTTGGGTGCCAGTGACCATAATTCAGTCAGATTCAAGTTGGTTATGGATAAGGACAAGAATAGGCCTGGAATAAAAGTTCCGAATTGGGGAATAGCTAATTTTGCTAAGTTAAGGAGTGATTTAGCCACAGTGGACTGGAAACAGCTACTTGTGGGTAAATCAGTGTTGGAACAGTGGGAGGCATTCAAGGAGGAGATACGGAAGGCTCAGGTCAAATATGTGCCCTTAAAGAAAAAGGCTGGGAAAAATAATTCTAGAGCCCCCTGGATGTCTAGGGACTTACAGGGGATGATTAAGAAAAAAAGGGACGCTTATGTCATATACCAACGGCTAAATACTTTAGAATCTTTAGAGGAATATTGGAAGTTAAGAGGCAAAATTAAAAAGGATATTAGGAATGCTAAGATAGAGCACGAGAAATTCTTGGCCAGTAAAATTAAGGAAAACCCTAAGATGTTCTATAAATATATTAAGAGAGTAACTAAAGAAAGGATAGGGCCTCTTAGAGACCATTAGGGTAATCTTTGTGTGGAGGCGGAAGATGTTGGTAGGGTTCTTAACAAATACTTTGCATCTGTTTTCACAAAGGAAAGGGGTAATGCAGATACTGCTATCGAGGAGGAGTGTGATAGTCTGGATGAAAAAAATATAGTGAGAGAGGAAGTATTAAGGGATTTAGCAGCTTTGAAAGTAGATAAGTCCCCAGGCCCAGATGAAATGCATCCCAGGCTGTTGAGCGAAGTAAAAGAGGAAATAGCAGAGGCCTTGACCATCATTTTCCAGTCCTCTTTGGAACTGGACATGGTGGCGGAGGATTGGAGGACTGCTAATGTAGTACCCTTGTTTAAGAAGGGAAAAAGGGATCAGCCAAGGAATTACAGGCCTGTCAGCCTAACCTCAGTGGTGGGAAAATTATTGGAAAAAATCCTGAAAGACAGGATAAATCTGCATTTGGAAAGGCAAGGATTAATTAGGGACAGTCAGCACGGGTTTGTTAAGGGAAGATCATGTTTGACTAAGCTGATTGAATTTTTTGAGGAGGTAACCAAGAGAGTAGATGAGGATAGTGCATACAATGTAGTATATATGGACTTTAGCACGGCTTTGATAAGGTCTCGCATGGTAGATTGGTCATGAAGGTTAAAGCCCATGGGATCCAGGGCAAAGTTTGGCTTGGCGGTAGAAGGTAAAGGATAATGATTGGTGGATGTTTTTGTGACTGGAAGGATGTTTCCAGTAGGATTCCGCAGGGCACAGTACTGGGTCCCTTGCTTTTTGTGGTATATATCAACGATTTAGATTTGAATATAGGGAGTCTGATTAAGAAGTTTGAGAAGACACTAAAATTGGCTGTGTGGTTGATAATGAAGAGGAAAGTCGTGGGCTGCAGGAGGATATCAATCTACTGGTCAGGTGGGCAGAGCAGTGGCAAATGGAATTTAATTCAGAGAAGTGTGAGGTGATGCACTTTGGGGAGGGCTAATAAGGAAAGGGTATACACATTAAGCGGTAGGCCACTTAATAGTGTAAATGAACAAATGGACCTTGGAGTGTTGTCCACAGATCCCCGAAAGGAGCAGGCTGGGTGGATAAGGTAGTTAAGAAGGCATATGGAATTCTTGCCTTTATTGGCTGAGGCATAGAATGTAAGAACAGGGTGGTTATGCTTAAATTGTATAATACTTTGGTTGGGCCGCAACTGAAGTACTGTGTGCAGTTCTGGTTGCCGTATTATAGGAAGGACGTGATTGCACTAGAGAGGGTGCAGAGGAGATATATTAGGATGCTGCCTCGAATGGAGAATCTTAGTTATGAGGACAGATTGGGTAGGCTGGGTTTGTTTTCATTGGAACAGAGGAGGTTGAGAGGAGACCTCATTGAGGTGTACAAAATATTGAGGGGCCTGGATATAGTGGATAGTAAGGGCCTATTTCCATTGATGGTGGGGTCTATTACGAGGGGGCATAGTTTTAAGGTGGTTGGTGGATGGTTTAGAGGGGATTTGAGGGGGGGCTTCTTTACGCAGAGGGTTGTGGGGATCTGGAACTCGCTGCCTGGAAGAGTGGTGGATGCAGAAACCGTCACCACTTTTAAGGGATGGTTGGATGGACACTTGAAGTGCAGTAACCTGCAGCGTTATGGATCTAGAACTGGTAATTGGAATTAGACTGGATGACCTTTTGTTGGACGGAGCAGATATAATGTTAAGTACCTCAGGGAATAGAATACGGCCAGCGTGATCTCCTGGACTAGTTTCGATCGCGTGGATAGGTTGGAGAAGAATTTTCCCAGATTTTTTCTCCCTAAATTGGCCAGGGTTTTTATCTGGTTTTTGCCTCTCCCAGGAGATCACATGGCTCCGGTTGGGGTGGAGTGTAGAATGTTTCAGTATAAGGGGTGTCGCAGTTGTGTGAGGTGGACTGGTTGGGCTGGGTGCTCTTTGCCTTTATATGTAACCTTAAGGGCTGCTGACCAAGGGCTGTGCGGCTCTTTGTCGGCCAGCATGGACACGATGGGCCGAAATGGCCTCCTTCTGCGCTGTAAATTTCTATGTTTCTATGTTCTATGTTTCAAAGTGCATTTGTACCAATGTTCACCGTTCAGCGCTCACAGCTGAATTAAATTATGCTGATATTCAATCAGAGCATGTACACAACACCCTAAAATGTTAAGATAATTTTATCTGCTTGTGCTATCTTTGAAAATTGAACACTTTAAATGTTTAGTAGAAACATAAATCATGCATATGCAATCACCAGCTTTAACAATGTTCTAAACAGTTTAAATGCCAAGATCAAAATTGAATATTTACCGCATAGATTCCGACAGCTCTTCTTGTCTTCAAAATTATTTCCATTACCATGGCATCCACTGAAGAGGAATGTTTCACAGCCATGCTTGCTCTCATCATAGAACCACTTCAGTATCATGGCACGGCAATCCCCTCGTTCTTTTTGCAGACTGCATGCTGCCTCTGCCAAAAAAGTAAATATCCCCATTTTTGAATTTGTAAATCTGACCTGGTCCTTCCCCCAGTTTTGTTTTGCTACAATATGAGGACTTTAAAATCAGGTTTAAAAAAAAAGAAACAGTGAATGGCGGATCCTAAAATATAATTAAACATGAAAATTTTGATAGTGGAAACTGTTATCATTTTTTTTATTTGTCACTGACGTGTCCAGCGGGGGTGAAGAATCTATATTCATCATCCTATCGTAAAAATGCGTGAAAGTCAGTTTGTTTTAGGTTATATGTACATGAACACCAACTTCAGAAAAAATTACATTCAAGGCCAGAACTAATAAGGTACCTATGCAAGTATATAATTAATTCTGCCCCTCTTTTATATTTACATAATAGGGTTGATTTTCTGAACGCATATTCCCAGCATGGAGCATTGTCTACTGGAGCCTTTATAGGGAAAGCACAGGTGTGCACTTTACAATTTTTTGTCCATTAAAAGAGACCCAGGATTTTATGAGGATACATTTGGCGTCTTCTTCCTCCCCTCTTAGCAGCTACACAGCACCACAAGCTACCTTTCCAACAAGGGTGCATGCAGGAAAAGTGACGGAACCTCAACAGCTCCTTTTAACTTGGTGACCTCTGCGAATCCTAGGACTGGACCTATGGCTGCGAATAAGTGTTGCAGGGATAAATCTGAACCTGGGCTGAAATTGTACCAAATTCTTAGCTACTCAATTTTATTGACCATTTCAGATTAACAACTGCATTAAAGTAGCACAGAGAGGTATTTGTTACATGTTTGTGCAAGAAAAATCATTTTTGGCAGTTAAAAAAACATGCAAGTTCCAAAAGACATTCAGCACTCAAAAGTGTTAATCTGCATCATTTAGAATCATCAATCATAATTTCCACCCAAGAATGTTCAAAGATATATGGCAATATTCTGATCGAGAAAGTGCTAAAAATTCACCAGCTGCTGACGGGTCCTGTGGCGGCCGCCGTTTTCTGCAGGTCGGCAGTGCTGCCGTTGCCTGCGCTCGCTGAAAGTAGTGTAATGAGTCAGAGTGTATGTCAAATCAGCGTACAACGGCGAGTCGACACCCACTGATCCATTTTGGATTTTGCCACGCCTATTGCCGCCTACTCTAAAGCACGCCAGTGCGTGCTGCCGACAAAAGCGTTTCATCAGCATTAACAGGCATGAGGACTCTGGCAGGTCTCGGCAGATTGTAGTCATAGGCGGTCCCTCGAACGAGGATGACTTGCTTCCACATGAGTTCACAGATGTTTCAATGAAGGACCCGATGTTCCAGCCTTGAACTCCAATTGGGGGGAGGGGTGGGGGGTGGAAGATGCCTGTGTGTGTTTTTTTTAACGTGTGGTGACCGTTGCACATCAGCCACCACATGGGCTCGAAAGAGTTAGGCCTTTATCCAGTGGCAAAGGTTAACCAGGACGAGTGGAGATCTGCTCTGCTGCACGGGCCTAGTGCGCACACATATCGCAGTGTGGGCTGGCCCGTGCTGCCCCTGGGCCCTCAGCTCTACTGGGTCCCGTACCCTCATTCGCCGCACCTCCGCCACGATCTCTTGACAAGGATGGAGGCTGATAAGTGGAAAACACCTCAGATGGATGCCGGAACTTCAAGCGCCTCCTTTGCCAAGGTTCTTCTTTTATGCTTTCATTTTTTGCCCATCGGTGGGAGGGAGAGGGTGGGTTGCATTTTCTGGCAGCTTTCCGGGAAGCCTACAGTGTTTGTGAGTCAGTAAATCACTGGGTGAAACCTTGTGGAACAAGCTTTTAGTTCAGAACTGAACATCTATACAAAACTACAAACACCTTGGCGGATTCCGAGCAAATAAAATAACAATTTCCTGAAGAGGATCAGATTATCTGGACCTCCACTGCAACGTTTGAAGATCATCTCTGATAAGATCTCTTTTATCTTTATAATGGCGTTACCAGAATGTCGGCCTCAGCAAATCTGGGCTCAACTCCTGAAGATTTTAAGGAATTACAATGAATTTAATCAAAATTCCGTAACCAATTATTTATCAAATAATGATTTGGTGTCGAGTGTGAAAGACCCACTAAAAGCTAGCATGATTACTACACATTTAAACACTTTCAAGAATGACCATTGAGGATAGATTAGTGTTACAGAGAATGCAGATGCATTCATTTCATGAAAGATTAAAAAAAAATCAACAAACTTTGGGTGACAGTTAATATTTTTGTAGCATGTACAGCAACTGTTCTAACTGTACAAGGATGAGACCAGAAATGCGAGGTATACATATCAGGAAAGGATGAACAGTCTGGGCCTCTTATCTCTTGAAAAAAGATGGCTGAAGGGTGACCTAATAGAGGTCTTTAAAATTATGAAAGGTTTTGATAGAGTGGATACCGAGAGAATGTTTCCATTTATGGGGAAGACCAAAACTAGAGTCACCAAAAAATCCAACAAGGAAATTCATAAGAATCTTCTTTACCCAAAGACTGGTTAGAAACTTGCTACCACAGGGAATAGTTGAAGCAAAGGTATAGATGCATTTAAGGGGAGGCTAGATAAGCTTCTGAGGGAGAAGGGAATAGAGAGTTATGTTGATAGATTTAGATGAGGAAAGACAGGATGAGGCTCGAGTGGAGCATAAACGCCGGCATGGACCATTTAGGCCGAATGGCCTGTTTCCGTGCTGTATATCCTATATAGTTCCATGTAATCCTATGTAGATTCACTCTTTGTTCCATACTTGGCCTACAGGTTCGCTCCTTTTTTCCCCGTTTCCCCTTTACTGCAGGCAAGAAATAGCCACAACCTTCGCGGCCTCCTGCTGAGCTTAGTGCAGGAGGTCGCAGGAAAGAGCGCATTACATCACAAAATCAGTGCTCCACAGATACTAACAAGCAGGCAGCCTGCGCTCTCTCGGCGGGCGGCCGTTAGTCTTGGCCAGCGCTGTTACTGGCAGGTTTCCAGCGTACTCAAATATTTAGCCCATAGATTTGTGAAAATGACGTAAACGAAATTCATCCCCAAAGTATCTTGTATATATTTTAAAGTTGTTTTTTTAAACAAGCCAGACTTCACAAAAAAAATTTCAACCACATTATGTTCCCGCATAACTATTTTAAACCCAACTGGGGGAAATTTGACTTTGTGTGATAGTGTAAAATGGACGATAACGAATCAGAAACTCGTTTTACATCTCTCCCCATTTTTATTTGCATTTACTTTATGTGCTCATAGCCTCAATCTGGTAACTCATTGTTTGGTGTTGTCATCTCTGATATGGGAATACACAGGTACTTGGGCTGGTTGGCACCAGGATCCTATCAGTACTGTTTTACAACGGCCAATCATTACATTTTGAATATATATTTCCTATTTTAATTCAGCCCAACAGTCCTGACATTTGACGCTTATTTTGCAAACTATCTATAATTTAGATTTTAGAGTTTAAAAGCAACACAAATTATTTACCCTTCTAACCTTGTAATATTTTGATAACGTGGAGGCATACTACTCCAGGCAGCACCACAAGCTGCAATGGCAACGAAAAGGGACGTCATCAAGGTCCAGGCCGGTGATTGGAGCATGGGCAGATACAGCAGGAGCGGCGAGGTCAGGGCGAAGGAGTGGCGAGAGACTGTGGAGGAACATGATCAGGACCCAGGAGAGGCGTGAGTTCGGGGCCAGGGGCCCAGGAGCAGCACGGGCCAGCCCACACTGCGATATGTGTGAGCACTAGGTCCATGCAGCAGAGCAGGTCTCCAGTCATCTTGGATAACCCATGTCACTGGACCAAGTCCTAGCTCTGTCAAGCCGTGTGGTGGCTGGTGTACGACAGTCACCACACATTAAAAAAATCCACGCACAGGCATCTTCCACCCTTCAGGATGTAGTTCAGGACCTGGAATATTGGGTCCTCCATTGGAACACCTATGAACTCACCTCTTTTTTTGGCGTGGAAGCAAGTCACCCTCGTTTCGAGGGACTGCCTATGGTGATGATGATGATTTTGATAAAAATTTATAAAATACATAGTTATTATAGTAATTAAACTGTATTCTGACTTAACTATCTTAAGGAAAATGATGTTTATCCCTTTCTCTTAAAATGTAAACTAAAAAAAATACCAATTCTAAATAAAATGTTTTAGCGTCACTGTATATGAAGAACTTACCTCCCTCTGGAAATAATGCCGAATAACCATTAGAACAGGTTTTCAAACAGTGCGTCTCATTGGAAAATCTATTATTACTGCCTCCTGCCCCATTGTAGACAAATGGTTGGCAGCGGTCGGGGTCTGAGTCGTAGAACCATTGAATGCTCCTTAATTTAGGATCAGTCATCTCTCCTGCCTGCATTGTTTCTATGCAGGCTCCATCTGTTGTCAGAAAAAATAGAATATTTTATTAGGAACTAATAGCTGCAGTTAGTCACTTGGTTACAAATTAACACTAATTGAAAGAAAGAACTTACACTTACATAGTGCCTTATCATGCCTCAAACAAAGGTCTGCACCCCATCTCGCTCTAGTTTCTCCCACAAGCACCGCATTCCCTCGCCAAACTGCTGCTCCCTCAACCCATCCCCTCTATACTGCTGACCACCCAATTTGATGCTTGCTAGCTGACTTTGTGAATGGCTTCCTCTTCAGGCTCTGCCCCCCACCCACCCCACAGTCATCACACTCTCTTCTCATAAAAAAATTCTTGACTCATCTGCCCTCACTAGCTACTGCCCCATCTCCAACCTCGCTTTCCTCTCCAATGTCCTTGAACACACTGTTGCTCTCAGATCATATCTATCTCTTCAGGAACTCTCCATTTCAAGCTCTCCAGTCAGGTTTCCTCCCCTCCTGCAGCATCAAAACAACTCAAGCCGAAGTCACAAATGCCATTCTCTGGTGCATTATCCAATCTCTTCCTCCTCGACCTCTCCGCAGCCTTTGACATGGTTGATCATACCATCCTCTGCAAATGCCTCTCCTCTCTTGTCCAGTTCACTCTTACCTAGCCAGTTGTAGCCAAAGGCAAAGCATCTCTAGCAATGGCTTCTCTTCCTACTCTAGCATCATCAGTACAAAAATCCTCCAAGGATCTATTCTTGGCCCCTTGTATGACCTCATTTACATTGGCAACATCATCTGGGGTCAGCTTTCACCTATAGGTTAATGATTCCTAGCTCTATCTTTTCACCAGTTAGCCTTTCTCTGCCTCTGTGCTGTAAGACTACTTGGCTGACATCCATCTTGGATGAACCGTAATTTCCTTCAGCTAAACATTGGGATGACTGAAGCCAGCATTTTTTTTACAAATTCTACAATCTTGCCACCAACTCCATCACCCTCTCTGGTCACTGTTTCAGACTGAACCAGTCTGTTTGCAACAGCAGTGTCTTGTGCAATACCAAGCTCAGCTTCTGACCCCATGTCATCCTTATCACAAAATCCACCTAAAAACATTGCCCGTCTCCACCGTTACTTCAGGTCATCTTCTGCTGAAAATCTCACCTTTACGATCTCCAGATGCAACTATTCCAATGCTCTCCTGACTGGTCTCCCAATCCTTCACGCTCCATAAACTTCAGCTCATCCAAAACTCTGCTGCCTGTATCCTATCCTGGCTAGCTCACCCATCACTGCTTTCCTGATTGACCTATGTTAAATTCCCAGTTCCCCATGCCTCAAATTTAAAATTCTTATCCTTGTATTTAAATCCATCAATGGTCTTGACACTCCTAATTTCTGTAACCTCCTCCAGCCCTACAACTCTCCGCCATCCAAACTCTCCATTTCTCTGATTCTTGGCTCTACTGCATCCCTCCCCTTTCCCCCACCATTGGTGGCACTGCTTTAAGACACTCTCTGTAATTCCCCCCCAAACCCCGTCTCATTTTTCCTGCTTTGACTGTTTTTCCTTATGACTCCATGAAGCATGTTTTTCTACATTAAAGACCTAAATAACTGCATTTGTTGTTAAGGAAGAAACTTAAGGAAGAAACTTTTACTGAACTAAGAGAGCTATAAACGAAAAAAAAAGAATTCCCAATGTACTTTGTTATTGACTTGTAGCATTGGGTATTCATCCAATGTCCTGCTTATTACCTGTCCTCCAGAAGACCAGGTATCTGTGAACCGGGAAACTCGTCATGACCATATCTGATTAGTTTTTTTGTAATACAAATGTAGGGCTGGATTATTTCCCATGATCCCATCTGAATATGCCAGTGGGAGGGATGGGGCTTGGGTTTCTGTCCCATTTTCCTCCTGGGACTGCTGGTGTGCGATGGTGGTAGATCCAGAGTCCCAGCAGTAAAGGCCCTGTCTTCTGATGAAGGAAGCGGGCCTTCACGAGTGGACGCAATATCCACGCATTGTCTACAGGATGCAGTGTATCAATTCACCAAGGTTACCTCTCCATCCTGCCATCTTTACCACTGAGAAAGACCGAGAAGGAACACCACCATCTCCAAGTTTTCCTCCAAGTCAAATACCATCCTGCCACATATCAGAATTCCATCACTGGCTCAATATGCTTGAATTTCATCTCTAACACCATTGTGGGAGTGCCATCAGAATAAAGACTGCATCGTTCACGGAGTAGGTCACCCACCACCCCAGTGTTAGCTGTGGCTCAGTGGTAGCACTCTCACCCCATAGTCAGATGGCTGAGGGTTCAAATTGCACTCCAGAGACTTGAGCGCAAAAATCTAGGCTAACACGTCAATGGAGTACTGAAGGAGTACTGCACTGTCTGAGGTGCCATTGTTCAGATGATATGTTAAACTCAGTCTGCCCTTTCAGGTGGACATAACAGATCCTATGGCACTAAGCAAAGAAGAGCAGGTGGTGTGGGATCTTGCTGTGTACTAATTCGTTGCCGTGTTTCCTACATTACAACAGTAACTACACTTCAAAAGTACTTCATTAGCTGTAAAGCGCTTTGGGACATCCTAAGGTAAGGAAAGGCACTATAAATGCAAGTTTTTTTTTTATTTTTCCCACGGCAAATAGGGATGGCCGTCGCTCGCGAAATTCTCCGCGGTGGTTTTTCCGGCGGTTCCCACTTCCGTCCCACTGCTGCCGAACCTTCCTTAGTGCGTCATCAAAACGCGCACCACCGATCTCCCACCCTGCAAGCAAAATTCACCTAAAAAAATGTTGCGGCTGCCACGTGGTGCCCCTGACAGTATTTTCTGCCGGTGCACTGTGTTTGCACTGTGTGTAAAATGTCGGCGCATCCGCCATTGAAGGGGAGGGTAAACTTTTGTCGGCCAACTGCCAGGTCGGCCCAACAATTATGCCCCCGGGTTTGGCTGGGCCGCCAACAAGCAGCCTGGCACGCCCTCTTGGGTGCCAGACCGCTGGCCCAGCCGAAACCCTCCCTGGTGGCCCAGTGGAGCTAACTAAATTAATCACGGAGCTCACAGCAGCCCTCCCGTTGAAGTGAAGGGGAGAGACGTGGTGACATGCCAGCATGATGACTGACAGCGCCGGACACTCTGCCCGCTCCCACTTCCACCCCTCTTGTGACTGATCTTCTGCTCTCCACCCCATTTCTGCCCCCGACTTCCATCCCACTTAAAAAAAGGACAAAGAGCTGAATTTCGGGCAAGAGACCACTGCATCCACCGTGATGGTGAAAACACAGCAAAAACGGTAGGTGCGACCCGTTTCCAGCGAGGGTGAATTTTGGCCCCTCTGAGTCTACGCTATCAAAACTACTTATAATTTTAAAGACCTCTATTAGGTCACCCCTCAGCCTTCTATTTTCAATAAAAAAGAGACCCAGCCTGTTCAACCTTTCCTGACAGGTATAGCCGCGCATCTCAGGTATTATTCCTGTAAATCTATTTTGCACCCTCTCCAGTGCCTCTACATTCTATTTATAATATGGTGACCAGAACTGTACACAGTACTCCAAGTCTGGTCTAACCAAGATTCAATACAAGTTTAGTAATTACTTTTCAATTTTATCCCTCCAGAAATGAGGTTTGCTTTTTATAATGACCTTATTAATCTATGTTGCTACTTTTAGTGATTTGTGAATTTGTACTCCCAGATCACTTTGCTCCTCTACCCTATTTTGATTCTTATTTTCCAAGTAATATGTGACCTCCATATTTTTCTTACCAAAATTTAATACTTTCATAGAATCATAGAATTTACGGCACAGAAGGAGGCCATTCGGCCCATTGTGTCTGTGCTAGCCAGCTTAATCCCACTTTCCAGCTCTTGGTCCGTAACCCTGTAGGGTACGGCACTTCAAAGTGCATATCCAAGTACTTTTTAAATGTGATGAGGGTTTCTGCTTCTAAAACCCTTTCAGGCAATGAGTTCCAGAGCCCCATCACCCTCTGGTTGAAAAAAGTTTTCCTCAACTCCTCTATAATTCTTCTACAAATTACTTTAAATCCATGCCCCCTAGTTATTGACCTCTCTGCTAAGGCAATTAGATCCTTCCTATCCATTCTATCTAGGCCCCTCATAATTTTATACACCTTAATTAAATTTTCGCTCTGCATCCTTTGTTCCAAATAAAACAATCCCAGCCTATCCAATCTTCCCTCATACCTAAAATTCTCCTGGCAACATCCTCATAAATCTCCTCTGTATCCTCTCTAGTGCAATAACATCTTTCCTGTAATGAGGTGACCAGAACTAAACGCAGTACTCTAGCTGTGACCTAACCAGTGCTTAAACAGTTCAAGCAGAATCGCCTTGTTCTTTTATTCTATGCCTCGGATAATAAAGGCAATTATCCCATACTAACCACCTGTCTTGCTATCTTCAGGGCTCTATGAAAATGCACTCCAAGGTCCCTCTGTTCCTCTACATCTCTCAGCATCCGACCATTTATTGTGTATTCTCTTGCCTTGTTAGCCCTCCCCAAGTACATTACCTCACACTTCTCTGAATTGAATTTCATTTGCCACTTTTTTGCCCACCTGACCAGTCTATTGATATCTTCCTGATATGTCTACAGCTTTCTTCCTCACTATCAACCACATGGCCAATTTTTGTATCATCTGAAAACTTCTTTATTATGCCCCTATATTGAAATCTAAGTAATTGATATATACCATAAAAAGCAAGGAACCTAGTACTGAACCCTGCAGAACACTACTGGAAACAGCCTTCCAATCACAAAAGCTCCCCTCGAACATTACCTTTTGCTTCCTGCCACTGAGCCAATTTTGAATCCAACTTGCCACTTTCCCTGGATCCCATGGGCTTTTACTTTTCTGACCAGTCTGCCATGTGGGACCTTGTCAAAAGTCTTGCTAAAATCCATGTAGACTTCATCACATGCCCTACCCTCATCGACCCTCACTGTTACCTCCTCAAAAAATTTAATCAAGTTAGTCAAACACGACCTACCCTTAACAAATCCATGCTGACTTGGTTAATCCAAGTCTTTCTAAATGACGATTCATAGTGTCCCTCAGAATTTTTCCCAACAAATTGCCCACCACCAAGGTTAGGCTGACTTTCCTGTAATTACTCGGTCTATCTCTTTCTCCCTTTTTAAACAATGGAACAGCACTAGCAGTCCTCTGGCACTACACCTGCAGCCAGAGAGGTTTGGAAAATCATGGCCAGAGCCTCCGCTATTTCCTCCTTTGCTTCTCTTAACAGTCTGGGGTACATTTTATCTGGGCCTGGATCATTTTATCTACTTTCAAAGATGCTAAACCCGTTAATATTTCCTCTCTCACCAAGTATGTCTAATCTAATATTTCACATTCCACCTCCTAAACTCATCATCATAGGCAGTCCCTCGAAATCGAGGAAGATTTGCTTCCACTCTAAAAGTGAGTTCTTAGGTGACTGGACAGTTCAATATGGTAATTATAGTCTCTGTCACAGATGGGACAGTCGTTGAAGGAAAGGGTGGGTGGGGAGTCTGGTTTGCCACACGCTCCTTCCGCTGCCTGCGCTTGCTTTCTGCATGCTCTCGGCGACGAGACTCGAGGTACTCAGTGCTCTCCCGGATGCTCTTACTCCACTTAGAGCGGTCTTTGGCCAGGCACTCCCAGGTGTCAATGGGGATGTTGCATTTTATCAAGGAGGCTTTGAGATTGTCCTTGAAACGTTTTCTCTGCCTACCTGGGGCTCACTTGCCGTATCCTTAACTACAATGTCAGCATCGTCCCTCTCTTTTGTGAAGGTGGATGCAAAACATTCATTAAGAACCCATACCCACTTCTTCTACCTCCACACACAGGTTACCTTTTTGGTCTCTAATAGGTCTCTTTCCTTTATTATCCTCTTGCCCTTTATGTATTTATTAAACATCTCTGGGTATTCCTTGATTTTACTTGCCAATATTTTTTGATGCCCTCTCTTTGTTTTCCTCATTTATTTTTAAATTTCACCCCTGCACTTTCTATACTCTAGGCTTTCTGCAGCATTAAGCTCCCGGTAGCTGACATATGCTTCTATTTTTTGCCCTATCCTACCCTCTATGGAGTCCTACCCTTTTTCTTTGTGGGAACATATTTGCTCTGAACCCTCACTATCTCCTCCTTGAATGCCTCCTAGATAAGGGGTGTTAGCACTGGGAAAATTGAACTTTTTTCTACTTTGGGCACCAAGTATCAACCTTCCGATATAGCTTTCAATCATTTTATCCCTCTTGGTTTTTGTTACTTTTATTCTTACTGAGTCAATTTTTTAGATCTCGAGTAAAGGTCCAGCTACTCGACACGGATCTCAGGTGAACACATGGACATTTTCTCTTCACCAACCAATCTGTGGCCTCTCTGAGTGACATTGCCAAATTAGGGATAGTCATGTGCTAGGAGCTGGTTTATTACTGCATAAAGTCACTTCACATCAGGTGTAGGTCTTGACTTTGTACGATAATGTGAAACAGGTGATAGCGAGCGAGCTCGTTTTACGTCTCTCCCGATTTTTATTTCCATTACGTCAAGATTTATCTCAAGGCCTCTTACAGCAATCAACTAAATTAGATTATGCCTCATCAGTCTGGGTTATTTTCTAAACCAGGTCTTTGAAATGATAGGCCAAACTTGCCAGACCTTCAGTCTCGCCACACAGTTTCTACGCTCTGGCCAATAATTTTGCAAGGACGATGGTCCTCTTTATCTAACACAAGTGCACCAACAAAGATTTGTTTGACCCACCTAAAAACCTTAACATCATTCATATTTTATCAAAGTATTTTCCAAAGTGATTACAATCATGAAATCCCCAGGGCCTGATAGTCTGCATCCCAGAGTACTTAAGGAAGTGGCCCTAGAAATAGAGGATGTATTGGTGATCATTTTCCAACAGCCTATCAACTCTGGATCAGTTCCTATGGACTGGAGGGTAGCTAATATAGCACCACTTTTAAAAAAAGGAGGGAGAGAGAAAACGGGGAAATTATAGACTGGTTAGCCTGACACTGCTAGTGGGGGTAATGTTGGAATCAATTATTGAAGATGAAATAGCGCATTTGGAAAGCAATGACAGGATCGGTCCAAGTCAGCATGGATTTATGAAAGGGAAATCATGCTTGACAAATCAAGGGAGAACCAGTGGATGTGGTGTATTTGGATTTTCAAAAGGTATTTGACAAGGTCCCACACAAGAGATTGGTGTGCAAAATTAAAGCACATGGTATTGGGGGTAATGTACTGACGTGGATAGAGAACTGGTTGGCAGACAGGAAGCAGAGAGTCGGGATAAACTGGTCCTTTTCAGAATGGCAGGCAGTGACTAGTGGGTGTCGCATGGCTCAGTGCTGGGACCCCAGCTATTTACAATATACATCAATGATTTAAATGAAGGAATTGAATGTAATATCTCCAAGTTTGCAGACGACACTAAGCTGGGTGGCAGTGTGAGCTGTGAGGAGGATGCTAAGAGGCTGCAAGGTGACTTGGACAGGTTAGGTGAGTGGGCAAACGCATGGCAGATGCAGTATAATGTGGAGAAATGTGAGGTTATCCATTTTGGTGGCAAAAACAAGAAGGCAGAATATTATCTGAATGATGACAGATTAGGAAAAGGGGAGATGCAACGAGACCTGGATGTCATGTACATCAATCATTGAAAGTTGGCATGCAGGTACAGCAGGCGGTGAAGAAGGCAAATGGCATGTTGGCCATTTGAGTATAGGAGCAGGGAGGTCTTACTGCAGTTGTACAGGACTTTGGTGAGGCCTCACCTGGAATATTGTGTTCAGTTGTGGTCTCCTAACCTGAGGAAGGACATTCTTGCTATTGAGGGAGTGCAGCGAAAGTTCACCAGACTGATTCTCGGGATTGCAAGACTGACATATGAGGAGAGACTGGATCGACTGGGCCTGTATTCACTGGAGTTTAGAAGAATGAGAGGGGATCTCAAAGAAGCATATAAAATTCTGACGGGACTAGACAGGTTAGATGCGGGAAGAATGTTCCCGATGTTGGGGAAGTCCAGAACCAGGGGTCACAGTCTAAGGATAAGGGGTACACCATTTAGGACCGAGATGAGGAATAACTTCTTCACTCAGAGAGTTGTTAACCTGTGGAATTCTCTACCGCAGAGAGTTGTTGATGCCAGTTCGTTAGATATATTCAAGAGGGAGTTAGATATGGCCCTTATGGCTAAAGGGATCAAGGGGTATGGAGAGAAAGCAAGAAAGGGGTACTGAGATTAATGATCAGCCATGATCTTATTGAATGTTGGTGCAGGCTCGAAGGGCCGAATGACCTACTCCTACACCTATTTTCTATGTTTCTATTGTTTCTATGTTTCTATTCCTCCTGTCGATTCTGTTTTGTATGTGTGTTGAATTTTTTTTTCTAAAAATGTAGGCAAGATAAATTTCGGCCATTAAATAATTCAAAGCTAACAAAGCAGTGATTTTATAATAGATCCCATTTAATCATATCCAGAAAGTTATTTTAGAAATGATCTATAAATAACAGTGAAGTACTTTTCCAAAAGAAGTGAGTCAATCAGAGAAACCATTTGTTTCACCATTTTTTTTACCCTACTTAAAATATTGGAATGCTGGTGCACATGCAAAATTCATCCTGCCTGTGGCAGTATTTAGCTTTCCTTTCCTGCTATTAATGCTGACTTTATTTGGGAGCTGGTGTTTTTTTAGATTCTTAATTTTATAATAGGTTTGAGAAAAAAATTTAGCAGTTCGAAAACAATTGGTCTAACATTGCCTTTAAAACCATATGTAACAGTGTAAATTCTTATTATTGCACTTCAACCATTCTGAGAAGATTTTTTGTTATGAGAGCATGTGTCTTTATTTTCTTTCTTCCCCCTCTGATTTGATATTCCTACCTTCATGTACAATGTGCGTGCTGGCCAAGAGGATGGGGAGGCAACCTACCCCAAAATTTCTTCTAATGCTACTATGAGACTGGATGTACGCAGGAACAAACTGGTGTGACTCAACCACCATATTTCGCCCTCCCTCTCTGATGAGGTGACTGCACTGCTTTGTTCAAGCCCCACCTCCCCTCAACCCACAGCCTACTGCCCAGCAACAAACAATTTTGAAGAGTGAATAGTGAAAGACTATTGAAAGACGGAAGTCAATGACGAGGATTGATCAATTTAAAATTCTGACTAAGAGAATGAGGAATGAAGAACATAAACATAAGAACATAAGAATTAGGAGCAAGAGTAGGCCATTCGGCCCCTCGAGCCTGCTCCGCCATTCATTGAGATCATGGCTGATTGTCTACCTCAACTCTACATTCTTGCACTATTTCCATATCCCTTGATTCCCTTAATTTCCAAAAATCTATCGATCTCTGTTTTGAATATACTCAAAGACAGAGCCTCCACAGCTTTCTGGAATAGAGAATTCAAAATATTCACCACCCTCTGAGTGAAGAAGTTTCTCCTCATCTCAGTCCTAAATGGCCAACCCCTTATTCTGAGACTGTGATGCCTGGTTCTAAACTCCTCAGCCAGAGGAAACATTCTCCCTGCATCTACCCTGTCAACAATTTTGCATGTTTCAATGAGATCCCTCTCATTCTTCTAAACTCTAGAGAATATAGGCTTTAGTCTACTCAATCAAAGGTTAGGAGAAAATTATTTATATGGAGGGTTGTCGGAACATGGAATGTTTTGCCACAGAAACTGTCGAGTTAGAAGACATTGCTTCTTTTAAGAAAACATTGAATAAATATTTGGCACAGAAGACGATACACAGCTATAGGGGATTGGAGGGCATTGACAGGGGATTAGTTTTTGATTGCTCTTGCAAAGAAATGACATAGAAAAGATGAACTGAATAGTCTCCTACTGTGCTATAAACCTCTATGGTGGAGGAAGACAGCACTTTATTTTTTGATATTCGTTCATGGGATGGTGCTGCCTTCTTGTACAACTGAGTGGCTTGCTCGGCCATTTCAGATGGCAGTTAAGAGTCAGCCACATTGCTGGGGGTCTGGAGTCACATATAATCAAGACCAGGTAAGGACGGCAGATTTCCTTCCCTAAAGGCCATTAGTGAACCCGATGGGGTTTTACAACAATTTGATAGTTTCATGGTGACCATTACTGATACTAGCTTTTTATTCCAGACGTATATAATTAACTCCCCAGCTGCCATGTTGGGATTTAAACTCGCATCTCGCGATCATTAGTTCAGGCCTTTGGATTGCTAGTTCAGTACCATAACCACTATGCTACCGTTCCCATTCTATATCATTTTGATATCATTCTATATGATTTCATTACCTTGTACCTCTGTGTTTAACTGAGGCCAAAAAAATGTAAATGAAAGTTAATTGTTCACATTTTTAAAAAAAATATAGAATTGTGTTTCTTATTTTAATTAAAAGCTCAAAATGTCTGAGGGTTAGATGTTGGGCAGAGCCCCAACATGTAGTGTCATGGGGGTCAAGTTTTGGCCCTCCACTAGAACGGCGCACATCAGAGAGGCCCGCCTAATTTTCAAACAAAAATTGCGGCAAACACTTACCTCGCAATTCTCAGATAGCTGTAGGCCCAATTTCACCTCGGCGCGGCACAGCAGGAGCTGCTGGGGGCGGAGCTACAGCCCTGCGCCGAAAACAGTGCCGGCAGCTGCACGCGTGCGCAGTGGAGGCTGTGCGCATGCGCAGTAGCTGCCGGCGTCCTGTCTCCGGGGCGACAACCTTATCCCAGGCCGAAGGGACGTCGCCCTTATCCCCGGCTGAGTGGCCTGCGCATCTTACCTCAGCGGCAGGGCCCGTCCGGCTGGCCTCTCGCTGGGGCGGACCCCGCCAGAAGAGACGTCGGCAGTCCGGCATCGGCTGCATGCGGGGCTTCTTCGTTGTCTTCTCTCTTCTCCCCCTCTTCTTCCTCTCTTCTCTGCCCCCCCCCTGCCAATCTTCTTCTCTTCCCCCCCTTCTTCTTCTCTTCCCTCCCTTCTTCTCTCCCCCCCCAATTTCTTCTCTTCCCCCCATCTTCTCTTCACTCCCCTCTTCTCCCCCCCCTCTTCTCCCCCCCCCTCCCCATTCTCCCTGGTGCTGCAGTAGGTGAGTAGAAATATTTTTTTATTTATTGAGTGATTTTTTATTTTTTTTTAATTTTTTATTTTTTAATTTATTTGGATTGATTTATTGGTTGATTTATTGATTTATTTATCATTTATTATTGATGATGACTCTTTATTTGTAAAAGTGAAGTGTTTAATGTTTGTAAACCCCCCTCCCCATCACCCCTCCCTCGTTTACTACGCCTGATTTGTAACCTATGCCTGATTTTCTAAGTGTAGGCAAGGTTTTTCTGAGCATACAAAAATCTACACTTACTCCATTCTAAGTTAATTTGGAGTAAGTTTTCACTGCCTAAACTTGCAAAACGGGCGTAAGTGGCCGAACACGACCCTTTTGAAAAAAAAATTTGTTCTAAAACTGTTCTAACGCACTAGAACTGGAACAAACTAAAGGCCAAGAATTGCAATTTCTAAGATACTCCAGTCTAAACTAGTTGCTCCAAAAAAATAGGAGTAACTCAGGCAGAAACTTGAACCCATGGAGTGATGAGAAGTTTAAAATCGAAGTGTTGCCAGACAAGGAGCCAATGTAAGTCAGCAAGCACAGGGTGCTGGCTGAATGGGACTTGCAGCAAATTAGAACGCAGGCAGCAGAGTTTTGGATGAGCTCAAGTTTACGTAGGCTGGAAGATGGGAGGTCGGTCAGGAGAGCATTGGATTAGTCAAAATCTAGAGCTAACAAAGGTAAGGATGACGTTTTCACCAACAAGTGAGCTGAGGCAAGGGTTAGAATCGGGCAGAATTATGGAGGTTGAAGTAGGTAGTCTTGGTGGTGGAGTGGATATTTGGTCCGATAGTGACAGTTTAAAATGGATGATCCTTCATTATCGACTCCCCACCTAGAAGAATTAATCTTTCACTATTCACCTTATTAAAACCCTTCATAATTTATCATAACTTACTTAATCTCTTCTTAACCTTTCAGTGAAGGCTAAACCAATCTTTCATTTCTTAGATCCATAGAAGTACCAATGTACAGAATTTTCATTTTATTTCATGAATCAAATCTGATTGTTGCCTTTATCCTAGGGTTGAATAACTGTTCAAACACCAGGAGGCATTGTATCATGGACAGAACTTTGTCCAGATGTCTGGGAGTTGGTCAATAGGTTAAGAGAAGATTAATAACCATTTATTGTATTGTTATTTTCTACACATAGTTGCAAGTTTAATTGTAATTTATTTGGTGATTTAACATATACTTCGGCTTTATTTTTAAATGCCATATAAAAAGAAAAAAATAAAGAACTTGCATTTATATAGCACTTTTCACAACCTCAGGATGTCCCAAAGCGCTGTACAACCCATTAAGTACTTTTGAAGAGTAGTCATTGTTGTAATGTAGAAAACATGGCAGCCAATTTGCACACTGCAAGTCCCCATAAACAGCAATGAGATAATGACCAGATAATATTTTATTTACTGTTGTTTCCACTCATCAACTTATTAATAAGAATATATATTTTGTTAGATAAGAAAAACACAGTAACACAAATATTGCTACACAGAACAAAAAATTATGCTCTTGGGCCCTCCTCAAACGAATAAGCTCGACTGCCAAAGCTGCCTTCTTACAGATGGCTGGCATGCGTCCGCCATTATAGATTTGTGTAATGTTCTTTAAGTACAAACATTGCTTGCATAACAACAGTAATTCATAGCATTGAGATATTATAAGGTTTTATATAAATACAAGTATTATTTTATTTTTAAGTTGTGAATAATTTGACTTGAATTATAATTGTATGATCTGGCAACTCATTGAATAAAGAGGAAGTATCATGATGAAGTGGTAACTTACATATACTGTAAATTTTTAAACTGAAGAATGAATTAATCTTTAAACATTTACATTATTGCTCGAATGAAACTATATGCATAAAATATAAAATAACACATTTACTTACTTTTATTTTCAGCTGTAACACTCAAATTAAAAGCGGCAATGCAGATTCCCAAATATAAGGCTATCCTCCTCATCTTTGCGCTTTGGAATCTCAGCTGAAATACAAATTGGCAAGAACTTGAGCAGAAGCTGTGCGCTCAATGGTATAACTTATCCACGAATACGTGTGCACAATTTGCCAACTGCCTTTAGCCTATCTATTTTATAACATATTTTATGATCTAATAGTAGTTTCAACAAAACCAACCCTTTGGACTCTCTGGCAATAAAATTGACGTATGATGATGCATACAGATAGTAACCAAGCAACTATTGATCTGAGCGGTTTGGTGTCATTCGCAGATTAAACTTTTACCCCTGTTATATACTACACCTTTGTGACCATTAGTGCTGCACCAACATCCACTGAAATGTAGACCCAATAGTGTTGTGTAACGGCCCCAATGCCAGTCTGAATTCCTGGTGCTGGTCGAAGAAAGACCACCGCAAACCATTAGTTTTGTCATCATCCTGTCAGAACTAAAACACATAGGCCGGTTTCGGTGCATTGTTTTAGTGCACCATTAGTCATCACAAATAAAGTTCATTATCCAAAAGCACAATTGTATTTCTCATAATTATTTTATTAGTTTCACATGATCATGTCATATTTTGTATAAGGAAGGCTTTCCAGACCATCTTAATTTATCCATCCAGAACAACCCAATACTCCACCCCATTGCTACATCTATTTCTTCCTTAAATATTTTTGCCTCCCTCCTGATCTCTGACCCCCTCTTTGATTCCAACCTTCCAACCACCTTCCCCCCCATCTGATCCCAGCCGTCCGACCCCCCCCATGATCCAGGCCTTCCAACCACCCCCACTCATCCCCCCCAACCCCCGATCCTGTCCTCCGATCCATTCCTTCTCTCCTCTCCACTCCCCGGGTGTGGCCTGGTGCCTCAGGTCTACCCGCCTGACAGCCAGCTCCGGGGGGTGGGGGTGGGGGGGAGACAGAGAAAAAAAATGTTAATCGGTCCCTGACATTAAATTTGGCAGGGTCTGTGGGAAACCTGTTCTCCTGTGTTTCCCAACCGCAATTCAACTCCACACCCTAGCTGCCTCCAAGTTAAATTCCTGCCCATTGTTTCTAATGCTCCTAACATTCATATCTAAACATCAAAATGTAGATTTGCTTCCTTTTATATTCCTCAATGTCAGCTTATTCCTAGGCTCCTGTACATGTGTGTCCCTCAGGGTTACTGTGTCTATTCTGACCTGCTGACTATCTTCACCCTACAATCCATTGCACCAGAGATCCAGTTATCTCCCTGCTTTCCCCCCTACCTATGTAGTTTAAGTTGTTTCTATTGCTGCAAACAAAATGAATTTCCAGCTAATCATGAAGGTAGCATTGTTGTTTTGACACCAAGGAGCCAAAATTGCCCCCCGCACGAAATGGGGTGCACGCACCCTGTTTTAATGGTTTTTACCGCAGTTGTGGTGAGGTCGCCTCTTGAGCGAAATTCCGCTCTTTGTTGTTTTTTTAAATTCAGATCCGGAAGTCGCTCTTAATGGGGGAGGTGAGTATACAAGGGGACGGATACACGGTGGTGGCAACTCCTGAGAGGCGGAAGTTGGGGGGGCTGCAGAGTGTCATCACATGATGTCATCACGGCACCATGTCACCACAACTCTCCCCATCACTTAAAGGGGAGAGCCTTCGTGATTTGGGTCCTCTGGGCCATCAGGGAGGGTTTCGGCCGGGCCAGCGGCCTAGCACCCAAGGCTGCCTGTTGGCGGCCCGGCCGAATCCGGGGGCATAATTGCCGGGCCAACATGGCAGTTGGCCGACAAAAAAACATGGCGGCAGCGGCAGTGCATCCTCCTCTTTAAGGGAAGCTGCACCGACATTGCAGAAGGCCACAGCCTCACTGGACCAACAGGAAAAAACAGGTTTTGGCACTGCTGGGTGGGCCGAAGATTTTCAGAGGGCAATATCGCTGTTGGGATGGGGTGGGGGGGGGTAGATCAACGGTGCGCACGGTGATGACGCACTTCACACGGATCGGCAGCAGCGGAGCGGGGTGGTGGTGGGGGATCGGGGCACCGCCGGAAACCTTGGCAGGTCAATTGGGCTAACAGCGGCCATTCCAGGAAATGTCGGTGGTCTCTCCACTCCACAGCGTGGCCACCGATTTGTGGTGGTAACAAGCCTTAAGGAGAGGGGCAATTTCAGCCCACAAGTTGCTAGTGTAAAGTCCTGTCCCCTCAGCACAGATTCACACGAGGCATGTAGTGAAGTCAAGGTCACTCTGGACCTGCACCTTTATTTCACAGCTCTAGAATGCTGCACTTGCCTGAGACCTGTGCTTATATACCTGTCTCTTGCAAGTGCACCCCTGGTGGTAAGGTATGCTGGTGGTTACAGGTCATATCTTATTACAGTCATGTCTAGCATATTAGGATACAGTTATATATAATAATGTAAGATACATGACATCACCCTCCCCCAAGGTCTTATTGTCTTTATAGGTTCAGTCTCTCAGATGGTCTACGCTCTCGCGTGGAGCGTCTGAGTTGTGGTTCAGTTGTTTGCCTTGGTGTCTGTTTTTCTTTGGGTGTGGTTGCTGGTATCTCGCCTAGGCTGTCTGTTTTGATTGGTGTGATTGTTGTTGACTCGCCTGGGCTGTCTGTTGGGATTGCCCTTTCCTCAGCTTGTTCCCTCTGTCTGTCCACCAGGTGTGGTGCGAGTTCCACATTGTAGTCTGCCTCTGGTTCCGCAGTGTTGTTGGTAAATCTGCTTTTGACTTGGTCTACATGCCTCTGACAGGTTTTGCCATTGTCCATTTGTACTACCAATAGCCTGTTTCCTTCCTTGCCCGTTACTGTCCCTGCAAGTCATTTGGGACCCCTGCCATAGTTTAGTACAAACACTTTGTCCCCTATCTCATTCCATCTCCCCCTCGAATTTCTGTCATGGTACTCAGTCAGCTTATGGCGCTTTGCCTCAACGATTTTATGCATGTCTGGGAGGATTAATGAGAGCCTTGTTTTTAAAGTCCTTTTCATCAACAGTTGCGCGGGGGGATCCCAGTCAGTGAGTGTGGACGAGATCTGTATGCCAGCAGCAGTCGCGACAGGCGACCCTGCAGCGTGACCTTGGATTTTAAGCATGCCTTGTTTAATGATTTGCACTGCTCTCTCCGCCTGGCCGTTGGAGGCCGGCTTGAATGGTGCCATCTTGACGTGATTTATGCCGTGGTCAATTATAAAGTCTTGGAATTCTGCGCAGGTGAAGCACGGACCATTGTCACTGACCAATATGTCAGGGATTCCGTGCGGTGCAAACATGGTTGCGAGGCTCTCCACAGTGGTGGAGGTTTTGCTTGAGTTTAAAATAGTGCATTCGATCCATTTTGAAAATGCATCTACAACTACAAGGAACATTTTGCCCATGAATGGGCCAGCATAGTCTACGTGCACCCGCGACCACGGTTTGGTAGGCCAGGGCCATGGGCTCAGTGGAGCCTTCCTGGGGGCATTGCTGAGTTGGGCACAAATGGTGCACCTTCGGACGCAGAGCTCCAAGTCCGCGTCAATATCAGGCCACCAGACGTGGGATCTGGCTATGGCCTTCATGAGAACGATCCCCGGGTGCTCGCAGTGGAGCTCCCAGACAAATGCCTCTCTGCCTCGCAGAGGCATGACTACTCAGCTGCCCCACATCAGGCAGCCTGCTTGTTGTGATAGCTCATGCATGTGCCTGTGAAAGGGTTTTAATTCCTCGGCGCAGGCATCGCAAGCCTCTGCCCAGTCACCGGTTAGGACACATCTTTTTACTAAGGATAACGTGGGGTCACTGGCCGTCCAGGCTCTGATTTGGCGAGCCGTCATAGGCTAACCTGTGGACTCAAAGGCATTGATTGCCATGACTATCTCACAGTTCTGTTCGTCAGACCCTTCCGTGGTCACCAGGGGTAGCCTGCTGTGCGCGTCGGCACAGTTGTCTGTGCCTGGTCTGTGTCTTATGGTATAGTCGTAGGACACCAGCATGAGTGCCCACTGTTGAATTCACACCGAGGCGTTGGCGTTTATTGCCTTGCTCTCGGATAGGAGGGGCATGAGGGGCTTGTGGTCGGTTTCTAATGCGAACTTGGCCCCGAAAAGGTGCATCTTTTTGACACCGTACACACATGCAAGCGCCTCCTTCTCTACCATTCCGTACCCGCGCTCCGCCCGCGAAAGTGACCTGGAGGCATAAGCTATGGGTTGTAATTTGCCCGCACTATTGACATGTTGCAAAACGCACCCGACCCCATACGCTGATGCATCGCATGTGAGAACTAGCTTTTTACATGGGTCAAAGAAAGTCAAAACGCTGTTGGAACACAGAAGGTTGCGTGCCTTATTGAAGGCGCGTTCCTGGGCGTCCCCCCAAAACCAATCGCACCCCTTCCTGAGTAGCATGTGGAGAGGCTCCAGTAGCATGCTTAAGTTCTGCATAAAGTTCCCAAAGTAATTGAGTAGCCCGAGAAAGGCACGCAGTTCTGAGACATTCCGGGGCCTGGGTGCGAGGCGAATTGCTTCTGTTTTGGACTCTGTTGGGCGGATTCCATCAGCAGCAATCCTTCTGCCCAAAAATTCAACCTCGGGTGCGAGAAACAGGCACTTGGATTTCTTGACTCATAGGCCTACCCGATCCAACCGCTTTACTACTTCCTCCAAATTACGGAGATGGTTGTCGGTGTCCCTGCCCGTGATAAGTATGTCAAATTGAAATACAATCGTCCCCGGGATGGACTTGAGCAGACTTTCCATGTTGCGCTGGAATATGGCAGCTGCCGACCTGATGCCGAATGGGCATCGATTGTACATGAAAAGGCCTCGATGTGTGTTGATGGTGGTGAGTAGCTTGGATTCCTCAGTCAATTCTTGCGTCATATACGCAGATGTGAGGTCTAATTTTGAGAAAAGTTTACCTCCAGCCAGTGTGGCAAATAAGTCCTCCGCTCTGGGCAGCGGGTACTGGTCCTATAGGGAGACTCTGTTTATGGTAGATTTGTAATCCCCACAGATTCGTACGGATCCATCAGGCTTCATGACTGGGATGATGGGACGTGCCCAGTCGCTAAATTCCACAGGTGATATAATGCCTTCCCGCAGAAGCCTGTCTAGTTCGTTTTCAATCTTTTCCCTCATCACATAGGGTACAGATCTGGCCTTGAGATGGACCGGTCTAGCATCCTGTGTGATGTAGATTTTGACTTTGGCCCCTTTGAAAGTGCCCACACCTGGCTGAAAGAGATGTTCAAATCGCTTTATAACTGTTGAGCAGGAGGTACGTTCCTCTAATGACATGGCATGGACATCATCCCATTTCCAGTTTAGTTTTGCCAGCCAGCTTCTCCCCAGCAGTGCTGGGGGGTATCCGGGGACAATCCACAGGGGAAGTCGGTTCACTGTCCCTTTGAGTGTGACAGAGAGCATGGCGCTGCCGAGGACTGGTACGATTTCTTTGGTATAGTCCTTAGTTTGGTGTCGACCCATGTGAGTGTTGGTCTGTCCCTTTTGTGCGGCCACAGCTGTTCAAATTGTTGAGCGCCCATGAGAGATTGACTTGCTCCCGTATCCAGCTCCATGTTGACAGATATCCCATTGAGTAGGACCCTCATCATTATAGGAGGCATCCTGTTGTAGGAGCAGCGGCCATTGATCGTGTTGACCCGCTGTACGTCGGTGTCCCGGGTACTGTCCCCACCATCTTCTGGTCTGCTTTCCGACTCATTCAATTCGTATACCAGCCGAGCTGCCGTTTTTTTGCACATGCGGACCAAATGCCCTGTATATTCACAATTTCTGCAAACAGCCTGCTGAAATCGACATCCCCTTGACGAGTGCCCACCCCCACACCTCCAGCACAGTACAAAACTTTGCTGGAGCCTTTCTATAAAGTCCTCCCAATTGTCTCCCGCATTGTACTTTTCATCTGATCCGTTGTTCGCCATTCTGTGGATTCTGTAATCCCGTAACTCATCGCCACTGTAAAGTCCTGTCCCTTCAGTACAGATTCACACGAGACATGTAGTGAAGTCAAGGTCACTCTGGACCTGCACCTTTATTTCACAGCTCTGGAATGCTGCACTTGCCTGAGACCTGTCCTTATATACCTGTCTCTTGCAAGTGCACCCCTGGTGGTAAGGTATGCTGGTGGTTACAGGTCATATCTTATTACAGTCATGTCTAGCATGTTAGGATACAGTTATATATAATAATGTAAGATACATGACAGCTATCTATTGACATACATCCTTAGCTTTATTAGTTAACTCCTCTCTTTTCCAAAACAAAGGGAAGTTTTCCAATGAACACTACTTTGTATTCCCTATCTTTGAGTTTTGAAGATATCATCGTGTACATGCCTTTGTCTTTAAATGTTGCACTGCACTGTCACTGTGTGCTCAATTAACATCTCTTTGGGGCCTGGAGTGTACTCCAAGAATAAAATGACCAGGAGAGAAGTGAAAGGGATAGAATGCGGATCGGTATGGACTCACTGCTTAGTCGGCACAGAGTCGTTGACATTTCATAAATTTCCGTCCATTTTATTTCCAGCGGTGCCCGTCACCACTTCGCCCATGTTGGCGCCCCGTTGGGCTCGCGCTGACCCCCCACCGACCGGCAGCGACCCCCTTTCCAACCCGTGTGGGAAATTGCCCCGCGGGAGCAGATCGGCTGCCGGTCAATGACATGACAGGTCTCCCTGCGGGAAGCTTCTAGTGACTGAATGGCGTGTCCGCCCTTAAACAGGAGGGCACACTGCCATGACCGCCATTTTATTTTAATTGTCGGCCAACTCCATGGTCGGCCTGACAATGGTATTCACAGGTTCGGCCGGGCCGCCAACAGGCAGCCTGGCACCCCCTCTTGGGTGCCAGGCTGCTGGCCTGGCTGAAACCCTCGCTGGTGGCCCAGTGGGCCAAACTAAACAAACTGCAGAGTTTGCAGCGGCCACACCCTCCTGAAGGGGAGGGACATTGTGACGTTTCAGCGCGACGTGGCACATCTGCATCGTGCTGACGTCATCATCGTTGCACTGATCTCTCCGCAAGATCCTGCAAATCCGCTGGGAGAACAGACGCACCAAGGTTAGCGTCCTCGACTAGGCCAACATCCCCAGCATTGAAGCACTGACTGCAATTGATCAGCTCTGCTGGGCTGGCCACATTGTTCGCATGCCAGACACGAGATTCCCAAAACAAGCGCTCTACTCGGAACACCTTCACGGCAAATGAGCCAAAGGTGACAGAGGAAACGTTACAAGGACACCCTCAAAGCCTCCCTGATAAAGTGCAACATCCCCACCGACACCTGGGAATCCCTGGCCAAAGACCGCCCTAAGTGGAGGAAGTGCATCCGGGAGGGCGCTGAGCACCTTGAGTCTCATCACCGAGAGCGTGCAGAAACAAGCGCAGGCAGAGGAAGGAGCTTGGGGCAACGACTTTCCTTCAACGACTATCTGTCCCACCTGTGACAGGGACTGTGGTTCTCGTATTGGACTGTACAGTCACCTAAGAACTCATTTTTAGAATGAAAGCAAGTCTTCCTCAATTCCGAGGAGCTGCCTATGGTGATGACTCCGAGCGATGTTCCCCCCGCTCCACAACAACTCCTGCCTCCCAACACCGCCCGGAGGGAGAAAAAAAAATAAAGTCCTGAAAATCGCTCAATTCTCCATCCCATGGATTAGGGCAGATAAAAATCTTCAAAATGGCTGGTGCACCTACTTTTAGTCGGGAGGCAATTTCGGCCAAGGTCACCATCCAGAAGAACAGTCAAAGGAAATTTCCGTGAAACAGGTGCAAGTTTTGTCTGCTCCATAGAAGGCCCATGGCACCAAAAGATTAGCAGGGCTGGAAGAACGGCTTCCCTGTCACTAATTGCTTTGATTCTTGCCTCCTGAACACCCAGCAATCTGGACGCCAAAAAGATACCAGTTTCCAAGTCCATGGAGGAGCGCAAGTGAGGACCATTGTGTATCCAGCCCGGGCCTTGATCTGGAACACCCCGGAACACCTCTTATTAAATGGATCAGTTACCACAATTCCAAATACTTTTGAGCCGATTGGACCGACTTGTCCCTCAGTGGCTTGCCAGCACCACATCTTCCTCTCCCACCACCACTAACAAGCACTAAAGTTGTGCCCATCCTGTCCGTCTGCCTGCCAGAAACACTTAAACTGCCTGACCCCATCCAAACACACAATACTCTGACCGGGTCACGAGTGAAGTTTACCGGTGCCAGGGATTTCTGCTCTGCTGCACTTAATGCGGTTGATTGGGTCTCAGGAATTTTCAACCCCTTTCTTAAATTTATGAACTTGTGCTGGTTTATAAGCTGCAAGCTTCTGCGTTGAGGTTTTGATACCATTTGAATCTTCCACTTTTGTAAAAGCCTTATAACAAGATTCCACCTAGTTGTAATTCTATATGAGCCTACTGATTAAACATTGCGATAATGTAAAAGGAACTTTGAATACATTGTGAAGGTAAGTATAAAGCAAAAAGCCAAATACATTTTTTTTGTTTGTTCATACACAAGAGTAATTGTTATCTCAGTAAAATCTGATCCAAGACATTTTACAATATGTAAAGACATTGTGTGATGAGCATAATTGAGTTCACAATGAAGTCAGCATGACAAACCGTGGGGTGAGAAACCTTTTCAGTATTATACTGATTTACAGCATTGGGGAAGGTAGGAACTTGCACAGGAAAGTATTCTTCATCCCCTTTGTATTTCGAAAATCTTTTTGCATAGCCTTCAGATTTCATCCATACTTCTGGAGATGCAGAATTAATACTGCAGTTGTTCTGATAAGCTGAGATTATAGAATCTTACAGCACAGAAGACCATTCAGCCCATCGTGCCTGGGAAATAGCTATCCAATGAGTCCCACTCCACTGCTCTTTCCACTCCCACCACCACTAACAGGCACAAAGTTGTGCCCATACTGTCTGACTGCCTGCCAGCCAGAAAGACTTAAAGGGACTAACCCCACACAAATGTCTGATACTCTGGCAGGGTGAAGAGTGGAGGATACTAGTGCAGGGGGATTCCTGCTCCACTGCACTTAAGCCAGTTGATTGGGTCCGTGGCTCAGTGGGTAGCACTCTTGTCTCTGAGTCACCAGGTATTGGGTTCAAGTACCACTCCAGGGACTTGAGCATATAAATCTAGACTGATACTCCAGTGCAGTGCTGAGGGAGCACTGTTGGAGGTGTTGTCTTTTGGATGAGGTGTTAAAACCGAAGTCCCATCTACTTTCTCAGGTGGATGTGAAAGATCCCATGGCATTATTTTGAAGAAAAGCAGGGGAGTTATCCCAGGTGTCCTGGCCAATATTTAACTCTCAACATCTCTTGAAAAAAACAATTAGCTGGTCATTATCACATTGATGTTTGTGGGAGCTTGCTGTATGCAAAATTGGCTGCCACGTTTCCTATATTACAATAGTGACTATACCTCAAAAAGTACTTCATTGGCTTTAAACCGCTTTGGATTGCCCTGAGGTCATGAAAGTTGCTTTATAAATGCAAATCTTTCTTTCATAGCCACGTAATTTATTTTCCGTTTCAAGTATATATGCAATTCCCTTTTGAAAGTTTTCTCATTGCTTCCAGTCAACCATTTTGTTTTTAAATTTTGATCCTTGTGTTATGTCATAAAGGCACATTCGGAGAATGGGATAAAGTTCACTATTTGGATCTTTATTAAGTACCCAAGAAAAGTCACAACAGCTAAACTGGAAAGTTATTTTTTGGCTGCATACCACCAATTAGCCCCAATTTTGTGATCCTTGCACAATAACTGCTGGGGTTGTATCACATGGGCTGCTGTGCACTGTGGCACAGTACAGAGCTGTGAGCACAGATCTTGAATATGATTCACCGAGACTTGTTACACTGCTGCACCTTTGTCCAGAGAGCATGGCTACATCGGGTGACGATGAAAGAATGATGATACATATCCAAGTCAAGGTGGTGTGTGACTTGGAGGGGAACTTAGAGATGATAGTGTCCCCACAACATTGCCACTCAGTGGTAAAGGTCACGGAGGGGATGTACTGTTGAAATAAACTTGGCGAGTTGGTGCAGTGCATATGTAGATAATACATACTGCAGCCACAGTGCAACAGTGGTGGAGGAGGTGGATATTGAGTACAGTATTGAGGGCACTAATCAAGTGAAATTCTGTGTGCTGGATGGTGCCATGTTTCTGAGGGAAAGCAGCTGAGGGGAGAAATTGCCCCTTGCCCCGTTTGGAGTCCATAACTTTCCGGGGCCAGGACATTTATTGCCTGGCCCGGAAGTTCTGCCCCTGGCACGGAATTCGGTCTTTCCACCCCTCAATGGAGGCAAAGCGCTATCGGAGGCGCTCCTGGGGTGCTAGGGCGAGGCTGGAGCCCAGCACCCCACCAGCAACGTCAGCACAGAACGTCCCTCCCCTTCAATTAAAGGGGAGGGCCACTGCACACTCTGCAGTCCCCAGGGCGGTCGCCACTGGGCCACCAGGGATGCCCTCGACTGGACCAACAGCCCGGCACCCATAACAAAGCAAAAACAGAAAATGCTGAAAATACTCAGCAGGTCAGGCAGCATCTGTGGAGAGAGAAACAGAGTTAACGGTTCAGGTGGATAACCCTTCGTCAGAACTGGAAAAATTTAGAAATGTAACAGGTTTTTAAGCAAGTGTAGGAGCAGGGAAAGGGGGGAGGGGAGGAAAGAACTAAAGGGAAGGTCTGTGATAGGATGGAAGGCAGAAGAGATTAAGAGACAAAAGGGATGGTGCAAGGCAAAAGGAGATGGTAATGGGACAAGTTAAGAAACAAAAGATGAGTCTAAATAGGATGTAAATGTAAAAATCATCAACAACTGCCATGGGAAAGAAAAGAAAAAACAGAGAAAAAAACATTGAGGTAGGGGTTGCGGTCTGAAATTGTTGAACTCGATGTTAAGTCCAGAAGGCTGCAAAGTGCCTAAATGAAAGATGAGGTGCTGTTCCTCGATCTTACGTTGAGCTTCATTGGAAGAGGCCGAGGATGGGGAGATCAGAGTGGGAGTGGAGCGGAGAATTAAAGTGACAGGCGACTGGAGCACCTTGGTCATACTTACGGACTGAACAGAGGTGTTCTGCAAAGCGGTCACCCAATCTGCATTTGGTCTCCCTAACGTAGAGGAGAGACCACATCGTGAGCAGCGAATACAGTATACTAAATTGAAAGTTTCACCCAGAAGGAGTGTTTGGGGCCCTGGACAGTGGGGAGGGAGGAGGTAATAGGGCAGGTGTTGCATCTCCTGTGCTTGCACGGGAAGGTGCCTTGGGAAGGGGAGGAGCTGCTGGGGGTAATTGAGTAGACCAAGGTGTCGCGAAGGGAGCAATCTCTTTGGAATGTTGAAAGGGGCGGGGGGGGAAGATGTGTTTGGTGGTGAGATCACGCTGGAGGTGGCAGAAATGACGGAGGATGATCCGTTGAACATGGAGGCTGGTGGGGTGAGGACAAGGGGAACACTATCATGGTTCTGGGAGGGAGGGGAAGGGTGAGAGCAGAAGTGCGGGAAATAGAATGGACACGGTTGAGGGCCATGTCAACCAGGATAGAGGGGAATCCTCGGTTGAGGAAAAAGGAAAACATATTGGAAGCATCGTCAGAACAGATGCGACGGAGAAACTGGGAGAATGGAAGGGAATCCTTACAGGAAGCGGAGTACCATTCTGCGCATGCCAGCCATTCTGCGCATGCGCAAATTTTCTATATATTTTTTCTTCCCGTGCTTCTGGTCTGCTCTCCGGTCGCAAACACGGGTGCGGCAGCGCGCATGCACAGTACAATGGGGGCTGAATCAGTCATTTTACATTTGGATTTTGATGATGTAGGATGACGATTCAAGACAGAATGCCAGGCGATTCAACCATGAGGCTAATGAAGCTCTAGTGGGGGCTGGATCCTAGGGGTGGATCTAGACCACTGCCATCCAGTTTTAAAAGGATTTGTAGAGATATCGCTGAGGAAGTCTCTGCCTCAGACACTGTGGTCAGGACTGGCACACAGTGCCGAAAGAAATTTAATGATCTTTCAAGGGTCATCAGAGTGAGTACAATTTTAATTCATGCACTCCTTCATTACTTCAATTATAAATCTGATACACTATTTGTTCTTATGCTTTTGGTGCCTATCAGCACTCTGTGGGTTGCCTCTTAAAATGCATGACACATAAGTAGGCTTAGTTTGGCACCCTATTTGCCATGAATGATCTTTACACTTTATTAAGATTGCTTTCTGAGATCTCATAAGATGGCTCTGCACTTCGATGTCCTCCTGATGAACCACGTGTAACTTTCAAGGCCATTAAACAGGATTGTATTACATTCAGACAGTATGGTATAAGTGCTTTGGTGGCTATATGGACCCTCTTGCAGCCATTCCCATTTTCATCTTTGCAGGCCAAGAACTCTCACAATCGCCACGAGCAGGTGCGGATAGGTGGCAGTCCGCCTCAGACCCTGCCACTTATGGACATCAAGGAGAGAGTGGCAGGCCTCATCGGCGTCTGAGGTCGGACAGCTGCCAGTGGGGGTGCTGACCCCTGCTAGGATACTGAGAGTAAGTCCTGCACACTCCCTGGGCTGGGTTGGGGCAATGTCCTGCACACTCCCTGGACTAGGTTGGGGCAATGTCCTGCACACTCCCTGGGCTGGGTTGGGCAATGTCATGCACACTCCCTGGACTAGGTTGGGGCAATGTCCTGCACACTCCCTGGGTTGAGTTGGGACAATGTCCTGCAGTAAGTCCGGACTTGGGTTGGGCAATGTCATGCACACTCCCTGGACTAGGTTGGGGCAATGTCCTGCACACTCCCTGGGTTGAGTTGGGACAAGTCCTGCACACTCCCTGGACTAGGTTGGGGTAATTCCTGCAGTGTTTCTAGACTAGATATAATGGAGTAGCGGTGGTCCTTCAAATGAACCTGTGCTATGCAACCTTCCTCATGTCACCTTCCCCTGCTGCTAACCACTCGTCTGTTACTTTCTACTTCCAAATGACCAGCCACAGGCACAGCAACCCTCAAGGGACCCCTCCAGTTCAGGCCATCGTCTGGAGGAGGAGAAAGAGGAGGCGGATACGGATGAGCCGACTCCGGCACAGCTTCAATCCACCCCTGTTCTACCATCGGCACTCAGCTCCTCTGAGGATGACGTGACATTCCCGGGGTTCAAGGATTGCGAGGCTCCTGGGACCAGTGGCGGGCAGCAATGCAGTGCTGGGGTTGAATCCCGTATGCCATCTCTCTGGAAGGTGAGTCGGCAAAGTCGGTCTGCTGACAGACAGGCAGACGTGGAACTGGACATGGTGGGAATGTCCAGGGAGAGCATCCAGGTAAGTCGTCAGCTCCTTGATGTCTTGGGTAGGATTCCCACGAGCATTGACAGTCTGAAAGTGACCATTTCAAAGGTAGGGTCGCAGCCGTGATACCAGCCGTGATACCAGCAAGGCCATCAATGCCCACATGAGCTGATGGCCTCCAACACTGACAGTGGAGTCCCGGAGAGTGTGGCACGAATCCTTGCAGAATATGGCGCATCACAGGCACGAGCTCTGCTTCAGCTTGGGCAGGTGATGTAGTCCATGTCAGCCGCCACACTCTCTGCATTCCCCACTGTCACACCCAAACCACCTGACTGGCAATGCCAATGAAGAGGCCAGCCAGTCAGAAGCTGGGCCTTCCATGCCATGAACTGCTCCAGTCCATCTTGAGGCGGCATCTCCATTGTCTCTCCCCCCCAACACAGCAGGGCTCTGGCAACATTGCTGCACGCCATCTTGATGCCACTTTGGGTAGGAGCAGCAAGGGTGGGTGATAAGGGGAAGGGGAGCAAAAGCTGGTGGGAAAAAATAGTGGGACTTGATATTATCTTGCTGTATTCTGTTGTTGATGCTGGCTGCATCGTATGTTTAATGTCACAGTATTATTATGTTCTGAATTACATTGTTGATAATGTTGAATGATCATACTGCTGGATGCAGCTAATTATATTATTTTATTAAAGTTTTACAATGAAGGTTATATTACAAAGTTTACAATGTTACAATGTTTAATAAATTCTTTTTTTCACCTTAACCATTCCTGTGTAGTGTCTCATTTGCATAATAAGAGGGGGAATAGTCAACATGGTGGGATAGAGACAACACGCAAACATGCCGTTCACTCTTCAATCAAAGCGTTCAATTATGAGCTGTCAGCATAAGGTTTTTGCAGCGGCGAAATCTCCCTGATACTTCCCCTGTGGTTGCGATGGTGGTGTTGATGGTAACATGGGATCCTCGCCAGGCTCCTCTTCCTCGTCTTCCTTCTCCTCCCCCCCTCTCCCCTGAGGTGGTTCTGCAATCCCCATTGGTAATTCCTGTCCCCTCATGATGGTTGTGTAGCATGCAGCACAGCACAATCAACTCAGAGACCTGCTGAGGGGAGTATTGCAGGCAGCCTCCAGAGTGTTCCAGGCATCGGAAACACTGCTTCAACACTCCAACTGTCTGTTCAATGAAGTTGCTTGTGGCTACATGGCTCTCATGATAGCGATGCTCAGCTTCTGTCTGAGGGTTTCGGAGGGGGGGTCATGAGCCAGATGGCGAGGCCGTAACCTTTGTCCCCAAGCATCCAGCTCTAGCCTTGTGGTTGAAGCTGGAACAGGCCTGAGACAATCCTCTCACGCAAGATGAAAATATTATGGATGCGCCCTGGATATTGGGCATTGACTGCCATGATGTGCTGAGTATGGTCGCAGATGATCTGTACGTTCATGGAGTGGAATCCCTTTCGGTTTCGGAAAACCTCAGCAGTCTGCAAAGGTGCTCGCAGGGCAATGTGTGTACAGTCAAGGGCACCCTGAACCTTGGGGAAGCCAGCAAATCATCAAAATAGCAGCAGGGCGCTCAGTTTTAGCGCCACCGCAAAACCATTGGCGAAAATTCTGCCCGGGCGCAAAATCTTGTGTACCTCATTTCACGAGGCGCTAAATGGGGCACAAATCAGCCGAAAATCCTGCCCGTTGGAGTTTAGAAGAATGAGAGGTGATCTATTGAAACATATAAGATTATGAGGGGGCTTGACAGGGTAGGTGCAGAGAGGATGTTTCCCTCGTGGGGGAATCGTACTAGGGGGCATAGTTACAAACTAAGGGGTCACCAACTTAAAATGGAGATGAGGAGGAATTTCTTCTCTCAGAGGGTTGTGAATCTATAGAACTCTCTAACCCAGAGAGCTGTGGAAGCTGGGTCACTGAATATATTTAAGGTTGAGATAGACAGATTTTTGAACGATAAGAGCGTCAAGGGTTAAGGGGAGCGGGCAGGGAAGTGGAATTGAGGCCAAGATCAGATCAGCCATGATCTTATTGAATGGCGTAGCAGGCTCGAAGGACCAAATGGCCTCCTCCTGCTCCTATTTCTTAAGTTATGTTCTTATGTTATATTATGTTAGCTGGAAGTAATGCAATAATCAAAATGCAACTAAAAGAATTCAAAAAGCAAAAAACAAACACCAACAGCAAAAACCTTTGTAGGGGGTTTTTGCTCTGCCCAATTACAGGGGTCTTTGGTAGCTGTTGGTGTATTGGGCCTCTCTGTCCCTTCTAGGGGATGGCTCAGCAGCTTATGACTCGCTGACCACTAAACTGCCGGTTTCGAAGCGCCCTAACACCCCTATCTGGTTCTAACCTCAGAATTTTTAGTGGATTATGAGCTCCCACTAGGAAAGTAAAACAAAAAAAACCACTCAGAGACAAGTGGTCCTTGGAACGAAAAAAACACTGAAGACAGGCACAAAGGAACTGTACAAAGGTGATTAGTTGATTTTTGAATGAAATATTGCAATGATTTTATTCATAAAATTGGTTTGGAATGTTTGTTTTGTGATAGCTTTTATTGTGGCAATGCGGCCAAGCGGACGCTGTGCTGGGCAGTAATAGAGGGAAGGTAACGTGTGGGACTATTAGTGAATGTGGAATTGGGGTTGCATTGATTGATTGGATGAGTTGATCAAGGACGGCTCGGGCAGAAAAGGGCTGTCGGAATTGCCTATTCCCTTCCGCTTCCTCCTCTGCTGCTTCCTCCTCCTCCTCTTCCACCTCCTCCTTCCTCCTTTCCTTCTCCTCCTCAGCTGGTTACCGTAATCATCATCATAGGCAGTCCCTCGGAATCGAGGAAGACTTGCTTCTGCTCTTAGAATTAGTCCTTAGGTGGCTGAACAGTCCAATACGAGAACCACAGGCCCTGTCACAGGTGGGACAGACCGTCGTTGAGGGAAAGGGAGGGTGGGACAGGTTTGCCGCGCTTTCCTTCCGCTACCTACGATTGTTTTCTGCATGCTCTCGGCGATGAGACTCGAAGTGCTCAGCGCCCTCCCGGATGCACTTCCTCCACTTAGGGCGGTCTTTGGCCCGGGACTCCCAGGTGTCAGTGGGGATGTTGCACTTTATCAGGGAGGCTCTGAGGGTGTCCTTGTAACGTTTCCTCTGCCCACCTTTGGTTCGTTTATCGTGAAGGAGTTCTGAGTAGAGCACTTGCTTTGGGAGACTCGTGTCTGGCATGCGGACAACATGGCCTGCCCAGCGGAGCTGATCAAGTGTAGTCAGTGCTTCAATGCTGGGGATGTTGGCCTGGTCGAGGATGCTAATGTTGGTGCGTCTGTCCTCCCAGGAGATTTGTGGGATCTTGCGGAGGCATCATTGATGCGATTTCTCCAGCGACTTGAGGTGTCTACTGTGCATGGCCCATGCTGAGCCATACAGGAGGGCGCGTATTACTACAGCCCTGTAGACCATGAGCTTGGTGGTAGATTTGAGGGCCTGGTCTTCTAACACTCTTTTCCTCAGGCGGCCGAAGGCTGCGCTGGCACACTGGAGGCGGCGTTGAATCTCCTCATCAATGCCTGCTTTTGTTGATAAGAGGCTCCCGAGGTATGGGAAATGGTCCACATTGTCCAGAGTCACACCGTGGATCTTGATGACTGGGGGCCAGTGCTGTGCGGCGAGGACAGGCTGGTGGAGGACCTTTGTCTTACGGATGTTTAGCATAAGGCCCATGCTTTCCTATGCTTCAGTAAATACGTCGACTATATCCTGGAGTTCAGCCTCTGAATGTGCGCAGACCAGGCGTCATCCGCTTGACGACAGAGTTTGGGGTGGTCTTGGACCTGGCCTGGAGGCGGCAAAGATTAAACAGCTTCCCACTGGTTCTGTAGTTTAGTTCCAGCAGGGAGCTTGTTGGCTGTGAGGTGGAGCATGGCAGCGAGGAAGATTGAGAAGAGGGTTGGAGCGATGACGCAGCCCTCTTTGATCCCGGTCCGGACGTGCATTGGGTCTGTAATGGATCCGGTGGTAAGGATCACGGCCTGCAACATCGTCGGAGCAGGTGAAGGATGTTGACAAACTTTTGGGGGCATCCAAAACGGAGGAGGACGCTCCATAGACTCTCGCGGTTGACAGTGTCAAAGGCCTTTGTAAGGTCGAAGAAGGACATGTATAAGGGCTGGCGCTGTTCCCTGCATTTTTCCTGCAGCTGTCGCGCTGCAAAAATCATGTCCGTTGTGCCCCGTAGGGGATAAAATCCGCATTATGATTCCGGGAGGAGCTCCTCGGCCACAGGGAGAAGATGGTTGAGGAGGACTCTAGCGACAGCTTTCCCAGTGGCTGATAGCAGAGATTCCTCTGTAGTTGCCGCAGTCGGACTTGTCCCCTTTTTTAAAGATGGTCACGATCACTGCATCTTTGAGATCTCCCGGCATACTCTCCTCCCTCCAGGTGAGAGAGATGAGGTCATTTATCCATGCCAAAAGCGCCTCTACGCCGTACTTTAGCACTTCAGTCTGGTGGCAAGAGTTGTGCCCTCATGTTGGTGAGGTTGTGGTGCATGCAGCAGACCACGACAAATCTTGAGATGCAAGCAAGTGAGTACTGTAGCGGTTCCTCCAGAGCGGTCCATGCAGTGGACGCCAATGGTTTGCTCCATCAGATTCCGTGTGCCAGCATGGCTTTGATTGTACGCATGCTGCTTACCTGTGTGTGTGTTGCGCAATGGAATCATGAGCCAGGTGGTCGGTGGATAGCCCTCGTAATCCAGTAGCCACCCTCTGGTTTGCGGTGGTGGCTCAAATGATGATGGTACAGCGGACTGCCGCAGAATTATGACTGATACCAGGATGCCGAGCACTGACTTGCATGATGCGCTGAGTACAGTTGCACACTAGCTGGACTTTGAAGGAGTGGAATCCCGTTGAAGGAGTGGAATCCCTTCCGGTTGCGGTACCTCTCCGCATTTAAATGTGCCGCCCGCAAAGCGACGTGTGTACAGTCAATGGCACCTTGCACCGTGGGGAAGCCTGTTATCCTGGTAGAGCTGCAAGATCGCTCCGTCTGCTTCTCTCTGCCAAGAGAGAATGAAATGTATTCAGCTCTCTTTGCATATAGAACCTCATTCACCTCCATTATACAGGAATGGACAGCAAACTAGGAGTTACGGATGTCACCTGCTCCTGCCTGGAAGGAGCCCGATGCGAAGAAGTTCAATGCCATGATCATCTTTACAGCCATTGGTAATGCCGTCCTCTCCCTGGACTGAGGCTGCAGGTCTGCCTGCAGCAGGTGGCAATTTTCAGCGAGCACATTCTTAGTAAAACTGAGATGTTGCATGCACTGTTCGTCGCTGAGATTGTGGTAGGAGAATTGCTCTCTGAAGTCCCTGGATGGATATAACCCCCTGCTGAGAGCCTTTCCCCTCCTCCTGCTGCCTCTTCTAGCAGCTTTGTCGCCTCTGCTCATTCTCCCTCTCATGTGGCAGGCCAAGGTGTTCAAACTACTCCTCCCATGTCTGGGAGACCCTTGCATGGGTCATAATGTACCAGCAGCTTGTTTGAGCAAAGCAGATTGGTGGCTTTCTCGAAAGCTCTGTCTTGCAATGCGCCCCACACCCAGTTGTTGCCTTTTCTCAAT
The DNA here is from genome assembly GCF_044704955.1 of Pristiophorus japonicus. Classification (NCBI taxonomy): domain Eukaryota; kingdom Metazoa; phylum Chordata; class Chondrichthyes; family Pristiophoridae; genus Pristiophorus; species Pristiophorus japonicus. The sequence continues at coordinate 89,277,328 of NC_091978.1, read as the reverse complement.
AGCATATGCAATGGTTCAAGTAAGGTGCTTAATTTAGGTAGGAAGTTACCAAAATAGTTGAGTAGACCCAGGAACGAACGCAACTCCGTCACGTTCTGCGGCTTGGGTGCATTCTTGATGGCTTTGGTTTTCACGTCACTAGGTCTGATGCCATCAGCGGCGATTTTCCTCCCGAGGAATTCAACCTCCGGTGCCATGAAGATGCACTTCGAGCGTTTAAGTCTGAGTCCCACTCTGTCCAAACACAGTAGAACCTCTTCCAGGTTGTTCAGATGTTTCTTGGAGTCACGACCGGTGATCAGGATGTCATCTTGGAACACGACGGTTCTGGGAACGGATTTCAATAGACTTTCCATATTCCTCTGGAATATTGCTGCAGCCAAGCGAATTCCAAACAGGCACCTGTGGTAAATAAACAGTCCTTTGTGCATGTTAATGCACGTAAGACTCTTCGACGTCTCGACCAACTCCTGCGTCATATCGGCCGACGTCAAGTCCAGTTTTGTGAACGACTTCCCTCCGGCTAGCGTCACAAACAAGTCATCAGCCTTCGGTAACAGGTACTGATCTTGTTTGGAAACCCTGTTGATCGTAGCCCTGTAGTCTCCACAGATTCTGACTGTGCCATCACTCTTCAGCACAGGAACAATGGAGCTGGCCCATTCATTAAATTCGACCGGTGATATGATCGGTTCACGCTGGAGTCTGTCCAGTTCAATTTCAACCTCCTTCATCATATACGGCACTGCCCGAGCTTTATGATGGACGGGTCTTGCATCTGAGTCCACGTGGATCTGCACCTTGGCTCCAGTAAAGTTGTCGATACCCGGTTCAAACAGCGAGGAGAACTTGCTCAATACTTGAGCACATGTATCTTGCTCTGAGGACAACACCTTTATGTCGTTCCAGTCACACCTGATTTCCTCCAACCAGTTCCTGCCGAGCTGCATTGGGCCATTGCCTGAAACAATCCACAGCGGTAACTCGCGAACTGCACCATTATACGACACGTTAATTTGTGCACTGCCAATCACCTTTATCAGTTCTTTGGTGTACGTGCGCAGCTTGGCATTAACAGGGTTCAGCCTGGGCCTCTCAGTCTTAGTATCCCACAGCTTATTAAATGCCCTCTCGTTCATGATCGATTGACTCGCCCGTGTCCAGTTCCATCAATACCGGTATCCCGTTACCTTCACATTAATCAAAATTGGTTTACTCTTGGTTATGAAAGAGTACAGTCCATACACTTCCTCCTCTGGTATCTCGGATTGCGTATCCGGATCCGCGCTAGTCTGACTCTCATCCTCCACGTGGTGTGTTGCAGCTCGCTTGTTCATCTCCGGACACTTGCGCTGGAGATGCCCCACTCTCAGACAGCCTTTGCAACTATATTGCTTCAATCGGCACTGCTGGTGCCAATGATTTCCCCCACAACGCCAACACGGAGAAGTCGGATACTTCCCGCTGGTGGACTTTGGCCAGCCACAGGTTTCACGAACGCAGCCGGATAGGCCCTGCCATGTGCCGCTCTGCCGAACGCCGAATCAATCCCATTTACAGTACTTGCCGAGGTTCGGTTCTTCACCGATATTTGCTTTAGACTCTTGTCCGTCGTCATACATGATTGAGCGATCTAGATGGTCCTTTTTAAATCCAACTCCTCCACCGCCAGAAGTTTGCGCAGGATCACCTCGTGGTTGATACCGATAACAAAGAAGTCCCGCAGTATGTTTGCCAACACCGTCCCGAACTTGCATGGTCCCGCTAGACATCTCAGGATGGCAACGAATTTTGCCGCGCTCTGGCCCTCCGATCGAACGTGTGTATGAAACCTGTATCTCGAGATGATGATGCCGTCGCCTGGTTTGAGGTGCTCCCGTACCAATGTACACAACTCCTCATACGTTTTCTCTGTTGGATCACTAGGCATGAGTAGATTCTTTATCAGACCGTAGATCTCTGAACCGCACTCAGTGAGGAACACGGCCCAGCGCTGATCTGCATCGTCGACCCCCTTCATTTTTTGGCCCACGAAGTACTGGTTCAAATGGCTCACAAAGTCTGCCCAATTTTCTCCCTCCACGAATCGCTCTACAAATCCAATTGTGCTCATTTTGCAAACAAAGTTTCTTGTATTCTCGTCGCCAAATGTTATGTAAGCAATAAACTGAGTACTATTGAACTAAGCAAGGTACAACCTTGGCTCTGCTTTATTTTGGCCCAAAGTGCCTGACTCACAAAATGGCTGGCCTTTTATACCAGAGCAGCACCATGTGCGTGCTGCTCAGTAGCCTCCAACAATAACACCATCTGGTGGCTACAAACAGCATGTACATATATGACACTTCTCAAGATATATACTGCCTTTCTACTGATAAGGTATGTCAAGCTGAGCAGAACCTGATGTTCTTTGTTATTCTGTACTAACCCGTGCATATCGCAATGACCCTTTAGTTCAACACGTTGCTTTGGTTACTTAGGATGGTTCATTCACCATCAAGCTTCGCTTCTCAGCCTTTCTCCAGTTTAAAACCAATTTTATGTTATACGGCCATTTTCTATCATTTATAAGCGAGTTTTACATACAATCAATGCATATAAAGGAAGTTACAAACATTCATTCATTAAAGATATGTAAAATAAGCTTCTTAATTCTAACTTCTAATATCTGTCAATAGGCGATATCTTACAAAAGCATCATTAACAAGATGGTAATAACCTAAAAATGGGGCTGGTAGCCTTATTGCCCCGGTAACTCTGATGATCGGTCTGTAGTAACTTTAACAGAGGCCGAACTCTGGGTGGCCAAAGCGCCTGCCTGAAACAAGCACTCGGCCTCTTTCCCATACAAATCGGGATCCTAATTAAATATCTAGGAGCCTAATTTAAATTTTAAGGGACTCATGGGCAGAGATTGCAATGAAAATGATCTGCCCATTTGTTTTGCGATTAGGAAATGGACAGAAAAATTGAATTGCAGGAGTGCTCCTCTTGGCTCCACAAAAATACTACGGGCCACTTAGAAACACAGAGGCCGAAATTCAGCCTCCCAAAAAGGCCTCTTACCACTGGAAAACAGCGGCTATGCAGCAGAGTCAAGTGGCCGCCGATTTGTTGTCAAATGGCCGCCGCTAGCGAAATTCTCCTCGGGAGTTTCTGCAGCGGTGTTAACATCCACCCTGCTCCCCCCACTTCCACCGCGGTCCTGTAGATGTAGCCTTAAAGACGTCATCAGAGCGCGCAGCGCAGCCTCTCCGCCTCAGAGGTTAAATTCATTTTAAAAAGTCGACCTGTCGCCTGTCGGTGCCCTGTGCCGGTTCAAGACCACCAGCGGAGGTCAAAGGAGTATTGCGTGAATCTCCATTTTTATTCTCTAAACTTTTTTGGACTTCTGAAAACTTTCTCACGCCCTTTTCATATCGGCATTGAATACTAGTGGTCTGGGGGCCTCAATCTGTACTACACAGAGGCCTCATTGTGAAGGATGAGCTTGCAGAGACAATGAACTCAATGCTGGCAGGGGAATGCCTTGTCCATATTGTGCGCAGCAGGGAGGCACACAGGAGAAGGCAACGGCTCCAGAGACAGCGGGCAAGGGAGGCAGTAGACATGGATGCCCAACATAGAGAAGGGCCTGGAAATGGCGACAGACCTCAAGGCAAAGAGGTTGCCCAGAAAGGACCTGGCGTGAGGATGAGGGTCAGATACGCTGACCCCTCCGCACCAGATAGTGGGCAAGATACAAAGAAGGCAGGATGCAGATGAAGCAGATGCTTGCCAGCAGCAGGCTGCAGCGGCCAAGGAGCATGAAGAGGATGAGGGAGAAGGCAATGAGCCAGCTGCCATAGGAGGAGCCGACCATAGAGTTGGGGGAAGAAGGCCCTCTCGTGCAAGGGTCTACAGGCAGCAGTTTTCCTTCATGGAGCTCACAGATGACCAATGTCTCCGCAGGCTCCGATTCAGGAAGGACATCGTCAGGGAGCTGTGTAATCTCGAACAGCCAGATCTGCAGCCTCAGAGAAGGCTGAGGACAGCTCTGAGAGTGGAAACCAAAATGACCATTACACTAAAGTTTTATGCAACTGGCTTGTTCCAAGCTGCCACCGCAGACATCTCTAACATTTCTCAGTTCTCTGCCCATCACTCCATCTGGCAAGTTAGAGATGCACTCTACAAGAGAAGGCTTAAATACATTTCTTTCCCGATGAACAGGGAGAAGCAGATGGAGTGACAGACCGGATTTGTGCGCATTGCAGGGTTCCCGAGGGTTCAGAGCGTCGCATTAAGGGCGCGACAAACTAATACATAGAAACATAGAAAATAGGAACAGTAGTAGGCCAGTCAGCCCTTCGAGTCTGCACCGCCATTCAATATGATCACGGCTGATCCTCTATCTCAACACCATATTCCCGCTTTTTCACCATACCCCTTGATGTCTTTTGTGTCTAGAAATCTATCTATCTCCCTGTTAAATATATTCAGTGACTTGGCCTCCACAGCCTTCTGTGGTCAAGAAATCCACAGGTTCACCACCCTCTGAGTGAAAACATTTCTCCTCATCTCGGTCCTAAATTTCCTACCCCGTATCCTGAGAATACGGAGATGTTCATGAACCGAAAGGGATTCCACTCCCTCAACGTGCAGCTGGTTTGTGACCACAACCACAAGGGGCCGTATGGCCTACTCCTGCTCCTATTTCTTATCATGGCAGTTGAAGCCCGGTACCAGGCAGCAGCCAGGATGCCTTCACCTCATCCGCCAGAGCAGTGTACCAGCCGTGTTTTTGGGCCCAAACTAAGATTGTGGCTGGCTGCTTGGTGACAAGAGCTACCCACTGTGCACTTGGTCGCTGACTCCCCTTCACAACACCAGGACTGCAGTGCAGCATGCCTACAACAGCTCTCATTCAGCCACCAGGTGCATAATTGAGCACTGCATCGAGATCCTTAAGCAGAGGTTCCATTGCCTGGATCGCTCTGGTGGAATGTTGCAGTACTCACCTGAGCGAGTCTCCCTATTTGTGGTCATCTGCTTCATGCTTCACAACCTGCCAATCATGAGGGGCCAGCTGCTGGAAGTCGAGCCAACATTAGCACCTCAGGAGGAGGAGGAGGTGCAGGAGGAGGAGGAGGAGGACCAGGATGTGTGTCATCAGCCACCCAGGAGGCATCATCGCCATCCCAACGCTGCATGGGAAGTGCAGACCCGTCTCATTGCTGCTCGTTTCCGATGATTTAATGCCCACTTCACCTCGCATCTTTGCATTTCCATGGCCATCGTAATGAGTCCTTTCACACATCATTGCCCACAGTCAAATGATACATCTGCCCAGGTATGGGAGCACAAAATAAATATTTATTACAGAATAAAGAAAAGTGCAAAAAACATACGCGTAATAATTTCTCAGCCTTGTGCATCTCCTTATAGCCCCTCTTACGCAAATGTATTCTGCTACTGCGCCACAGTGTCTCACCTGTGGCTGCCTGATGGGTCTGGGAAGGCTGCTGTGTTTCTTGTGTAGAAGCCCTTCTAGGACGCCCTCGACCTGCTCTGGCCCTGGAAGGGCTGGCTGCAGACTGGTCAGCACCCTCCTTGGAGGGTTCAGTTTGGCTTGGCTTGACGACTCCATGCTTGGAGGCAATAGCGGAGTGACAGGCCTGGCGTCAGGAATGCTGTGATCCTGAGAGAGTACATCATCAGCATCCTGGTCCGAGGAGCCGGCGTCACTCCCCAGGAGCAGCACATCACCAATACGAGGGAGGTCAGGTTGGCGCTGTGGTGCGACATCGGAAGGTCCCCTGTGGTGCACCCAGCCGCGAGGCAACACTGAGGTCTCGCGTGGCATCAAGCTGACACGGTATGAGAGTAGCCACAGTCTCAAAGCCACCAGAGATGACAGCAGCAAGACGCTCCGTGGCCTGTTGCCCAGAGTTAATAACAACATTCTGAGCTTCCACGGCCGCGGCCATCCTTTCCAAAGCAGCACTGAGACGCTAATTCACTTGCGCTTGTGCTGTAATGGCAGCTGCCACATCCCCAACGAGTCGCAGAATCACAGCGGGATCCGCATGGTCAGTCTGGAAGTCCACCATCGCCTGCACACTGGCAGTGATGGGCTCCATGGTGTGCGCAGAGCTGTGACAATGCGGGAGGCGGACTCCTCCATGCTCCTGACCACTTCCGACAGCCTCTCCGACACTCCTGGAGAGATGGCACCCGAAGTCCCCTTTGCCCCTCACCATGCTACCACCCGCTAGGCCCCGGTGCAACACCCAGTGCAGAACCCTCTGCTATGTCTAACTAGTTGGACCACAAACTCCCAGTATCTGAGCTGGCGCGTGTGACTGTAGAAAGCAGTGACGCGGTGCTGCCAGCAGTGTCTCTGTTATGTCTTGAATAAAGAATCTGACCAGATACTGTAAGTTCAAAGTAATGTGTGATCGTAGTCCTTTATTACAGGTCTCCAGAGTGCCTCTCCAGCTTGTGAGGCCTCCTTATGTACAGGTGCTCCCGAGGGATGGTGGGATCCCTTGGGACTCCAGGGGATGAGCCCTCTAGTGGTTAAACAGGGTATTTACAGGTTTACATATATAACAACGCTCCCCCCCAAAGTCAATAGTGTAACTATTTACAAGGTGAGTCAATCTGGGACCTTCCTTTCCCTGGTTGATCGTCTCGGTGCAAATGTTGGTTTTGGTGAGTCGTTTGTTGGGCCCTTGCTGGGCTACTGTACAGCTGGCCTTGCTGGGCTTCTGGGGGTGGTGAGTCCTGCTGGGCTGCTGCAGGTGATAGATTCTGTTTCGTGGTTAACCGCTGGGTCGGTTGCCACTTGTGTATGAGTGGGAGGGTTGAAAAAGGTAGAGTCTATTGTGGATTGCTCTGGATAGTCCGTGAATCTGAGTTTTGTTTGGTCCAAGTGTTTCCTGCAGGTGAGTCCATTTGAAAGTTTGACCCAAAACATCCTACTCCTCTCTTTGCCCACGACAGTGCTGGGAAGCACTTGGGACCTTGTCCATAGTTTAACACAAATATAGGATCATTAATCTCGATTTCACGTGACACATTTGCGCGATCATGATATGCATTCTGTTGAAGCCGCCTGCTCTCTACCTGTTCGTGTAGATCAGGGTGGACTAACAAGAGCCTTGTCTTAAGTGCCCTTTTCATGAGCAGTTCAACGGGTGGAACCCTAGTGAGCGAGTGGGGTCTTGTGCGGTAACTAAGCAGGACTCAGGATAGGCGAATCAGCAGTGAGCCTTCAGTTACCCTCTTCAAGCTCTGCTTGATTGTTGGCACTGCTCGCTCTGCCTGACCATTGGATGCTGGTTTGAACAGGGCAGAAGTGACATGTTTGATCCCATTGTGGGTCATGAACTCTTTGAACTCGGCACTGGTGAAGCACGACTCATTGTCACTCACAAGGACATCAGGCAGGCCGTGCATGACAAACATGGCCCGCAGGCTTTCAATGGTGGCAGTGGATGTGCTTGCCGACATTATCTCACATTCAATCCATTTGGAGTACGCATCTACAACCACATTTTTCCCAAGAATGGGCCTGCATAGTCGACAAGGACCCTGGACCACGGTTTGGAGGGCTAGGACCATAAACTTAGTGGTGCCTCCCTGGGTACATTGCTTAACTGTGAACATGTGTTACATTTGTGCACACAAGACTCTAAGTCTGCATCAATACCGGGCCATCACACGTGGGATCTGGCTATCGCTTTCATCATTACAATGCATGGGTGGGTACGGTGGAGATCACTAATGAAAGTGTCCCTGCCCTTTTTTGGCACCACTACCCGATTACCCCATAGGAGGCAGTCTGCCTGTATAGACATTTCATCTCTGCGCCGCTGGTACGGCTTTATTTCTTCCTGCATCTCTAACAGGACACCAAACCAACTCCCATGGATCACACAGTTTTTTTTACTAAGGACAGTAAGGGGTCCTGGCTCGTCCAGGTTCTAATCTGTCGGGTGGTAACAGGTGATTGCTCACTCTCGAATGCTTCGATTACCATAACTAAATCTGCGGGCTGTGCCATCTCCACCCCCGTGGTGGGCAATGGCAGCCTACTGAGAGCATTGGCACAGTTTTCTGTGCCTGGCCTGTGGCGGATGACGTAGTTGTATGCGGACAACGTGAGCGCCCATCTCCAGATGCGGGCCAATGCATTCGTATTTATCCCCTTACTTTCAGAAAAGAGGGATATAAGTGGCTTATGGTCGGTTTCCAATTAAAACGGATATTGGTGCATTTTCTTTACCCTATAAACACATGCTAACGCTTCTTTTTCGATCATGCTGTAGGCCCTCTCAGCCTTAGACAGACTTCATCGATGCATAAGCAACCGGTTGCAATTTCCCAGGTTCATTAGCTTGTTGCAATACACACCCGACACCGTATGACGACGCATCACATGCTAGTACAAAACGCTGACATGGATCATACAGCACAAGCAATTTGTTTGAGCATAACATTTTTCTAGCTTTCTAAAAGGCATTTTCTTGGCTTTTATCCCATACCCATTCATCTCCTTTACACAGTAAAGAGTGCAGTGGTTCTAACAGTGTGCTAAGACCTGGTAAGAAGTTACCAAAGTAGTTCAGGAGTCCTAGAAATGACCGCAGCTTCGTCACATTCTGTGGTCTTGATTGCTTCCGTCTTCGAATCGGTGGGCCTGATGCCGTCCGCCGCGATTCTTCACCCCAGGAACTCCACTTCAGGCGCCAGGAAAACGCACTTCGAGCGTTTTAACCAGAGCCCCAGACGATTAAGCCGACTAAGAACCTCCTCCAGGTTCTGCAGGTGCTCAACGGTATCCCGACCTGTTACCAAGATGTCGTCCTGGAAGACCACGGTGCGCGGGCCCAACTTCAGCAAGCTTTCCATGTTCCTCTGGAATATCGCCACAGCCGATCGAATCCCAAATGGGCATCTGCTGTAAATGAAGAGACCTTTGTGCATATTGATCCAGGTGAGGCCCTTCGATGATTTCTCCAGCTCCTGCGTCATGTAGGCCGAGGTCAAGACCAGCTTCGTGAACGTTTTCCCTCCCGCCAGCGCCGCAAATCGGCGGTCTGCCTTTGGTAGCGGGTATTGATCCTGCAGGGAGAAACGATTGATAGTTACTGTGTAATCCCCACAGATTCTGATGGTGCCATCTTCCTTGAGGACTGGAACAATCAGACTGGCCCACTCGTTGAATTCAATCGGTGAAATGATGCCCTCTCGCTGCAGCCGGTGCAGCTCAATCTCCACCCGCTCTCTCATCATGTACAGTACTGCTCTCGCCTTGTGATGGATGGGTCGCACCCCCGGAATCAAATGGATCTGCACTTTTGCTCCTTGGAACTTCCCGATGCCTGGTTCGAACAGTGAGGGAAACTTGTTTAAGACCTGATCGCTCGGACGTTATCCCAGTTCCAGTATGTCTTTCCCAGCCAGCTCCTGCTGAACAGCGTGGGGACATCGCCCAGTACCACCCAGAGTGATAAATTGTGCACCGCTCCATCGTAGCAGACCTTTACGATAGCACTGCCGATTATGGGAATCAGTTCCTTTGTATACATTCTCAGTTTAGTATGAAAAGGAGTCACGACTGGCCTTGAGGCCTTGCTGCCCCACAATTTATTGCAAGTCTTTTTGTTCATTATGGATTGGCTCGCGCCCATGTCCAACTCCATTTACACCAGGAGTCCATTTAATTCAACCTTGAGCATTATCGGGGACACATTGTGGTAAATGTGTGTACCCCACATACCTCTGCCTCCTCAGTCTGAGGCACTGATTCGTTGTGATCCACCGTGTATCTATCTTCCTCTGCAGCATGGTGGTTTGCAGGATTAGCAGGGTTTGCAGCTCGCCTGCACATACGTTGGAGGTGTCCCATTGTTCCACAGCCCTTGCAAACGTATCCTTTGAAGCGGCATGAAAGGAAGCAATGATCACCCCCGTAGTGCCAACAAGGTGTTAATGGCCTAGCATTCATCACCCTTGATGGTGGACTCTGAGACATCTGCGGACGTGCAGCTGCAGGGATATGAGTCCTGCATTGTACGTTATGATTTGAACACAACATTACTTTGTTCACAGTACTTGCAGCAGCACTCGTGTGCTGAGAGGTTTGTTTGGTATTGTCACTGGTGGCAATGAACGCCTGGGCTATCGCTATGGCTTTACTCAAGGTTGGGGTCTCTACAGTCAAAAGTTTGCGAAGTATTACTTCATGGCCAATGCCAAGTACAAAGAAGTCCCTGAGCATGTGCTCCAAGTGTCCTTCAAATTCACAATGTCCTGCAAGATGCCTTAGCTCGGCGACATAGCTTGCCACTTCCTGGCCGTCAGACCTCTTGTACATGTAGAACCGATACCTCGCCATCAGAACGCTTTCCTTCGGGTTCAGATGCTCCCGGACCAGTGTGCACAAATCATCGTACGACTTCTCTGTGGGTTTCACTGGAGCAAGCAGATTTTTCATGAGGCCATACGTTGGTGCCCAGCAAATGGTGAGGAGGATCGCCCTTCGTTTGGCAGTGTTCGCTTCTCCTTCCAGTTTGTTGGCCACGAAGTATTGGTCGAGTCAGTCCACGAAGGTCTCCCAATCATCTCCAGGATGCCCGCGGTTCTCTGCATTGTTGCAATGGGATTCATTATCTGTATCTCGTCACCTGTTGTTATGTCTTGAATAAAGAATCTGGCTCAAAGTAATGTGTGACCGTAGTCCTTTATTACAGGGGAACAAAGACCAATTGAACAAGTACTTTGGTTCGGTATTCACTAAGGAGGAAAGAAACAGCCTTCCGGATATAAAAGGGGTCAGAAGGTCTAGTAAGGAGGAGGAACTGAGGGAAATCTTTATTAGTCGGGAAATTGTGTTGGGGAAATTGATGGGATTGAAGGCCGATAAATCCCCAGGGCCTGATGGACTGCATCCCAGAGTACTTAAGGAGGTGGCCTTGGAATTAGCGGATGCATTGACAGTCATTTTCCAACATTCCATTGACTCTGGATCAGTTCCTATCGAGTGGAGGGTAGCCAATGTAACCCCACTTTTAAAAAAAGGAGGGAGAGAGAAAACAGGGAATTATACACCGGTCAGCCTGACCTCAGTAGTGGATAAAATGATGGAATCAATTATTAAGGATGTCATAGCAGCGCATTTGGAAAATGGTGACATGATAGGTCCAAGTCAGCATGGATTTTTGAAAGGGAAATCATGCTTGACAAATCTTCTGGAATTTTTTGAGGATGTTTCCAGTAAAGTGGACAAAGGAGAACCAGTTGATGTGGTATATTTGGACTTTCAGAAGACTTTCGACAAGGTCCCACACAAGAGATTAATGTGCAAAGTTAAAGCACATGGGATTGGGGGTAGTGTGCTGACGTGGATTGAGAACTGGCTGGCAGACAGGAAGCAAAGAGTAGGAGTAAATGGGTACTTTTCAGAATGGCAGGCAGTGACTAGTGGGGTACCGCAAGGTTCTGTGCTGGGGCCCCAGCTGTTTACATTGTACATTAATGATTTAGACGAGGGGATTAAATGTAGTAGCTCCAAATTTGCGGATGACACTAAGTTGGGTGGCAGTGTGAGCTGCGAGGAGGATGCTATGAGGCTGCAGAGTGACTTGGATAGGTTAGGTGAGTGGGCAAATGCATGGCAGATGAAGTATAATGTGGATAAATGTGAGGTTATCCACTTTGGTGGTAAAAACAGAGAGACAGACTATTATCTGAATGGTGACAGATTAGGAAAAGGGGAGGTGCAACGAGACCTGGGTGTCATGGTACATCAGTCATTGAAGGTTGGCATGCAGGTACAGCAGGCAGTTAAGAAAGCAAATGGCATGTTGGCCTTCATAGCGAGGGGATTTGAGTACAGGGGCAGGGAGGTGTTGCTACAGTTGTACAGGGCCTTGGTGAGGCCACACCTGGAGTATTGTGTACAGTTTTGGTCTTCTAACTTGAGGAAGGACATTCTTGCTATTGAGGGAGTGCAGCGAAGATTCACCAGACTGATTCCCGGGATGGTGGGACTGACCTATCAAGAAAGACTGGATCAACTGGGCTTGTATCCACTGGAGTTCAGAAGAATGAGAGGGGACCTCATAGAAATGTTTAAAATTCTGACGGGTTTAGAGAGGTTAGATGCAGGAAGAATGTTCCCAATGTTGGGGAAGTCCAGAACCAGGGGTCACAGTCTAAGGATAAGGGGTAAGTAATTTAGGACCGAGATGAGGAGAAACTTCTTCACCCAGAGAGTGGTGAACCTGTGGAATTCTCTACCACAGAAAGTTGTTGAGGCCAATTCACTAAATATATTCAAAAGGGAGTTAGATGAAGTCCTTACTACTTGGGGGATCAAGGGGTATGGCGAGAAAGCAGGAATGGGGTACTGAAGTTGCATGTTCAGCCATGAACTCATTGAATGCCGGTGCAGGCTAGAAGGGCTGAATGGCCGAATCCTGCAACTATTTTCTATGTTTCTATGTTTCTATGACTCCAGAGTGCCTCTCCAGCCTGTGAGGCCTCCTTATGTGCAGGTGCTCCCAAGGGATTGTGGGATCCTTTGGGACTCCAGGGGATGAGCCCGCTGGTGATTAAACATGGTATTTACAGGTTTACATATATAACAGTCTCCCTCTTCCTTCACCTCATACGACATGGCGCCAACAGATGGAGTGGCCTCCAGGGTGTCATCCAGGCTCGCACTCCCTTGGTGACAAGAGCTACCCACTGTGCACTTGGTCGCTGACTCCCCTTCGCAACACCAGGACTGCAGTGCAGCATGCCTACAACGGCTCTCATTCAGCCACCAGGTGCATAATTGAGCACTGCATCGAGATCTTTAAGCAGAGGTTCCGTTGCCTGGATCGCTCTGGTGGAGTGTTGCAGTACTCACCTGAGCGAGTCTCCTTATTCGTGGTCGTCTGCTGCATGCTTCACAACCTGCCAATCATGAGGGGCCAGCCGCTGGAGATCGAGCCAACATTAGCACCTCAGGAGGAGGAGGAGGTGCAGGAGGAGGAGGAGGAGAAGGACCAAGATGTGTGTTGCCAGCCACCCAGGAGGCATCATCGCCATCCCAACGCTGCACGGGAAGTGCAGACCCGTCTCATTGCTGCTCGCTTCCGATGATTTAATGCCCACTTCACCTCGCATCTTTGCATTTCCATGACCATCGTAATGAGTCCTTTCACACATCATTGCCCACAGTCAAATGATACATCTGCCCAGATATGGGAACACAAAATAAATATTTATTACAGAATAAAGAAAAGTGCAAAAAACATACGCGTAATCATTTCTCAGCCTTGTGCATCTCCTTATAACCCCTCTTACGCAAATGTATTCTGCTACTGCGTCACAGTGTCTCACCTGTGGCTGCCTGATGGGTCTGGGAAGGCTGCTGTGTTTCTTGTGTAGAAGCCCTTCTAGGACGTCCTCGACCTGCTCTGGCCCTGGAAGGGCTGGCTGCAGACTGGTCAGCATCCTCCTTGGAGGGTTCAGTTTGGCTTGGCTTGACGACTCCATGCTTGGAGGCAATAGCGGAGTGACAGGCCTGGCGTCAGGAATGCTGTGATCCTGAGAGAGTACATCATCAGCATCCTGGTCCGAGGAGCCGGCGTCACTCCCCAGGGGCAGCACATCACCGATACGAGGGAGGTCAGGTTGGCGCTGTGGCGCGACATCGGAAGGTCCCTTGTGGTGCACCCAGCCATGAGGCAACACTGAGGTCTCGCGTGGCATCAAGCTGACACGGTATAAGAGCAGCGTCTCAATGCCACCAGAGAAGACAGCAGTAAGACGCTCTGTGGCCTGTTGGCCAGAGTTAATAACAACATTCTGAGCTTCCAGGGCCGTGGCCATGCTCTCCAATGCAGCACTCAGAAGCTTGTTCACTTCCGCCTGTGTTGTAATGGCAGCAGTCACATCCCCAACGAGTTACGGCATCACAGCTGGATTCGCACGGTCACTCTGGGAGTCCACCATCGCCTGCACACTGGCAATGATGGGCTCCATGGTGTGCGCAGAGCTGTCGACAATGCGGGAGGTAGACTCTTCCACGCTCCTGACTACTTCCGACAGCCTCTCCGACAACCTTGCCACTGCCCCCAACATCTGGGAATGCATGGTCTCCACCCTTCTTTCATAAGCCCCAACATCGATGGGCTTGTCTGAGTCCTCTTCAGCAGAACTCACCTGCGTACTCGCCCCCCCCCCGCCACCCCCCCCCTCCCCAGAGAGATGGCCCCCGAGGTTCCCTTTGCCCCTCACCATGCTACAGCCCACTAGGCCCCGGTGCAACACCCAGTGCAGACCCCTCTGCTATGTCTAACTGATCGGACCGCGTACTCCCAGTATCTGAGCTGGCACATGGAGTGGAAGCAGTGACACGGTGATGCCAGCAGTGTCCCCCTCTTCCGTTGCCTCATCCGACATGATGCCAACAGATGGAGTGGCTTCCAGGGTGTCGTCCAGGCTCGCACTCCCAATGGCCTCTAGGGTGTCAGGATGGCCATGGCTGACAGTGTCCTCTTGGCTGTCCTCCAGGCTTTGCCTCTGTCCTCATCAGCTGCTCCCTGGCAACGGCTGCCATTGACTTCAAGGCTGTCGACCTGCATTGCCCTCCCACTCACACCAGCGCTAGGACCCTCATCTTGGCTCACACTCGGCCTCTCATCTGCAAGCATAACGTGCACAAGGGCTGCCGTGTGGGGGAGGTAGGGAATTGATGCTTGCAGGCTGCAACTTGCACACTTCCATAAGGAAACGCACAGTTGGCGCCGGCGTTTTCAGGGAGAGATATCAATAAAGGAGGGTCTTCACTTACCCATGCTACCCTCAGTGGAATCAGCAGTACCGGAAGCCACATAGAAAGCAGCATATGTGCCCACTGCGCTGGACCCTCTCTTCCAATGGAGTGAGCAGCTGTATGTCAGCCTCACCACCACTTTCTCCATTCGGTTGTGAGCAAACAAAGAATGGTTGCTGTGTGGCAGTGTCATGGCGCATCAGAAATGAGTGTACAGGAGTGTGTCCCTGGCATGCAGCTGTAACTGTGACAGGAAAGGGAGCCTCCATTGCAAGAATGCACACACACATATATATATATACAGACCTCAACAATCAAATACTGCTCAGTGACGATATAGTGAAGGTGGGAAATAAGAGAAGGATGAAGGAGAGGCTCCGGGCTGGAAGGTCAGCAGTTGGTGGAACAGGTACTCACTTTCACCAAATGAATGATGTTGTTCATCTTTTTGCGGCATCGGGTGGCAGTGCGATTATGAATGGAGGTCCCTGAGATTGCCACAGCTATCTCACTCCAGGCATTAGTGAAAACTTCCTGAGTCGGTCTGCCTGCATCGGGGTACAGGACTCGCCTCCTTCCCGCCACAGCTTGCATCGGTGTCTCGAGTTCTGTATCCGAAAATCTGGTTGCCCTCCTTGGTACAGCAGCACCAGCCATGGCCTTCACTCAAACAGCTTCCCTGCTCAGGTCCCAGCTGCAAACCCTGGGAGCAGCTGGCTTGTTAGCAGCAAATCAGCAGTAGCTGAATTTCGGGGTCCAAACACCACTCCGCACCCGGACCTCCGCAAACTGCCAATTCCCATCAAACAATACCGCTGGTCGCCATTTTTCTTTTACAAATGCTGAATATCGATCTAATGGCCACCGCAACCATTGCAGCGGTAATGGCGGCCAAAAAGCGGTAGGTGTGCCCCGTTTTGGGCGGACCTGAATTTCTACCCCTAGAATCATAGAATGGTTACACCACAAAGAAGGCCATTCAACCCATCGAGCCTGTGCCGACTCTCAGCTGTTCTCACTCCCCTGCCCTTTCCCCGTAACCCTGCAACTTATTTTCATTCAGATACTTATCGAACTCCCTTTTGAAAGATAAAATTGAGTCTGCCTCCACCACCCTTTCCGGCAGTGCATTCCAGATATTCACCACTCGCTGCGTAAATAAGTTTTTCTTCCATGTTGCCTTTGGTTCTTTTGCCAATCTCCTTAAATCTGTGTCCTCTGGTTCTCGATCCTCCTGCCAATGGGAATAGTTGCTCTCCTTCTACTCCGTCCAGACCCCTCATGATTTTGAACACCTCTATCAAATCTCCTATCAATCTCCTCTGCTCTAAGGAGAACAACCCCAGCTTCTCCAGTCTATCCACGTAACTGAAGTCCCTCATTCCTGGAATCATTCTTGTAAATCTTTTCTACACCTTTTCTAAGGCCTTCACATCCTTCCTAAAGTGTGGTGCCCAGAATTGGACACAGTCCTCCAGTTGGGGCCAAACCAGTATTTTATACAGATTCATCATAATTTCCACACTTTTGTACTCTATACTTCTATTTATGAAGCCTAGGGTCCCATAAGCCTTTGTAACCACTTTCTCAACCTGCCCTGCCACCTTCAACGATTTATGTACACATACCCAGATCTCTCTGTTCATTCACCTGGTTTAGGATTGTACCATTTAGTTTATATCCTCTCCTCATTCTTTCTACCAAAATGCATCACTTCACATTTTTCTGCGTTAAATTTTATCTGCCAAGTGTCCGCCCATATCACCAGTTCGTCTATGTCTTCCTGAAGTATATCACTATCCTCCTCACTGTTCACTATACTTCCAAGTTTTGTGTCATCTGCAAATTTTGAAATTCTGCCCTGTCCGTGTCATTAATATATATCAAGAAAAGCAGTGGTCCTAGAACCAACCCATGGGGATCACCACTGTATACCTTCCTCCGGTCCAAAAAACAACCGATCACCACCACTCTGTTTCCTGTCACTTAGCCAATTTCATATCCATACTGCCACTGGTCCTTTTATTCCACAGCCTTCAATTTTGCTTCAAGCCTATTATGTGGCTCTTCATCGAACGCCTTTTAGAAATCCATATACACTACGTCAACTGCATTAGTCTCATCAACCCTCTCTGTTACCTCATTAAAAAACTCGATCCAGTTGGCTAAACACAATTTGCGGCCGAAATTGCCCCGTGCACCAATTGGGGGCGGTAACCTTCCGGGGCCGTGGCGTCCTGCATCCGGCCCAGAAATACTGCTCCCAACGCAGAATTGGGCCATGTGTCCTGAAACGAAGCAGAGCGCTGTCTCTAGCGCTCCACTTCATTGGAGGGGCACTCCCAGGGCAGCAGCGTGGTGCTGAGTACAGCTCTGCACTGAGGAGGCCAGTGCTATGCGGATCCATGCAATGCTGACTGACGTGCTACAACACCCCTCCCTTTGAGTTAAAGGGGAGGGCCGCTGCGCACTCTGCAGGCCCTTTGGTGGCCGCCACTGGGCCACCAGGGATGCGATTGACTGGGCCAGTGACCTGGTACCTAAAACAGAGTGCTGGGCTGCATGATGGCGGCACAGTCGACGCGAGGGCCGCCATTGTCGGGCCGACCCAAGAGTTGGCCGACAAAATAAAATGGTGGCCCGGGGCGATAAAGGCCTCCTCTTTAAGGGATGCCCCGGCGCGGTCATTTGCCTGCGGCAGCCTCATGGCCCGGGGGATAATTTCTCCAGGGGGTTGCAAAGAGGTTGGCATGGGGCGGTGAGGGGGTCGATGATGTCATCGCCGGTTTCGCAGCAGCCCGGGGCGCTGCTGGGATAGCACCCCCAAACCTCTGGGGCAATTTCCCCGGAGGCCCCTACCTGGGTGAAAACGACATTGTGCCCCATTAACACCGACCCCCCCCCCCCGCCCCCCCCCCCCCCCCCCCGCCCCCCCGGAGGTGCTAACAAGGCTATAAAAAGGCTTTGCCTTTAACAAATCTGTGCTGGGTTTCCTTAATTAATCTACCCCTATCCAAGTGATTTAATTTTGTCCCTGATTGCTGTTTCTTAAAGTTTCCCCACTACCGAGGTTAAACTGATTGGCCTCTAGTTGCTGGGTTTACTTTTATAACCTTTTTTGAACAATGGTGTAACATTTGCAATTCTTCAGTCCTCTGGCACTACTCCCATATCTTTGAAGGCCAGTACCTCCGTGATTTCCATCCGCACTTCCCTCAGCATCCTTGGATGCATCCCATCCGTTCCTGGTGATTTATTTACTTTCTAACACCTCTTCTTTATCAATTTTTATCCTATCAAGTGTCATTGCTATCTCCTCCTTCGCTACGGAAGCATCCTCTTCCTTGGTGAAGACAGATATTTAGCACCTCAACCATTTCCTCTGCCTCCATGCATCGGTCTTCTTTTTGGTCCCTAATCGGCCCCACTCTGCCTCTTACTACCCTTTTACTATTTAAATGCCTATAGAAGACTTTTGGATTACCTTTTATGTTGGCTTCTGTTCTATTCTCATACTCGTTGGTTTCCATTCTGTTCTATTCTCATACCCTCGCTTTACCCCAGTTATTTTCTTTTTAACTTCTCATCTGACCTTTCTAGATATGGCCTGATTCTCAGATATGTGCTCTTTTTCTGTTTCATCATATCCTCTATCTGTTTCATCATCCAGGGAGCTCTGACTTTAGTTGCCCTACCTTTCCCCCTCGTGGGAATGTACCTTGACTGTATCCAAACTATTTCCTCTTTAAAGGCAGCCCATTGTTCCACTACAGTTTTGCCTGCCAATCTTTGATACCAGTTTACCCAGACCAGATCCATTCTCATCCCATTGAAACTGGCTTTTCCCCAGTTAAACATTTTTACTCTAGGTTGTTCCATGACCTTTTCCATAGCTAATATAAACCTTATGATACTATGATCACTGTTCCCTAAATGTTCACATACTGACACTGCAGGCCTCTGCCAGCGATCCAGCTGGCTGACATTCCTGTGTGGATCTGCGTCAGGATGCCTGTTTAGCATCCACAGCTCGCCTGCCAAATTCCCAGGATCTCAAAATCACAATGGCCTCTTCACTGCTGAAACAGGCAGCTGGCCAATCCGAAAATTAAAATTGACCCCAGGAAGTCAAGATTAAGTGTGGCTTTCGGTGAAGAGTCAATCATGGCATCATGGTTCGCAAATTTCATTCAATCCTCATTTTCATAGAATCATAGAAATTTACAGCACAGAAGGAGGCCATTCGGCCCATCTTGTCCATGGCTGGCCGACAAAGCTATCCAGCCTAAACCCACTTTCCAGCTCTTGGTTTATAGCCTTGTAGGTTACAACACTTCAAGTGCATATCCAAATACTTTTGAAATGCTATGAGGGTCTCTGCCTCTACCATCCTTTCAGGCAGTGAGTTCCAGACCCCCACCACCCTCTGGGTGAAAATATATTTCCTCAAATCCCTTCAAAAGCTCCTAATACTTACTTTAAATCAATGCCCCTTGGTTATTGACCCCGCTGCTAAGGACAAAAGGCCCTTCCTAACTATTCTATCTAGGCCCCTCATAATTTTATACAGCTCAATTAGGCCTTCGCTCAGCCTCCTCTGTTCCAAAGAAAACAACCCCAGCCTATCCAATCTTTCCTCATAGCTAAAATTCTCCAGTCCAGGCAACATCCTCATCAATCTCCTCTGTACCCTCTCTAGTGCAATTGCAGCTTTCTTGTAATGGGGTGACCAGAACTGCATGCAGTACTATAGCTGTGGCCTAACTAGTGTTTTATACAGTTCAAGCATAACCTCCCTGATACCTCAATTAATAAAGGCAAGTATCCTGTATGAACATAAGAACATAAGAACATAAGAATTAGGAACAGGAGTAGGCCATCTAGCCCCTCGAGCCTGCTCCGCCATTCAAAAAGATCATGGCTGATCTGATATGCCTTCTTAACCACCTCATCGACCTGTCCTGCTACCTTCAGGGATCTGTGGACATGCTCTCCATGGTTCCTCTGTCCCTCTACACTTCTCAGTGTTCTATCATTTATTGTGTATTCTCTTTTCTTGTTCGCCATCCCCAACTGCATCAGATCACACTTCTCCAGATTGAATTTTATTTTCCATTTTGCCCACTTGACCAGTCCATTGAAATCTTCTTGCAATCTACAGCTTTTTTCTTTATTATCAACCACACAACCAATTTTTGTATCATCTGCAAACTTCTTAATCATAGCCCCTACATTCAAGTCCAAACCATTGATATATACCACAAAAAGAAAGGGACCCAGTACTGAACACTGCGGAATCCCACTGGATACAACCTTCCAGTCACAAAAACACCCATCAACCATTACCCTTTGCTTCCTGCCTCTGAGCCAATTTTGGATCCAACTTGCCACTTTGCCTTGGGTTTTTACTTTCGTACCAGTCTGCCATGTGGGACCGTATCAAAAGCTTTGCTAAAATCTGTCATGTATGTATGCTTGGGTTTACTAGCCACCAGGTGGCACCACTTTTGGAGGTCATTGAGCTATGCACACGTGCGTGCGGCCCAGGTATAAAAGGTCAGCCATCTTGTAATGTAATCACTTTGGGCCCTAATAAAGAAAAGCCAGGTTTGTACCTGTATTAGTTTACAGTATTCAGTCTATTGAGTTATTGCATACACAATATTTGCCGATGAGGTAACAAGAACCATCGCATGCAAAAATGAGCACAATTGGAATTCTGGAGCGATTCGTGGAGGGAGAAGATTGGGCAGACTTTGTAGCCCGCTTGAACCAGTACTTCGTGGCCAACAAAATGGAGAAAGAAGCAGACGCAGTTCGGCGCGGGCGGTCCTCCTCATGGTTTGCGGTCCGAAACTCTATGGACTCATAAAGAATCTCCTCTCGCCCTTAAGTCCAACGGACAAGGACTATAAAACATTGTGTGCTCTGGTACGTGACCATCTCAAACCAGATGAAGGCCTCATCATCTCAAGATATCGATTCTATACGTACATTCGTTCTGAGGGCCAGGATGTATCGAAATTCGTTGCCGACCTGAGACATCTAGCTGGACCGTGTAAGTTCGAAACTGCATTGGCAGACATGATGCAGGACTTCTTTGTAATTGGCATCAAACACGAGGTGATCCAGTGTAAGCTACTGGCGGCGGAGACGCTGGATTTGAGCAAGGCCATCAATCATGCATGACAATGGACAAAAGCTTAAAGCAGATATCATTGAAATATCGGAACTCGGCAAATACTGTAAACAAGATAGGATCATCATTTGGCAGAGCTGCATATGGCAGAGCCTACCCGACTGCGTACACAAAACCTGTGGCTGCTCAAAGTCCGCCAACGGGAATTAATCCGATATCACCGTGTTGGCGTTGTGGGGGAAATCATTGGCATCATCGGTGTCGGTTTAAACAGTATATTTGTAAAGGCTGTTCGAGAGTGGGGCATCTCCAGCGCATGTGTCTGCAACTGAGCAAGCATGCTGTGACACACCATGTGGAGGATGATGACGAGTCTAGCGCGGATCTGGATATGCAATCCGAGAAACCAGAGGAAACATAGAAACTTAGAAAATAGGTGCAGGAGTAGGCCATTCGGCCCTTCGAGCCTGCACCGCCATTCAATGAGTTCATGGCTGAACATGCAACTACAGTACCCCATTCCTGCTTTCTCGCCATACCCCTTGATCCCCCTAATAGTAAGGACTACATCTAACTCTTTTTTGAATATATTTAGTGAATTGGCCTCAACAACTTTCTGTGGGAGAGAATTCCACAGGTTCACCACTCTCTGGGTGAAGAAGTTTCTCCTCATCTTGGTCCTAAATGGCTTACCCCTTATCCTTAGACTGTGACCCCTGGTTCTGGACTTCCCCAACATCGGGAACATTCTTCCTGCATCTAACCTCTCTAAACCCGTCAGAATTTTAAACGTTTCTATGAGGTCCCCTCTCATTCTTCTGAACTCCAGTGAATACAAGCCCAGTTGATCCAGTCTTTCTTGATATGTCAGTCCCGCCATCCCGGGAATCAGTCTGGTGAACCTTCGCTGCACTCCCTCAATAGCAAGAATGTCCTTCCTCAAGTTAGGAGACCAAAACTGTACACAATACTCCAGGTGTGGCCTCACCAAAGCCCTGTACAACTGTAGTAACTGTAGTCCCTGCCCCTGTACTCAAATCCCCTCGCTATGAAGGCCAACATGCCATTTGCTTTCTTAACCTTCTGCTGTACCTGCATGCCAACCTTCAATGACTGATGTACCATGACACCCAGGTCTTGTTGCACATCTCCTTTTCCTAATCTGTCACCATTCAGATAATAGTCTGTCTCTCTGTTTTTACCACCAAAGTGGATAACCTCACATTTATCCACATTATACTTCATCTGCCATGCATTTGCCCACTCACCTAACCTAACCAAGTCACTCTGCAGCCTCATAGCATCCTCCTCGCAGCTCACACTGCCACCCAACTTAGTGTCATCTGCAAATTTGGAGATACTACATTTAATCCTCTTGTCTAAATCATTAATGTACAATGTAAACAGCTGGGGCCCAACACAGAACCTTGCGGTACCCCACTAGTCACTGCCTGCCATTCTGAAAATTACCTATTTACTCCTACTCTTTGCTTCCTGTCTGCCAGCCAGTTCTCAATCCACGTCAGCACACTACCCCGAAGATTTGTCAAGCATGATTTCCCTTTCACAAATCCACGCTGACTTGGACCTATCATGTCACCTCTTTCCAAATGCGCTGCTGTGATATCCTTAATAATTGATTCCATCATTTTACCCACTACCGATGTCAGGCTGACCAGTCTATAATTCTCTGTTTTCTCTCTCGCTCCTTTTTTAAAAAGTGAGGTTACATTGGCTATCCTCCACTTCATAGGAACTGATCCACAGTCTATGGAATGTTGGAAAATGACTGTCAATGCATCCGCTATTTCCAAGACCACCTCCTTAAGTACTCTGGGGTGCAGGCCCTGGGGATTTATCGGCCTTCAATCCCATCAATTTCCCCAAAACAATTTCCCGACTAATAAGGATTTCCCTCAGTTCCTCCTTCTTACTAGACCCTCTGACCCCTTTTATATCCGGAGGAAGTATATGGACTGTCGTCGTTCCTAACAAAGAGCCAACCGATAATGATTAATATAAAACTTAATGGTGTGCCGATATCGATGGAATTGGACACGGGTGTGAGTCAATCAATAATGAACCAGAGGACTTTCGACAGGCTGTGGGATATTAAGGCTGTGAGGCCTAAGCTGAGTCCAGTCAATGCTAAGTTGCGTACGTACAGAAAAGAACTCATAATGGTGATTGGCATTGCAGTAATCAAGGTGTCGTATGATGATGCGGCTCATGGTTTACCATTATGGATTGTTCCAGGCAATGGTCCAACGCTGTTCGGCAGGAACTGGTTAGAAAAAATAAAGTGGAACTGGAATGAGATCAAAGTGTTGTCGTTGGAGAAGGATACTCCATGTGCTCAAGCGCTGAGCAAGTTCCCCTCGCTGTTTGAACCAGACAACGGCAATTTCACAGGAGCCAAAGTGCAGATCCACATGGGCTCAGATGCAAGACCCATCCATCATAAAGCTCGGGCAGTTCCGTATATGATGAGGGAGAAGGTCGAAATCGAACCGGACAGACTCCAGCGTGAAGGGATTATATCACCGGTCGAATTTAACAAATGGGCCAGCCCCATTGTTCCCACATTGAAAAGTGATAGCAGTGTCAGGATTTGTGGAGACTACAAGGTTACGATCAACTGAGTTTCGAAACAGGATCAATTCCCGTTACCGAAGGCTGATGACCTGTTTGCAATGCTAGCCGGGGGGAAGTCATTCACAAAACTGGATCTGACGTCGGCCTATAGGACACAGGAGCTGGTCGACACGTCGAAAACATTTACGTGCATCAACGCTCATAAAGGACTGTTTATCTACAACAGGTGCCCTTTTGGAATTCACTCGGCTGTAGCCATATTTCAGAGGAACATGGAGAGTCGACTGAAGTCCGTCCCCAGAACCGTCGTGTTCCAAGATGACATACTGGTCACAGGTCGCAACTCCGCAAAACATCTGAACAACCTGGAAGAGGTTTTACATTGTCTGGACAAAGTGGGACTCAGACTGAAACGCTCGAAGTGCGTCTTCATGGCACCGGAAGTCGAATTCCTGGGAGGAAAATTGCTGCTGATGGTATCAGGCCTATGGACTCAAAAACCAAGGCCATTAAAAATGTACCCAAGCCTCAGAATGTGACGGAGCTGTGTTCTTTCCTTGGTCTACTCAACTACTTCGGTAATTTCTTACCTAAATTGAGCACCTTATTAGAGCCACTGCACATGCTGCTAAGAAAAGGCGACAACTGGGTTTGGGGTGTGTCTCAAGATAGAGCTTTTGAGAAAGCTACTAATCTGCTTTGCTCTAACAAGCTGCTGGTACATTATGATCCATGTAAGCGTCAAGTATTGGCCTGTGATGCTTTGTCATATGCAGTTGGTTGTGTGCTCCAACAAGCTAATGAGTCGGGCAAATTACAACCTGTTGCATATGCCTCAAAAACTTTGTCTAAAGCAGAAAGAGCCTATAGCATGGTAGAGAAAGAAGCACTAGCCTGTGTATATGGGGTTAAAAAGATGCATCAATACCTGTTTGGTCTTCGGTTTGAACTGGAAACAGATCACATCCACTCATTTAATTGTTTCCGGAAAACAGAGGTATCAATACCAATGCATCGTCCCGCATCCAGAGGTGGGCGCTGACATTATCTGCCTATGATTATGTCATTCACCATAGACCTGGCACCGAGAATTGTGCCGATGCTTTGAGCCATCTGCCGTTGCCCACATCGGAGGTGGAAACGCTACAACCGGCAGACCTACTGATAGTCATGGATGCTTTTGAAAGTGAAGGAACCCCGGTCACGGCCCAAGAAGTTAAGACCTGGACCAGCCAGGACCCGATATTATCGGTTTGTGAAACGTTGTATCCTTAGTGGTGATTGGTCTGCCATACCCAAACAAATGTGTGAGGTGACCAAACCTTCCATCCGTAGCAAAGACGAACTATCCATTCAATCAGATTGTATACTGTGGGGTAATCGTGTTGCCATGCCCAAGAAAAGCAGAGAGAAATTTGCGCATGACCTACATAGCATGCATCCCAGTATTATCATGATGAAAGCCATTGACAGGTCTCATGTATGGTGGCCTGGAATTGACTCTGATCTAGAATAATGTGTGCATCAGTGCAACACTTGCATGCAGCTTAGTAAAGCATCAGGGGAATTGCCGCTGAGTCTGTGGTCGTGGCCATCTAAACCATGGTCCAGGATCCACGTCGACTTTGCAGGTCCCTTCCTGGGAAATATGTTCTTAGTTGTGGTGGATGCTTATTCCAAGTGGATAGAGTGTACAATCATGTCATCCAGCACATCCACAGCTACCATTGAGAGCCTTCCTGTCATGTTTGCTACGCATGGTCTGCCTGACATCGTTGTAAGCAACAACGGATCGCGTATGGAGTTTCAAGAGATCATGAAACTCAATGGTATCAAACATATGAGGTCAGCACTATTCAAACCCGCATCCAATGGACAAGCAGAGCCTGCGGTCCAAACCATCAAGCAGCGTATGAAACGTGTAACTCAGGGTTCACTACAAACACGCTTGTCACGCATATTGCTTAGTTACAGGACAAGACCTCATACGCTTACAGGGGTCTCCCCTGCTGAATTATCGATGACGCGAGGTCTCAAGACCAGGCTCTCTATTGTCCACCCTGACTTGAATAATCGTGTTGAATACAGACATCAAAGTCAACAAGGGTATCATGATCGCGCTAGTGTGTCACGCGACATTTCTATCAATTATCCTGTGTATGTACTGAATTATGGTCAAGGTCCCAAATGGATCGCCGGTACTGTTACGGCCAAGGAGAGTAACAAAGTGTTTATCATTAAGCTCAAGAATGGGCAGACATGCAGGAAACATGTCGATCAGATAAAGCTGCAGCACACGGATGAACCGGAACAGTCTGAGGAAGACACAATCAGTGACCAACCAACCTACCCTCAGTCATCAGAGGACTCCGCTGTCATCAATAAATCTGGACTTTCAATCACTGACATGGTCAATGAATCTGGACTTTCAATCCCTGACGTGGTCATTGCCATGCCCATCAGATCGGCTACCCAGCCCCCAGTCATAACAGACTCAGAACATTTGCCCAAGATTGGAGTTGAACTGAGATGTTCAACTCGGGAGCAGAAAGCCCCGGACCGTCTCGATTTGTAAAAAGACCGTTACTAATATCTTAAAGTGGGATATTGTCATGTATGTGTGCTTGGTTTTACTAGCCACCAGGTGGCGCCACTGTCGGAGGTCATTGGGCTGTGCGCACGTGTGTGCGGCCCAGGTATAAAAGGCCAGCCATCTTGTTATGTAATCACTTTGGGCCCTAATAAAGTAGAGCCAGGTTTGTACCTGTTTGGAGTTTACAGTATTCAGTCTATTGAGTTATTGCATACAAAACAAAATCTATATACACTGTATCAAATGCACTACCCTCATCGACTCTCCTTGTTACCTCGTCAAAAAATTCAATAAAATTAGTCAGACACCACCTTCCCTTAACAAATCCATACTGACTATCCTTGATTAATCCGTGTCTTTCTAAATGAAGATTTATCCTGTCCCTCAAAATTCTTTCCAATAATTTTCCCACCACGGAGGTTAGGCTGTCAGGCCTGTAATTACATGGTCTATCCCTTTCTCACTTTTTAAACAACGGTAGAACATTAGCAGTCCTCCAGTACTCCGGCACCGCACCTGTAGCCAGAGAGGACTAGAAAATGATGGTCAGAGCCTCTGCTATTTCCACTCTTACTTCTCTTAACAGCCTAGATACATTTCATCCATTTTAAAGTCATATAAATTTATTTTTATAGAATAGATTTTATTTTTCAATATTTATAGTTAAATAGGAAACATTAGGGGAATTTGGGAAGCTGAGAGCTAGAGATTGGTTGGATCATAGGCGTTTCTTTGAACAGAGTAACTGTTTGTACTAAGTTTCCCTTCTGCACATGCATCCCCCGACGCATGCACAGAAGCGAGAGTTATGACAAATATCACCGACTCCCCCCCCCCACCCACCAGCACAATTCCTATTAACCCTTTTCTGCACATGTGTCCAATACCACGTTGCCTCCACTGAGCAGTCGAATGCATCCGCCGAGCCTCCAACAGCGCCGAGCCCCGAGCCTCCCCCGATTGGACCGTGGGCCCCAAGCCTTCCCCGAGCGTGCCCCGAGCCTCCCACAGCACCGGGGAGAGCGGGTGGCAGGCGGAGAGAGAGAGAGAGAGAGAGAGCTTGGGGGAGGGGAGGGAGAGAGAGAGCTAAGCGGGGTGGGGGGGGGAAGAGTCAGAGCTTGGGGGGGGGGGAGAGAGAGAGAGAGCTTGGGGGTGGGCAGGGAGAGAGCAAGCTTGAGGGGGAGAGAGAACAAGCGAACTTGGGTGGGGGGAGAGAGTCAGAACTTAGGTGGGGGAGGGAGAGAGAGAGCTTCGGGGGGAGGGAGAGAGAGAGCTTGGGGAGGTAGAGAGTCAGAGCTTGGGGGGGAAGGAGAGAGAGAGCTTGGCAGGGGAGAGAGAGAGCTTGGGGTGAGAGAGAGCAAGCAAGCATGGGCGGGGAGAGAGAAAGCCTGTGAGGGGAGGGATCAGAGGGGAGAGAAGGAACTTTGAGAAGACAGATCACGTTCTTCCCCCTCGTGTGTGCAAGCTCGGTGCATGTGTTACAAGGGACATCGCTGGGATGGATGAAATCCAGAAGTCACAACACTGTCGCTATTCACTTCATACCCAATAAACATGTTAACAATCCGCAGACAATGCCTGCCCCATCGATGGGGAGGGGTAATGTCTTGCGCTTGGGTAAGGGCCTTCAGCTGGCGGAGAGATTGCTGGGGTAAGGGTCTTCAGCTGGCGGAGGGGTGCACTTACACTGGGTAATGGACTTCAGCTGTGGGAGGCTGCACATGTGCTGGGATATGGGTCTTCAGCTTTTAACAAAACCTTTCAGAGTTGCTATTTGGGTGATAATGATCTTAAAAGCACAGGTTGTTTTTGTCAAGAAAGGTTTTTTATTTTTAGCCTTTTTGAAGGAAAAGGATTTTTCAGCTTCAGAAATTGTTGCAGAACGCTGTAACTCTTCTTTCTGACGATGGGTCATCGACCTGAAACATTGGCTGGAACTTTCTTTATCTTGGTGGATCCGATGCAGGCGGTAGCCATGTCGGGTCCTAATTCCACTGCTGGCTCCATTCTGCTGTTGAAAATGAACTTACCTTTAATAGGACCTATTAACCCCACCTCAGTGCGTTACCTGGCCTAATGAGATGGAGCAGGTCTGGTGACATCATTCATGATGAATTTTCAGCCGAGATCGTTAAAGGGACCGTGGCCACATAACATTTGAAGTTTCATCTAACATAGTGCTCTCAGTGCACTACAGCATTGGAGTGCTACAACACTGACAATGACTGCACAGAGGCAGAGGGCTGCACCCAGGTTCTACGATGACTCCCTCCATATGCCTGTGATATATTCACAGAGCACAGCACACACAGCTCCCAACATGGCAGGCAGCTCTCTCTGAAGCCTCTGGAAATCTGCCTGGTTCTGTTTATTATTAACCCTGCACTTGCAGTACACAATATGTCCACATCCACAGTGTGGCGCTACAAACATTACAAGCTTACAGACATTACATTTCTCCCTCTTTAATGAAGAAGTTATTACAACAAACATCATACATAACTTTCATGTTTATACATAACACAGGATATAAACTTATTTTTTTTCATATTTACAAATTTAACTTTACCACTTGTTTTCTGTTTCGAAGAGGATACCTTCGCTCTCGAACAGAACCTTCCAAACATGGTGTCAATTTCACACTCATTCGAGGCTCATCCTGAGGAAGGTTTTCCTCCACAGAATTTCCTTGATTTTCATTTGAATTCACTCTAACTTCAGGCTCTTTGTTTCCCTGACTCGGACTCAGACTTTCATTCTGATTCTCTCCTGGATTTGTTTTCAGTACATTGGATTTAGGATTTGCTCCTGGTGTATCAAAACTATCTGATGAGTCAGAAATAATTGAATCATTCCCACCTTCAACTCTTTCCATGTCTGTAGGTAAAATATGATCAATACGAACAAACCTAACCTGTCCATTATCAAACATCTTTACCAAATATGTGCGAGGACCACATAGCTTCACCACTCTTCCTAGTAATCACTTTAACCATTTATGGTGATGGTTCTTCACTCTCACCTTCTGGTTTAATTTCACACTTCTCTCTTTTACTCTACATCTATCATGATTCTCTTTCTGTCTTAATTGTGTCTCTTCTACGGACTGTGCCAAATTTGGCTTTAACAATGAGAATCTGGTTCGCGGCTGTCATTTGAGAAACAACTCTGCTGGTATTCTACAAGTAGTGGTATGAGGAGTATTTCGATATATAATCAGAAAATTAGCCAATTTGTGATCCAATGACAACTGTCGTTTCCTTGGATTTGGATCTAATATTTGTTTTATGAGGGCACGTTTTACAATTTGTACAGAGTGCTCTGCTGCACCATTCGAAGCAGGGTGTATAGAAACATAGAAAATAGGTGCAGGAGTAGGCCATTCAGCCCTTAGAGCCTGCATCGCCATTCAATGAGTTCATGGCTGAACATGCAACTTCAGTACCCCATTCCTGCTTTCTTGCCATACCACTTGATCCCCTTAGTAGTAAGGACTACATCTAACACCTTTTTGAATATATTTAGTGAATTGGCCTCAACAACTTTCTGTGGGAGAGAATTCCACAGGTTCACCACTCTCTGAGTGAAGAAGTTTCTCCTCATCTCGGTCCTAAATGGCTTACCCCTTATCCTTAGACTGTGACCCCTGGTTCTGGACTTCCCCAACATCGGGAACATTCTTCCTGCATCTAACCTCTCTAAACCCGTTAGAATTTTAAACGTTTCTATGAATTCTTCTGAATTCCAGTGAATACAAGCCCAGTTGATCCAGTCTTTCTTGATATGTCAGTCCCGCCATCCCGGAAATCAGTCTGGTGAACCTTCGCTGCACTCCCTCAATAGCAAGAATGTCCTTCCTCAAGTTAGGAGACCAAAACTGTACACAGTACTCCAGGTGTGGCCTCAACAAGGCCCTGTACAACTGTAGTAACACCTCCCTGCCACTGTACTCAAATCCCCTTGCTATGAAGGCCAACATGCCATTTGCTTTCTTAACCGCCTGCTGTACCTGCATGCCACCCTTAAATGACTGATGTACCATGACACCCAGGTCTCGTTGCACCTCCCCGTTTCCTAATCTATCACCATTCAGATAATAGTCTGTCTCTCTGTTTTTACCACCAAAATGGATAACCTCACATTTATCCACATTATACTTCATCTGCCATGCATTTGTCCACTCACCTAACCTATCCAAGTCACTCTGCAGCCTCATAGCATCCTCCTCGCAGCTCACACTGCCACCCAACTTAGTGTCATCCGCAAATTTGGAGCTACTACATTTAATCCCCTCGTCTAAATCATTAATGGTGGAATCTTGGTATGTTTCACACCATTTTTGCTCGTGAATTGTGCAAATTCTTCTGAACGAAATTGTGGTCCATTATCCGAAACAATCTCTTCAGGAAGGCCAAATTAAGAAAATAATTTTCACAAAATGTCCAATGTTTTATTGTTGTTATTTTCCACATTGGAAACACCTCAACCCACTTCGAATGGCTATGAATCACAATGAACAATTGTTGTCCTTCTAACTCAGACAATCAATATGTAGCCTTCGCCACACCCTGGGAGGCCATTTCCATGGCTGTAATGGCACTGATGGTGGTTGTTTGCTTACCGATTGACATGTCATACACTGACTCACGATGTACTCTATATCTTTATCAAGACCTGGCCACCATAAATAACTGCATGCAAAACTCTTGGTCAAGCACATTCCCAGATGCTGCTCCTAATAATTTGGACCTGAATTTATTTGGTATAACCACTCTTGCACCCCACATGATACAATCTTTATCGACTGATAATTCATTCCTACGGATGAAGAATGAATGAATATCTTTGTCTGTTACCTGGTTTAGCCATCCATTTGCAATGTACGCATACACCTTTGACATCACTGGGTCACGTTTGCTTGCTCTACCAATCTCTTCAGCTGTGACTGGCAGTTCATCAATGTATGAAAAATAAAACACTTCTTCCCTATCGGGTGTAACTTGTGATGGGGAAGTCAATCTAGACATTGTATCAGCATTACTGTGATCAGCTGATCGTCCGTATTCAATATCATATGTCTATGCTGACAAAATCAAAGCCCATCTCTGCATTTGGGCTGCAGCTAATGTTGGGACTGGGGACTTTGGATGAAGGATTGCTGTTAGGGGCTTATGGTCCATAACGATAGTAAACTTACGACTATACAAGTATTTGTGAAACTTCGTGACCCCAAAAATTAATGCCAAAGCTTCTCTTTCAATTTGCGCATAATTACTCTCACTGGTACTGAGAGTGTGTGAAGCAAAAGCAATTGGTCTCTCCTACCCACTGCTTAATACATGAGAGATTACTGCCCCAACTCCATACGGAGAGGCATCACATGCTAGCTTAATCTCCTTAGATATGTCATAGTGAACTAACATGGTGCTCTCTAAGAATTTTGTTTTACACTCCTTGAATGCTGTATCGCATTCTTTTGACCACTTCCAATGGATCTGTTTTTTCAATAGTTCATTCAGTGGATGTAATACTGTAGCCAAATTTGGTAGGAACTTCCCATAATAGTTCAAAAGACCGAAGAATGAACAAAGTTCAGTGACATTCTTGGGAGTGGATGCATTTCTAATTGCATCCAATTTTTCCATGGTTGGATGTAAACCATCTTTGTCTACTCTGTACCCTAAGTAATCCACTGAGTTTTTAAATAACTCATACCTAGGAGCAGACACTTGTACTTTGTGCTTCTCTAGCCGTTTGAGGACTTCATTCAATATGTTATTATGAATTTGCCTATTTGGTGCTGAAATTAGTATGTCATCCAAATAACATACTACCCCTGCAATATCTTGCAAAATCTGGTTCATGACCCCTTGGAATATGGCAGGGGCGGAAGACACCCCAAATGGTAGCCTATTAAATTGATATAGGCCTAGATGAGTATTTATAGTCAAACATGGCTTGGACTCCTCATCTAGTTCAAGCTGTAAGTAGGCATTTGTAAGATCCAGTTTTGAGAAGATCTGACCACCTGTCAGTGTTGTGAACAAACCTTCTATATTTGGCAATGTATTGGGGACATTATCCTCTAGAACCTGGTTTAAGGTTACTTTATAATCACCACACAATCTTACCTTACCATCGGACTTAGGTACAACAACAATGACACCCAATTACATCGATCTATCTTACAAATAATGTTCTCAGTCTCTAGTCTTTTGTGTTCTTGTTCAACTTTCTCCTTGAGTGCAGATGTTATGGAACGTGGCTTGTAGTAAACCGATCTAGCGCCCTTCTGTACCCTGACACTCGCCTTGAAGCCTTGGATTGGACTGCCCGTTTCGCAGAACACTTTCGAATACTTCTTGATAACCTCATCCGTTGATGAAAATCTTGCTTCCACACAGAAAATCTTACTCCAATCCAGCTTCAGTGAGCTCAACCAATTTCTTCCTAGTAAGGCAGGCTTGTCTCCTTTCACTACTATTAGAGGCAAGTTCTGAAATTGATCTTTATATTTCACCGGTACGGTGATACGACCTACCACAGGAATTTTCTTTCCCGAGTAGCCTCACAGCTCTATCTTGGATTTCTCCAGGTGGAAATCACGCAATTTGTCGAGGTACAGCAACTCCGGTACTACACTCATAGATGCACCCATGTCAATTTCTATTGGTATCTTGAATCCCACAACATCTATGTGGATTTTGATGTTTTCCGAATCGCTGTCCGTTAACCTCGTGCTCCTGATGATGTGTAACTCTAACATCTCCTCATCCTGTTGTTGTCCTTCCATGCTATGTAGTCTATTGGGTTTTCTACTCATAGCTTTGAACGCTGGACTCATAGCTTTAAAAACTGGTTTACCCTTCAATTGGCATGCCTTCGCAAGATGCCCAGTCTTCCTGCAGAAGAAACACTCTGCCTTCATGTATGGACAACTTTGAGCAATGTGTTGTCCCAGGCACCTATAGCACGACTTCGACGCTCTGTTAGAATTTCCAGTTTCTGAGACTTTGGGCCCCCACCGTCTTTTACTTTGAACCTGCAGGTGATTTACTTCGGTTGACTAACGACCGTAATTATTATTTAATTTTCGGGAATATTGTTTGGCCATGCCCATCGACCTCACTGTCTAACAAGCAATCTCAAAAGTCAAGTCATCCGTCATCAATAACTTCCTTCTGATCGCATCATTTTTCACCCCACAAATAAAACGGTCCCGTAATGCTCGGTTTTGAAAGTTTCCAAAATGGCAGTGCATCGATAGCTTTTGTAATGCTATGATGTAATCACTGATACTTTCATCGGCCTTTTGATTCCGAATCCCGAAACGATAGCTTTCAGCAATTTCTAACAGTTTGGGGTTATAGTGCTGCTCCAGCTTCATTAAAATCTCTTTAAACATTGTGTCCTTTGGCTTGTCAGGCACAAGCAGATTTACAAGGATTTCGTACAATGTCGGACCTGACTCCGATAAGAAGATCGCTCTCTTACATTCCAACACAGCCACATTCTGGACTGCATTGTCTGGAACTTCGATTATGTTATTTGCAGTGAAATACATTTCTAGCCGATCCACATATGCTTTAAAACGTTCCCGGTCATGTCTATATTCCCCTAAATGTCCGATTACACCTGCCATTTTAATCTCTAGCTGTTCATACCGTGTGCTATATTTTACCTCGGATTTTGTAGCTTTTTCCAAAGACGAGTCTCTCTGTCGGCTGGCTGAATCCTTCACCAACAAAATTTAAGCTTTAAATCATCCGAAAAATCCTATCTCACTGCCAAATGTGATATATTCACAGAGCACATCACAGCTGCACAGGAGGGCAAGAAAAAGAGTGGGACAGCAATAGTGATAGGGGATTCAATGGTGAGGGGAATAGATAGGCGTTTCTGCGGCCGCGACCGAGACTCCAGGATGGTATGTTGCCTCCCTGGTGCAAGGGTCAAGGATGTCTCGGAGCGGGTGCAGGACATTCTGAAATGGGAGGGAGAACAGCCAGTTGTCGTGGTGCACATTGGTACCAACGACATAGGTAAAAAAAGGGATGAGGTCCTACGAAACGAATTTAAGGAGCTAGGAGCTAAATTAAAAAGTAGGACCTCAAAAGTAGTAATCTCGGGATTGCTACCAGTGCCACGTGATAGTCAGAGTAGGAATCGCAGGATAGCGCAGATGAATACGTGGCTTGAGCAGTGGTGCAGCAGGGAGGGATTTAAATTCCTGGGGCATTGGGACCGGTTCTGGGGGAGGTGGGACCAGTACAAACCGGACGGTCTGCACCTGGGCAGGACCGGAACCAATGTCCTAGGGGGAGTGTTTGCTAGTGCTGTTGGGGAGGATTTAAACTAATATGGCAGGGGGATGGGAACCAATGCAGGGAGACAGAGGGAAACAAAAAGGAGGCAAAAGCAAAAGACAGAAAGGAGATGAGGAAAAGTGGAGGGCAGAGAAACCCAAGGCAAAGAACAAAAAGGGCCACTGTACAGCAAAATTCTAAAAGGACAAAGGGTGTTAAAAAAACAAGCCTGAAGGCTTTGTGTCTTAATGCAAGGAGTATCCGCAATAAGGTGGATGAATTAATTGTGCAAATAGATGTTAACAAATATGATGTGATTGGGATTACGGAGACGTGGCTCCAGGATGATCAGGGCTGGGAACTCAATATTCAGGGGTATTCAACATTCAGGAAGGATAGAATAAAAGGAAAAGGAGGTGGGGTAGCATTGCTGGTTAAAGAAGAGATTAATGCAATAGTTAGGAAAGACATTAGCTTGGATGATGTGGAATCTATATGGGTAGAGCTGCAGAACACCAAAGGGCAAAAAACGTTAGTAGGAGTTGTGTACAGACCTCCAAACAGTAATAGGGATGTTGGGGAGGGCATCAAACAGGAAATTAGGGGTGCATGCAATAAAGGTGCAGCAGTTATAATGGGTGACTTTAATATGCACATAGATTGGACTAGCCAAACTGGAAGCAATACGGTGGAGGAGGATTTCCTGGAGTGCATAAGGGATGGTTTTCTAGACCAATATGTTGAGGAACCAACTAGGGGGGAGGCCATCTTAGACTGGGTGTTGTGTAATGAGAGAGGATTAATTAGCAATCTCATCGTGCGAGGCCCCTTGGGGAAGAGTGACCATAATATGGTGGATTTCTGCATTAGGATGGAGAATGACACAGTAAATTCAGAGACCATGGTCCAGAACTTAAAGAAGGGTAACTTTGAAGGTATGAGGCGTGAATTGGCTAGGATAGATTGGCGAATGATACTTAGGGGGTTGACTGTGGATGGGCAATGGCAGACATTTAGAGACCGCATGGATGAATTACAACAATTGTACATTCCTGTCTGGCGTAAAAATAGAAAAGGGAAGGTGGCTCAACTGTGGCTATCTAGGGAAATCAGGGATAGTATTAAAGCCAAGGAAGTGGCATACAAATTGGCCAGAAATAGCAGCGAACCTGGGGACTGGGAGAAATTTAGAACTCAGCAGAGGAGGACAAAGGGTTTGATTAGGGCAGGGAAAATGGAGTACGAGAAGAAGCTTGCAGGGAACATTAAGGCGGATTGCAAAAGTTTCTATAGGTATGTAAAGAGAAAAAGGTTAGTAAAGACAAACGTAGGTCCCCTGCAGTCAGAATCAGGGGAAGTCATAAACGGGAACAAAGAAATGGCAGACCAATTGAACAAGTACTTTGGTTCGGTATTCACTAAGGAGGATACAAACAACCTTCCGGATATAAAAGGGGTCAGAGGGTCTAGTAAGGAGGGGGAACTGAGGGAAATCTTTATTAGTCGGGAAATTGTGTTGGGGAAATTGATGGGATTGAAGGCCGATAAATCCCCAGGGCCTGATGGACTGCATCCCAGAGTACTTAAAGAGGTGGCCTTGGAAATAGCGGATGCATTGACAGTCATTTTCCAACATTCCATTGACTCTGGATCAGTTCCTATGGAGTGGAGGGTAGCCAATGTAACCCCACTTTTTAAAAAAGGAGGGAGAGAGAATACAGGGAATTATAGACTGGTCAGCCTGACCTCAGTAGTGGGTAAAATGATGGAATCAATTATTAAGGATGTCATAGCAGTGCATCTGGAAAATGGTGACATGATAGGTCTAAGTCAGCATGGATTTGTGAAAGGGAAATCATGCTTGACAAATCTTCTGGAATTTTTTGAGGATGTTTCCAGTAAAGTGGACAAAGGAGAACCAGTTGATGTGGTATATTTGGACTTTCAGAAGGCTTTCGACAAGGTCCCACACAAGAGATTAATGTGCAAAGTTAAAGCACATGGGATTGGGGGTAGTGTGCTGACGTGGATTGAGAACTGGTTGTCAGACAGGAAGCAAAGAGTAGGAGTAAACGGGTACTTTTCAGAATGGCAGGCAGTGACTAGTGGGTTGCCGCAAGGTTCTGTGTTGGGGCCCCAGCTGTTTACATTGTACATTAATGATTTAGACGAGGGGATTAAATGCAGTATCTCCAAATTTGCGGATGACACTAAGTTGGGTGGCAGTGTGAGCTGCGAGGAGGATGCTATTAGGCTGTAGAGTGACTTGGATAGGTTTGGTGAGTGGGCAAATGCATGGCAGATGAAGTATAATGTGGATAAATGTGAGGTTATCCACTTTGGTGGTAAAAACAGAGAGACAGACTATTATCTGAATGGTGACAGATTAGGAAAAGGGAAGGTGCAACGAGACCTGGGTGTCATGGTACATCAGTCATTGAAGGTTAGCATGCAGGTACAGCAGGCGGTTAAGAAAGCAAATGGCATGTTGGCCTTCATAGCGAGGGGATTTGAATACAAGGGCAGGGAGGTGTTGCTACAGTTGTACAGGGCCTTGGTGAGGCCACACCTGGAGTATTGTGTACAGTTTTGGTCTCCTAACTTGAGGAAAAACATTCTTGCTATTGAGGGAGTGCAGCGAAGATTCACCAGACTGATTCCCGGGATGGCGGGACTGACCTATCAAGAAAGACTGGATCAACTGGGCTTGTATTCACTGGAGTTCAGAAGAATGAGAGGGGACCTCATAGAAACGTTTAAAATTCTGACGGGTTTAGAGAGGTTAGATGCAGGAAGAATGTTCCCAATGTTGGGGAAGTCCAGAACCAGGGGTCACAGTCTGAGGATAAGGGGTAAGCCATTTAGGACTGAGATGAGGAGAAACTTCTTCACCCAGAGAGTGGTGAACCTGTGGAATTCTCTACCACAGAAAGTAGTTGAGGCCAATTCACTAAATATATTCAAAAGGGAGTTAGATGAAGTCCTTACTACTCAGGGGATCAAGGGTTATGGTGAGAAAGCAGGAATGGGGTACTGAAGTTTCATGTTCAGCCATGAACTCATTGAATGGCGGTGCAGGCTAGAAGGGCTGAATGGCCTGCTCCTGCACCTATTTTCTATGTTTCTATGTTTCTATGTTTCACACAGCAGCTCTCTCGGAAGCCTCCGGAAATCTGCCTGGTTCTGTTTATTATTAACCCTGCACTTGCAGTACACAATACGTCCACATCCACAGTGTGGAGCTACAAACATTACAAGATTACAGACATTACAATGCCCATATGCTTATGGAGGGAGTAGGAGCACGCAGGGAGGTTCCCTTCCCTCCCCATAGGCGGAAGAGACCTCTCCAGGAGATCAACACAGCTTGGTTGCAGATTGCAGAGGAGGGCACAAGCAGGGATGTCGTCAGGAAGACCTGGGCACAGTACTGCAAGTGTTTCAATTACTTCCTTAGAACAAGAAACGTTAGTACAAAGCCACACTGAACTGCATCCTGATGTGCCTCTCGTCACATCCCCATCACTCTGCCTTCCCTACCCTACTCCTGCACATCCTTACCCACACTAACTTGCCTTGCACCTTCACCTATCCCTCTTTCTCTATCTACATTATCACATCCCCATCTCACTAGCCACACCTCACACTCGCCCTTATCCTAGTGCAATCATACCAACTAACAGCACTCAAAGGTAGCCACTTGGGTGTTTTATCCAATGTTTCGATAAAGTTTCTGTTAATGTGCTGTCAAACATGAAGATCTTTATTTTCAACATTTCTGGTTTTGGACAGATTTATATGCACCTTTGGAAGTGGCTTAGTGAGTTGCAGTGTATGGTGAGACATAACGGTACCCCCCGCAATGGTGGTGAGTGTGATCAAAGTAGGGATGCTTTATGATGTTGGTGTGGGGTGGTGCCAACCTGGCACATCTTGTGGCAGCTATATGTATATGGGTATACAGCATAAAGTTTACTAAATCTGGCCATTCCTTGACTCCCAGGCAGCTATGTGCTTGGGTGCTGATGTCCTGGCGCCGAAATTGCCCTCAGCGGGAAATTGGGGAGGGCACTTCGATTTATCCGGAAATTTAGTGCCTGGCGGGAGTTGGAGGGAAGAGCTGGAAAATTCAGCTCTTTAACTCTGACACCCGTGTGACGTCAGTACAACGCAGACGTGCCGCGTCGCGATGATCCGTTGCAATGTCCCTCCCCTTCACTTAAAGGGGAGGGACGCTGCGAGGCCTACATGGAGCCCACTGGGCCATCAGGGAGATGTTCGGCTAGGCCCGTGGCCGCCATTGTCGGGACGACACAGGAGTCAGCTGACAATTGAAACAAAATGGCGGCCACGGCGGTGCGCGTTCTCCCCTTTAAGGGCAGCCGCATCGCCCAGCGACTGGCAGCTTCTTGCCTCGTGAAGCTGTTGGGGGCACGAACTGGCGGTGGCCGCGCTCCTGCGGGGCAATTTCCCCCGCAGGGCAGAAAAGGGGTCGCCGCTGGGTGGTAAGGGGTCAGCGTGCAGCTGACAACGGGTCAGAGCGCCGGGCAGGGCGGATACATGGGGCACAACGGAAACCCATTTCTGCCGCCCCGGCCCAAGAGCAATTGCGGATGGGTCACACCCTCCACCTGCCCCCGAGCAAAAAGACCTCACCGCCCCGTTACATCCCCTTAGGTGAGACAGTATAAACGGCACCCATGTTGATGGAATAGATGGCAGGTGAAGTACCGGTGGCAGAAGTATTCTGTTAAAGGTGAGAGAGTTCTTCCAATGAGGTGACGTGGGATGGAGACTTTGCTGGAACCACTTGTAGCCTGCAGAATTTGTGCTGGAAATGGACTGAGCCACAACTTCTGCTTGAGGAAAGTGATCATCTGTCAGCTGGGAGCTTTTACTGTACATTTGATGCTGTCAAGTAATCAGCTGGAGTAATGGGCACGGCACTCCGACCTCAGGTTGACAAATGTGGTTCCCGAGCTGCGTGAATCCCATCGTCATGCCGGGAAATTTAAAAATTAAGTGAAAAAAGGCCCTTAAGTACCTGTAAACTACCTGATAATCATCTCAATTGGGTCCCCCGCCGCTGCCAGTCAGGTTGGGCCTGTGCTGACAGACGTGCCTGGGGGAAAGGGCCGTGGGAGTGAGACGACAGCGGCTTCCTGATCCGCTGTCACAAGTAACAACTTTCCCACCCAACCTGTCACCGATCACGCCCGTTAGCATCCCGGAAAATTCCGGCCACTGACTGTTTCTCTCTCGACCGATGCTGCCTGACCTGCTGTGTATTTCCAGTATTTTTTGTTTCAAATTTCCAGCATCCGCAGTATTTTGCTTTTGTAACTCTTTCATTCACTAACTAATGTCATGTTTGGTACAGTGGTCTTTCCTCCTTTTGTGAGATGGCTTATTTGGAGGCAGCAGAGGAGAACAACCACAAGCCCCCTTGATAGCTGGATCTGCTTTCACCTTTCCATACAATAGCTACACCCCAAAATAAATACAAAGAGAATCCTCCCAGTCAGACCATCACTCTCCTCCGTTCCCAAACCTTTACTGGACACTGAGGGTAGCTAATATAATGCCCCTTTTTAAATGAAGGAGAGAGAAAACAGGTAATTATACATCGGTTAGCCTGACATCAGTAGTGGGGAAAATGCTGGAATCAATTATTAAAGATGAAATAGCAGCGCAGTTGGAAAGCAGTGACAGGATCGGTCCAAGTCAGCATGGATTTATGAAAGGGAAATCATGCTCGGCAAATCTTCTCGAATTTTTTTGAGGATGTAACTTGTAGAGAGGATAAGGGAGAACAAGTGAATGTGGTGTATTTGGACTTTCAAAAGACTTTTGACAAGGTCCCACACAAGAGATTAGTGTGCAAAATTAAGGCACATGATATTGGGAGTAATGTATTGATGTGGATAGAGAACTGTTTGGCAGACAGAAAGCAAAGACTGGCAGGCAGTGACTAGTGGGGTACCACAAGGTTCAGTCCTGGGACCCCAGCTATTTACAATATATATTAATGATTTAGATGAAGGAATTGAATGTAGTATATGCTAATATGTCCTTACTATACAGTATAAATGCACACGAGGCCCATACTAGAGAGAAGGTCACTCTGTGACCAGTAACCTTTATTAGCCAGCACTGAAGTGGAGAAGATGGGTGGAGCTTCCCCTTTTATATCTGAAAATCCAGGTTAGGAGTGTCTCCCACAAGTTCACCACTTAGTGGTCAGTGTTCTCACGGTGTACAACTTAGGTCAGTTTATACATGGATTACAATGACAGTAGAATACATGACATCACCTCCCCCCCAAAGTCTTATTGGGATCACAGGTTAAGTCTCTCTGGTGGTTTACACTCCCTTGTAGAGCGCCTGAGTTGGAGCTCCGGTTGTTGGGCGTTGGCCTGAGTGTCTGCTGTTTGCGGTGCCTCAGACCTGTCCGGACTGCCCACAGTGACTGGCTTTCCTCCACTTGGTTCCGGTGTTTGGTCACCTGTGGTGGAGTGAATTCTACATCGTGTTCTTCCTCTGCTTCTTCTATGGGGTTAGCTGAACCTCCTTTTTGTTTGATCCACGTGTTTGCGGCAGATGTGTCCATTGGTAAGTTTAACTACCAGAATCCTATTCCCCTCTTTGGTAATCACAGTGCCTGCGAGTCATTTGGACCCTGCAGCATAGTTGAGGACAAAGACAGGGTCATTGACATCAATACATCAAGCCCTCGCATTCCCGTCATGGTAGTCACATTGTGACCGGCGCCTGCTCTCAACAATTTCTTTCATGGTGGGGTGTATAAGGGATAACCTGGTTTTGAGTGTCCTTTTCATTAGCAGCTCTGCGGGTGGAACCCCTGTGAGCGAGTGTGGTCGGGCTCTATTGGCCAACAGGAAGCGTGATAAGCAGCTTTGTAAGGAACCCCCTTGGATTCTGAGCATCCCCTGTTTGATTATCTGCACTGCTCGTTCCGCCTGGCCGTTTGAGGCTGGCTTGAACGGTGCCGTTCTGACATGGTTGATACCATTTCCTGCCATGAAGTCCTGGAATTCAATGCTTGTAAAGCACGGGCCATTGTCACTGACCAAGACGTCCGGTAGACCATGGGCGGTGAACATTGCCCATAGACTTTCTACCGTGGCAGAGGATGTGCTTGAATTGAGAATGTCACACTTGATCCATTTGAAGTAGGCGTCTACTACAACCAAAAACATTTTTCCCATGAAAGGACCTGCGTAGTCCACATGGATGCGTGACCATGGCTTGGCGGGCCAGGACCAGGGGCTAAGGGGGCTCCCTGGGTGCATTGCCCAGCTGAGCACACGTGTTGCACATGCGAACACAAAGTTCCAGGTCTGCATCTATCCCTGGCCACCAAACGTGTGACCTGGCAATTGCCTTCATCATGATAATTCTCGGGTGCTCATGTGGAGTTCTCGGATGTACGCCTCTCTGCACATCTGGGGCATGACTGCTCGGTTTCCCCATAGTAGGCAATCAGCCTGAATCGAGAGTCCATCCCTGTGCCTGTGAAATGGTTTAAATTCCTCAGAGCATGCCCCGTACGTGGCTGCCCAGTCCCCATTCAGGACACATTTCTTGACTAAAGACAGTAGCGGGTCTCTATTTGTCCAGACTTTGATCTGACGGGCTGTCATGGGTGAGCCTTCACTTTCGAAAGCTTCAACAGCCATGACCATCTCAGCAGCATGCTCGGCTGCCCCCTCGGTGGTGGCTAGTGGAAGGATGCTGAGTGCATCAGCGCAGTTTTCAGTGCCCGATCTGTGCTGAATTGTATAGTCATAGGCGGCTAACGTGAGTGCCCACCTCTGTATGCAGCTGACGCATTTGCATTTATGGTCTTGTTGTCAGCCAAAAGGGACTTTAGGGGTTTGTGATCTGTCTCCAGCTCAAATTTCCTGCCAAACAGGTACTGGTGCATTTTTTTTTACTGCATATACACATGCAAGTGCTTCCTTTTCTACCATCCCGTAGCCCCTTTCTGCCAGGGACAGACTTCTGGAGGCATAAGCTACCGGCTGTAAATGACCCTTGGCATTAACATGCTGCAACACACACCCGACCTCATAGGACGACGCATCGCACGTTAACACTAGTTTCTTACATGGGTCATATCGCGTTAACAGATTGTTGGAGCATAACAAATTGCGTGCTTTGTCAAAAGCCCTTTCCCCCCAGACCCATTCGTGACCTTTGCGTAGGAGCACGTGTAGCGGCTCTAACAGCGTGCTTAATTTGGAAAGAAAGTTACCAAAATAGTTCAGGAGCCCCAAGAACGCTCTGTCGTGTTATGGGGTCCGGGTGCTCTCTGGATCGCTTCCGTTTTGGACACAGTAGGTCTGATCCCGTCTGCTGCTACCCTCATCCCCAGGAATTCTACCTCTGGAGCTAGGAAGACGCACTTCGCCTTTTTCAGTTGCAGACCTGCCCAGTCCAGTCTGCGTAGCACCTCCTCCAGGTTGTGGAGGTGTTCTTCAGTATCACAACCCGTGATGAGGATGTCATCTTGAAAAACCACTGTCCTTGGAATTGACTTGAGGAGACGTTCCATGTTTCGTTGAAAGATCGCGGTGGCCAAGCGAATCCCGAACGGACATCTGTTGTACTCAAACAACCCCTGTGTGTCGTGATGGTGGTCAGCTTCTTTGACTCACTCGCCAGCTCCTGGGTCATGTAAGCTGAGGTCAGGTCCAATTTTGAAAAAGATTTGCCACTGGATAGCGTCGCAAAGAGGTCCTCCCCTCTCGGTAGCGGGTGCTGGTCTTGGGGTGACACCCGATTGATGGTGGCCTTGTAATCACCACATATCCTGACCGACCCCCATCCGCCTTGAGCACCGTCACAATCGGGCTCGCCCAGTCACTGAATTTGACTGGCGAGATGATGCCTTCCCTCAGCAGGCGGTCCAATTCACATTCTATCTTTTCCCGCATCACGTACGGCACCGCTCTGGCCTTGTGGTGTACTGGTCTGGTGTCCGGGTTTATGTGAATCACTACCTTGGTCCCCATGAAAGTGCCAATGCCGGGTTGAAATAGTGAGTCAAATTTGTCCAGGACCTGTGAGCATGATATTCGCTCCACAGAAGAAATTGCATTGACATCGCCCCATTTCGAGTTCATGACAGCAAGCCAACTCCCCCCCAGCAGTGCGGGACCGTCCCCCGGGACAATCCAGAGTGGCAACCTGTTCTCCGAATCTTTGTGGGTCACGACTACCGTGGCGTTGCCTAGCACCGGAATGATCTCCCTTGTATATGTCCGTAGCTGTGCGTCAATCGGCAATAATTTTGGCCTCCTGGCCTTGGACGCCCACAACTTGTCGAACTGTTTGATACTCATTAGGGACTGGCTGGCCGCTGTGTCTAGCTCCATTGATACTGGGATGCCATTGGTGAGCACTTTCATCATTATTAGTGGCGTCCGGGTGCATGAGCTGTATATGTGCTCCACATGAGCTCGCTGAACTTCAGCTTCCAGCGATTTCCTCCAGTGTTCATTTGGCTTCGTAGGGCTTACATCGGGCCCGTCCTCCTCGTACATCAATCTGGCTGCAGGCTTCCTGCACATACGCGCCAAGTGACCACTGACGTTGCAATTTCTTCAGGTATATTGCTGATACCTGCAAGCTCTGGCTGTGTGTTTGCCTCCACACCTCCAACATGAGCCATTGTTGTTAACAAAAGGTCCATTACCAGTCGATCATCTCTGACTGTCTCTGTAACTGTCCTTAAACGCACTATTGACAAGTGTTGATGGCCCCATTACTGGCCACACTGTCCCTTGCGAT
This sequence comes from Pristiophorus japonicus, assembly GCF_044704955.1. Lineage (NCBI taxonomy): Eukaryota > Metazoa > Chordata > Chondrichthyes > Pristiophoridae > Pristiophorus > Pristiophorus japonicus. The sequence continues at coordinate 89,233,058 of NC_091978.1, read as the reverse complement.
GGCATGAATCGCCGTTCAGCTAGCCATTGTCTCTGTTGAATTCCCACTTTGGGTTCAACTACATGCTCGAGCATGTCCGATTGCCCTTGTCTGTCTGGAGAACTGTGTGCTGCGTTAACAATGTTGACTCCCTGTCCATTTGCTGCATTTAAACCAAGATTTTTGTCAAATATCATTCTGGTCTCTTCCTCCCCTGAGATAAATGTCTGGGCTATCAAAGCCGCCGTTTCCAGGGTCAAGTCTTTGGTCTCAATCAGTTTCCTGAAAACCCCAACGTATCCGATGCCCTCAATAAAAAAGTCTCGCAGCATCTCCGCTCTGCATGTATCTGGGAACTTACATAGGCTCGCCAGTCGCCAGAGGTCTGCCACGAAGTCTGGAACGCTTTGCCCTTCTAGCTGCCGGTGCGTGTAAAACCGGTGTCTCGCCATGTGCATGCTGCTCGCCGGTTTAAAGTGTTCCCTGATCAACTTACTGAGCTTTTCAAAAGTCTTGTCCGCCGGCTTCTCTGGCGCTAGAAGGTCCTTTATCAGGGAGTAGGTCCTGGATTCACAAACCATCAGGAGATGAGCCCTGCGTTTGTCGGCCGAATCCTGTCCCAGCCACTCCTTGGTGATGAAACTTTGCTGTAGTCTCTCAATAAAATCGTCCCAATCATCACCGACACAGTACCTTTCGTCTGTGCTGCTAGTGGCCATGCTCGCGTGGTTTAAATCCCAGTTTCTCGTCGACAATAATATGTCCTTACCATACAGTATAAATGCACACGAGGCCCATACTTGAGAGAAGGTCACTCTGTGACCAGTTACCTTTATTCCAGCACTGAAGTGGAGAAGATGGGTCTTCCCCTTTTATACCTGAAAGTCCAGGTTAGGAGTAACTCCCACAAGTTCACCACTTAGTGGTCAGTGTTCTCACGGTGTACAACTTAGGTCAGTTTATACATGGATTACAATGACAGTAGAATACATGACATATGCAAGTTTGCAGATGACACTAAGCTGGTTGGAAGTGTGAGCTGTGAGGAGGATGCTAAGAGGCTGCAGCGTGACTTGGACAGGTTAGGTGAGTGGGCAAATGCATGGCAGATGCAGTATAATGTGGATAAATGTGAGGTTATCCACTTTGGTGGCAAAAACAGGAAGGCAGATTATTATATGAATGGTGACAGATTAGTAAAAGGGGAGGTGCAACGAGACCAAGGTGTCATGGTACATCAGTCATTGAAAGAAGGCATGCAGGTACAGCAGGCAGTAAAGAAAGCAAATGGCATGTTGGCCTTCATAACGAGAGGATTTGAGTATAAGAGCAGGGAGGTCTTACTGCAGTTGTACAGGGCCTTGATGAGACCACACTTTGAGCATTGTGTGCAGTTTTGGTGTCCTAATCTGAGGAAGGACATTCTTGCTATAGAGGGAGTGCAGCGAAGGTTCACCAGACTGATTCCCAGGATGGCAGGACTGACATATGAAGAAAGACTGGATCAACTAGGCTTATTTTCATCGGAATTTAGAAGAATGAGAGGGGATCGCATAGAAGCATATAAAATTCTGACGGGATTGGGCAGGTTAGATGCAGGAAAAATGTTCCCGATGTTGGCGAAGTCCAGAACCAGGGGTCACAGTCTAAGGATAACGGGTAAGCCATATAGGACCGAGATGAGAAACTTCTTCACCCAGAGAATTGTGAACCTGTGGAATTTTCTACCACAGAAAGTTGTTGAGTCCAGTTCGGTGGATATATTCAAAAGGGAGTTAGATGTGGCCCTTACGGCTAAAGGGATCAGTGGGTATGGAGAGAAAGCAGGAGTGGGTACTGAAGTTGCATGATCAGCTATGATCATATTGAATGGTAGTGCAGGCGCGAAGGGCCGAATGGCCTACTCCTGCACCTATTTTCTATGTTTCTTTGGTTCAACATTCCTACATTACAACAATTACAACATTTCAAAATTTGCTATAACTATCTTTGGGACGTCCTGAGGTTGTGAAAGGCACTATATAAATATAAGGGCCTAAAAATGCGATAAAGTCCGAAAACGGGCAGAGCCACTATGGTCCGAGGTTAACTCCCGCCCCCAAAAAGGAACGCAGGCAGAACAGTTATTATGGTGCCACCTGCTGAATTAAATGAGCGCAGTGCAGAACCTCACATTGAACACATTCTTTTTGGCAGTACGACCAGCAGGAGGTCGAAGGTTGGATCTAAACTATCCGTGCGGCATCATCGGAAAATTGCGATTTCCAAAAGTGAAGTGGAATGTTTCCAGTTATGTTTACATAAGAATATAAGAAATTGGAGCAGGAATAGGCCATTTGACCCCTCGAGCCTGCTCCGCCATTTAATAAGATCATGGCTGATCTGATCATGGACTCAGCTCCACTTCCCTGCCTGCTTCCCATAACCCTTTATTGCCTTATCGCTCAAAAATCTGTCAATGTCAGCCTTAAATATATTCAATGACCCAGCCTACACAGCTAGATCGTCCAAAAATGGGCGATATTTACGACGTGGGCGGTAATAATGGGTTTTCAGATCACCGGCTTGTCGCCCATTCTCAAAGCCCCTAGTCTCCATTTTAAAAATTGGGCGTTACCACGAGCTATCTGAAATGGGCGTTCACGTTAAATCTCTCTGACTTTCTACCGTAAAGTGTCACCATCCTTAGCAACGGCCTGGCAACACTTGTTTCCCACGATTCAGGAGGTCAGCGGTCATCATTACATGCGCAGAGGAGCAAACAGAAAGAGAGGGAACAGACAGCGACTGAAAGCATGTGTGGGTGTGGTGTGTGCTTGTTTGACTGTTGTGGGAGGCACGAGGGAGATTCACCAGCAGCAAAAAGACTACTAAACACCCAGAACATAGTTGGCACCGAGTTTTTGTCCAACAAATAATATATAACATGGAAGGGATGGAGGAGGCCCTGGAGCTTGTAGCCAGGAACACTGGTGGCAGAGGGCTCCCAGTGGTCCCGGAGCACGGCACTGCACCCCAAGGTGCCGTACCCCCATTGCCAATCACACATGAGAGCCAGCAGCAACATCTTGCTTATGGCTCGGAGCACGCTCCAACCTCAGGACCCTCTCGTATCCGTCCAAGCAGCGGTTCGGCCTTCATCTCCTCAGCCCAATGAAGCAGCACCTGGGGAACTCCTCGGCCAGGCGGCTTGGAGTCAGGAGGGGAAGGGGAAGGGGTAGAGGTGGGGATGAGAAGCGGGGGGTGGAGGGTGGGAGGAAGGGTTGGTTTTTACAGAAATACTTATGATTTCAGACAAATGTTCGGTTTAAATGTTTTTTCTTCAACAAAACCTAGTTGCACATTGGCTCAGATAGCTGCACCATTACACGCTGGTGATTCCTTAACATCAAAGGGTATAATTACACTTAACTTCAATCAACTTAAACTTTAACTGTCACCAAGGTGATGCCCATCATTGATGTATGACCTGCACACCCAGCAGTGTTTCAACCTTGTAAATACCACCAATGTTCGTTCAGGCAAAGCGCTCATTTATGAGCTTCTGCCGTAAGAGTGTTACAGATATGATGTCACCACGGGCCCTTTCATGCAGTCTACAGGGGGCGGGGGCATGGCTTCAGCATCAGCCTGATTGTGTGGCCCGAGGTCAGCATCCACCTCCTCGTCCTCCTCTTCCTCTCTCTCCTGAGGTGGACTGTCAGACCCTTCTGGCAATTCTTGTCCCCTCCTGATAGCCAAGTTGTGCAGCATAGAGCACTGCACCACGAATTGAGCTATCTGCTCAGGGTGGTATTGGAGCTCGCCTCCTGAGTGGTCCAGGCATCTAAAGTGCTGCTTAAGCACTCCAATGGTTTTCTCCACGATATTGTGAATGGCTCTGTGGTTCTCGTTGTATCGCTTCTCAGCTTCGGTGTAGGTGTCACACAGTGGGGTCATTAGCCAGGTTGCGAGGCCATATCCTTTGTCACCAAGCATCCAGCATTGACCTTGTGGTTGATTGTTAAACAAGTCAGATACAGCGCTCTCACACATGATGTGAACATCATGGATGCTGCCCGGAAATTTAGCATTCACTGCCATAATAACTTGCTGGTGGTCGACAACGAGTTGCACATTCAGGGAGTGGAATCCCTTGCGGTTCCTGAAAACCTCTGCATCCTGAAAAGGTGCCCGCATCACGATGTGCGTACAGTCTATTGCTCCCTGCACCTTGGGGGTATTAGCAATTCGGTCGAATCCTAAAGCCCTCTCAGTCTGAGCCTCCCTGGTCATAGGGAAGCTGATAAAGTCCATCCTGTGTGCATACAGGGCTTCAGTTACCTATCTAATGCAGCAATGTGTGGCATGCTGAGACATACTGCACATGTCGCCAGCTGAGTCCTGAAAAGAACCCGACGCATAGAACGACAGTGCCGCGGTGACTTTAACCTCGACGGACAGTGCGGTACTGATGGTGCTGGCAGGCTGCAGATCTCCCTTTATGAGCTGACCTACTTCAGTGATAACCTCTTTGTGGAAGCGCAGTCTCCGAAGGCAGGTGGTGTCAGGCAAGTTGAGGTAAGATTGCTTCTCCCTGTATTTGCGGGGAGGTGTAACGTCTGGTCCTCCTCATCAGTCTGACATGTCTTACATTGGGCACGTGATGCTGTGGAGCATACCTTCTACCATCTCGAGTCTGCAGCATGTAATTGGTCATCAAGAGAGGTTGAGAAAGGACAGGCCCCATTCCAATAGCTATCTCTTTGCCACCGATTGGTCAAAACGAATGAATGTCCTGATGAAGACACCTATTAAATTCCAATCGTCCACAGTATGATAAAGATGTTTGTTCAGATGTTCACATCACCTCCAAACACCTCCAGAGTACATTCGAACTCCCCCGAGGTTGAAGCAGAGTAACCTTTTAAATGATGCGACATGTGATTTAGAACATGGCGTCCATACCGCGGTGAATAGTTCCGGTTAGTTCCACTTTTTCCCGGCGTTTTTTTGGGTGAACGATATTGTGGGCGAGATGTGTGCGAGGTGGTGAAAGTGACGCCGGGCAATCTCTTGGGCATTAGTTCCGGCAAATGTGATCTTTACGACAAAATAAAGTGGGTGGTCGGTACTATTGAATCTCGGCATTAATTACGTACAGAAAGTAACGCTGGCCGATATTATGGGCGTTGGTTTCGCCCATTCTGATGATTCCGCCCCAAAAAAGTGGGCGGGCGGTATTATTTTTTCCCAACGTTAAGCACATAGGGAAAGTAACGCTCGGCGATAAGAGTCCGAAAAATGGGCGCCAGTTTCCATTTTGTGGCTAACTGGGCGATATCTGGGCGTTATACCTCATTTCAGCGATAAAATGGATGTTAAGTGGGTGTTTTTCATGCAAAAAAAGTGTAAAATCTAGCCCCATTTCCTCTAGTTTTAGTTTCCCCGATGAGTGGAAATATCCTCTCTGCATCCACCTTGTCGAGCCCCCTCATTATCTTACATATTTCGATAAGATCGCCTCTCATTCTTCTGAACTCCAATGTATATAGGCCAACCTACTCAACCTATCTTCATAAGTCAACCTCCTCATCTCCAGAATCAATCTGGTGAACCTTCTCTGAACAGCCTCCAATGCAACTATATCCTTCCTTAAATACGGAGACCAAAATAGGACACAATACTTCAGGTGTGGCCTCACCAATACCCTGTACAGTTGTAGCAGGACTTCTCTGCTTTTATAATCTATTCCCCTTGCAATAAAGGCCAACATTCCATTTGTCTTCCTGATTACTTGCTGTACCTGCATACTCACTTGTTGTGTTTCATGCACAACGACCCCCAGGTCCCTCTGTACTGCAGCACTTTGCAATTTTTCTCCATTTAAATTATAATTGGCTTTTCTATTTTTTCTGCCAAAGTGAATAACCTCACATTTTCCCACATTATACTCCATCTACCAATTTTTTGCCCACTCACTTAGCCTGTCTATATCCTTTTTTGTGTCCTCCTCACAATTTGCTTTCTCACCCATCTTTGTATCATCAGCAAACTTGGCTACAGTACACTCGGTCCCTTCATCCAAGTCATTAATATAGATTGTAAATAGTTGAGGCCCCAGCACCGATCCCTGTGGCACCCCATTAGTTTGTCAACTGGAAAATGACCCGTTTATCCTGACTTTCTGTTTCCTGATAGTTAGACAATCCTCTATCCATGCAATTATATTACCCCCAACCCCGTGAGCACCTATTTGGTGCAGTAACCTTTTATGTGGCACCTTATCGAATACCTTCTGGAAATCCAAATACACCACATCCACTGGTTCTCCCTTATCCACCCTGCTCATTACATCCTCAAAGAACTCCTGCAATTTTTTCAAAAATGATTTCCCTTTCATAAAACAATGCTGACTCTGCTTGACTGTATTATGCGTTTCCAAATGCCCTGCTACTGCTTCCTTAATAATGGACTTCAGCATTTTCCCAATGACAGATATTAGACTAACTGATCTATAGTTTCCTGCTTTCTGTCTCCCTCCTTTTTTAAATAGGGGTGTTACATTTGTGGTTTACTAATCCACTGGGACCTTGCCAGAATCCATGGAATTTTGGTAGATTACAACCAATGCATCCACTATCTCTGCAGCCACTTCCTTTAAGATCCTAGGATGCAGGCCATCACATCCAAGGGACGTTTCCACCTCTCGTCCCATTTTTTTACCAAGTACTTTTTCTTTAGTGATAGTGATTGTTTTAAGTTCCCCCTCCCTATAGCCCCTTGATTATCTATTATTCAGATGTTTTCAATGCCTTGAAGACCGATACAAAATATTTGTTCAAAGTCTTTGCCATTTCCCTGTTCGCCATTGTTAATTGTCCAGTCTCATCCTCTAAGGGACCATTTAATTTAGCTACTGTCTTCCTTTTCATATACCTGTAGAAGCTCTTACTATCTGTTTTTATATTTTTTACTAGTTTACTCACATAATTTGAAATTCAACCATGCTATGATCACTCTTTCCTAGAGGATCCTTTACCAGGAGATCATTTATTAATCCCGTCTCATTACACAGTACCAGATCTAAGATAGCCTGCTCCCTGGTTGGTTTTACAATGTACTGCTCAAAAAAACCATCCCAGATACACTCTATAAACTCTTCCTCAAGGCTACATTGGCCAATTTGATTTCTCCAATCAACATGAAGATTAAAATCGCCCATGATTATTGCTGTACCTTTCTTACAAGCCTCCATTATTTCTTGATTTATACCTTGTCCAACATTGTAGCTACTGTTAGGGGGCCTATAGACTACACACACCAGTGACTTCTTCCCCTTATTATTTCTCATCTCCACCCAAACATCTTGATCTCCTTGATTATTGAATGCCTTTTGGAAATCCAAATATACTACCTCCATTGGCTCCACGTTATCTACCCTGCTAGTTACATCCTCAGAAACTCAATTTCCCTTTCATAAAACCATGTTGACTCTGCCTGATCATATTATGATTTTCTAAGTGCCCCGTTACCACTTCCTTAATAATGGATTCCTGCATTTTCCCGATGACTGATGTCAGGCTAAATGCCCTGTTGTTCTGTTTTCTCTCTCACTCCTTTCTTGAATAGCAAGATTACATTTGCTACCTTCCAAACTGCTGGGCCCGTTCTAGAATCTAGTGAATTTTGGAAGATCACAACAAACACATCCACTTTCTCTGGCGCCATCTCTTTTAGAACCCTAAGATGTAGGCCATCAAGTCCAGGGCTTTTATTCCCATTAGTTTCTCGTATTTTTTCTCTACTGATATTAATTACTTTAAGTTCCACACTCTCATTAGCCTCTTGGTTCCCCACTATTTTTCACATGCTTTTTGCATCTTCTATTGTGAAGACAGATACAAAGTATTTGTTTAAATTCTCTGCCATTTCCTTATTCCCCATTATAATTTCACCTGTCTCAGCCTCGAAGGGACCAATGCTTACTTTTGCTATGCTTGAACTGGCACTCCAAACTCCATATGAAAACCCTATTCATTTTATGAACAAGAAAAGGCTTTCATTTCATGAATGTGGAATGTTAATCAAATTATCCTGCATGTAATTGCCAGATAACCAGGTATCTGGCGTACCACTTTCCTCATGCAACCATTCACCATATCTGCCCTTATGACTCAGAATCATGTATCTGGATAGCTCGCTCCAGTGAGGTGTCTATCGACAGAGGGGACAACAAATATAATGAGGTCAATGTCACTACAAGAAGTGTAATAGAGCAAAGACTAGGTATTCTGTAATCTCATTTCAGGTGCCTGGATAAATCTGGTGAGGCCTGCAATATAGTCCATAAGTGATAAGAACATAAGAACATAAGAAATAGGAACAGGAGTAGGCCACGTGGCCCCTCGAGCCTGCTCCGCCATTCAATAAGATCATGGCTGATCTGATCATGGACTCAGCTCCACTTCCCTGCCTGCTCCCCATAACCCCTTGTCCCCTTATCGTCTAAGAAACTGTGTATTTTGGTCTTAAATTTATTCAATGTCCCAGCTTCCACAGTTCTCTGAGGCAGCGAATTCCACAGATTAACATCCCTCTGAGAGAAGAAATTCCTCCTCATTTCAGTTTTAAATGGGTGGCCCCTTATTCTAAGATCATGCCCTCTAGTTCTAGTCTCCCCCATTAGTGGAAACATCCTCTCTGCATCCACCTTGTCAAGCCCCCTCATAATCTATACTTTTCGATAAGATCACCTCTCATTCTTCTGAATTCCAATGAGTAGAGGCCCAACCTACTCAACCTTTCCTCATAAGTCAAACCCCTCATCCCCGGAATCAACCTAGTGAACCTTCTCTGAACTGCCTCCAAAGCAAGTATATGCTTTCGTAAATATGGAAACCAAAATTGCATGCAGTATTCCAGCTGTGGCCTCATCAAAACCTTATTTAGCTGTAGTAAGACTTCCCTGCTTTTATACTCCATCCCCTTTGCAATAAAGGCTAAGATACCATTGGCCTCCCTGATCACTTGCTGTACCTGCATACTATCCTTTTGTGTTTCATGCACAAGTACCCCCAGGCCCCGCTGTACTGCAGCACTTTGCAATCTTTCTCATTTAAATAATAACTTGCTCTTTGATTTTTTTCTGCCAAAGTGCATGACCTCACACTCTCCAACATTATACTCCATCTGCCAAATAGTTGGAGCCCCAGCACTGATCCCTGCGGCATCCCACTAGTTACTGTTTGCCAACCAGAGAATGAACCATTTATCCCGACTCTCTGTTCTCTGTTGGTTAGCCAATCCTCTATCCATGCTAATATATTACCTCCAACCCCGTGAACTTTTATCTTGTGGAGTAACCTTTTATGTGGCATCTTGTCAAATGCCTTCTGGAAGTCCAAGTACACCACATCTATGGTTCCCCCTTATCCACCCTGTTCATTACATCCTCAAAAACTCTAGCAAATTTGTCAAATATGAGTTCCCCTTCATAAATCCATGCTGACTCTGCCTGACTGAATTTTGCTTTTCCAAATGTCCTGTTACTGCTTCTTTATTAATGGACTCTAACATTTTCCCAATCACAGATGTTAGGCTAACTGATCTATAGTTTCCTGCTTTTTGTCTGTCTCCTTTTTTAAATAGGGGCGTTACATTTGCAGTTTTCCAATCTGCTGGGATCTCCCCAGAATTCAGGGAATTTTGGTAAATTACAACCAATGCATCCACAATCCCTGCCGCTACTTCTCTTAAGACCCTAGGATGCAAGCCATCAGGTCCAGGGGATTTATCTGCCTTTAGTCCCATTATCTTACTGAGTATCACCTCCTTAGTAATTGTGACTGTGAGTATTTGTTGTTACATGGCAGGGCTCCTGAGGTTATTGGGTGAATGTTCAACAGCCTGTGACATATCCTAAGCCTCCACTTAGATATATCGTGCTGCACCCCAATACGCCATCCTCTGGCTTATTTGTGAGTTGTGAATCACTCAATCTTAGTTCTTCGTCTCGACTATCTATAAATTAGCTTATCTTGGCGGCTGAGTACACGTGATAGGGTTTATGATGGAACAGGCCAACTCTGCAGGCAATCCCAAATGTTGAAGGTTCTGTCATTGGTTCCTCCCATCTCTCTGCAGCATCTTTCTGCTTCCCGCTTCTGTGGAGATAAGAAGAATAAATGTAATGAGTTTCCTGCTGTCCACTTTTCCTTAGGCTCATGTCTGGGTCTCGTCAGAGAATGATTCTCAAAAAAGAGAAAGGCCGAGAAATTGGTTTGCCCCCGAAAACAGGCACGGGGATCGGATCACAATACACCAGCAAACGCGCCCATTCAGAGGATTGCAGGAAGCACGTGTACTTTGTGCTGCCTGCCGATTAGCATGATTGCGGCGTTCAACCTAACACTGAATACACTGTTGAGTGGCTAAACACTCAACAGGGGCCCCAAATTCATGTGAGGCAAGCACCAATTAAAGTTAGCCTGCACTACTTAAAGGTAGTCTACACTCCTTAAAGGGGAGGTGCAATCTGCCTGCAGCAGATCATTGAACTATTTCAGGAAGGCAGTGAAAAACAACTGTTGATCGCACAACAGGAGAGAAAGCATACACCAAGGTTCTCAGATGCAGCACTGGAGGCCTTGGTGCAGGAGGTCAATAGGAGAGAGGTTCTCTTTCCACAGGGGGCCAGGAGGCCCTACAGGCAACAGTGCAATGGGAGCAGATAACCAATGTGGTGAATGTCAGCAGTGTTGCACCGAGGACGTGGACTCAGTGCAGATGTTTAATGACCTCACATGAGTGATCAAGGTCAGTGAATTCATCTTCACATGCTATATTCCACCATCTGCACCACTAGTCTCACACACTGCTCAATGCACCACAACCCCTTCACTCAGCTACCATAAATTCCTAGGATTTTTGCGCTGTTCCATAGAGAAGCACATCGAAAAAGTTGAACAGCTAATTATCATAGCTCCGCCTCCTGTTAAAATCAATAGTGAGATCGAGTTTCCTGAATTAACACCACTGCAATCTCCATAGCCACTTAGACTATTGCACTGGTGAGCTCAGTATGTTAAGTATAATCACAGGAATAGTAGTTCACTATTTAAATAATTGTATTTCCCTTATTAGGTGCTTTAAAAAAATTATTTAGTGTAGTGACTAGGGTCACTGATGCAAAGTCAAAAACAACAGAAATGATATATGGTAGGAACGGATTGCTGGCTCCTAACCTTAAACTAGTTTTGTGACTATGGTCATTATTAAAGAAAGAAGAAAGATTTGCAATTCTTGATCAAAATGTGTCCATTTTACACTTTATTAAAATCCAAGTAGTAACTCAGAAATAGCACTGGGATTACAGACTGCTTGAGCAACTGAAGACTAAAAGACGAAAGGTCATCAACCTGAAACATTAACTCTGTTTCTCTCCAAAGATGCTGCCTGACCTGCCGAATATTTCCCGCATTTTCTGTTTTTATTTCAGATTTCCAGCATCCGCAGTATTTTGCTTTTGAAGACTAAAACCTCTGGTTACTGTATTGTTCATACAACACCAATGGGTAGGAGAGGGTCTCTTTTCCATCTAAAACTAAATCAGACAGATACAAAAACAGTCCATAAAGTAAATCAACTCTCTAATTTGAATTTGTGCTTACTTCTGCCCATCAGTTCAGCTTTCAAAAATCTATTTTAAACACCGAGTCGCATCACATTGCAATGGATTTTTATTTTGACCTTTGACTGTGTCACTCCCGATCCATCACCATGCTCGCTGCAACGTATTCTGATTCTGATTATTTTTCCAGCAAATTGTGGTGTAAATTTGCCACTGGAGGATCGAGGAACGATCTAACACATGCCATTCATCGCCAATATCACCGTTACAGCGAATTTCTAGGCTATCGAATATTGTGGCCTCATATCTGACTTTTCCAGGGTAAAGGCTTTTTCACCACAAGGTTATATAGACAGAGGTGAATTAAACAAAGGTTGATTGAGACACAGAAATGGGTTCACAGTCAGTGCAACAGTTTATGTACCATGCCAGAATCATACTTGACAATACATAAAACTGACCTGTTTTGGCAGGTTCAGCACTGCATAAGGCTGGGCAAGGCACCTTAAACCAACTAAATGCTTTGTTTTGTACACATTGACATCGTACATTAACTTGTTACAAAATAACATCATCGAACCTGACAAAAAGAGGGAGCATGAACAGCTGAACTCATACTCAGAAACTAAAGAAACAGATGTTGAGTCTCCAACATGCTTAGCAGCTAACAGCAGCAACTTTACAAATCACCAAACTCTGAGGACAGTGTCGACAAAGTTTGTTTCATTTCCTCTATAACACTTTACTGAAGCATACGAAAGCATGGGCCTTACGCTAAACATCCCGTTCCAGGAGGCAGTCACACCCTTTAGATTAATTCATTCAAATTTCGTCCGTGGTCAGGGACAAGAGGGTGTGACTACGAGCAAAGCAGGTATGGGGACCCATGAGGTAGTGATGGAGGAGTGTCAGTCCTTGCTCTTGTCCAACAGGTACGAGATTCTTGCTGTGAGGAGGACACAAAAAATCTGCAAAGGGATATAGACAGGCGAAGTGAGTGGACAAAAATTTGGCAGATGGAGTATAATGTGGGAAAGTGAAAGGTGATCCACTTCTGCAAGAAAAATAAAAAAGCAAATTATTATTTAAATAGAGAGCAATTACAAAATGCTGTACAGAGGGACCTGGGGGTTCTTCTGCATGAAAAAACAAAAAGTTAGTATGCAGGTACAGCAAGTAATCAGAAAGGCAAATGGAATGTTGGCCTTTATTGCAAGGGGGCTAGAGTATAAAAGCAGGGAAGTCCTGCTACAACTGTACAGGATATTGGTGAGGCCACATCTAGAGTACTGCGTACAGTTTTAGTTTCCGTATTTAAGGATATACTTGCATTGGAGGCTGTTCAGAGCAGATTCACGAGGTTGATTCCTGAGATGAAGGCGTTGACTTATGAAGAAAGTTTGAGTAGGTTGGGCCTAAACTCATTGGAGTTCAGAAGAATGAGAGGTGATCTCATTGAAACATACAGGCCCCGAACTTGGTGGAAGCTAAGTTCCGCACAAGTGCCACCCAAAGGACCGCTGAGATCCTGACGGTACTTTGGGCAGAACTTGCATGAAAAAGTCCTGGAAAGACCACCCGGCGGCAAAAATCGGACTTGCGCCATGAATCTGGGCAGCAGCAGGTGGGAGATCCCAATCTCAGTGGCAAATGCAATCCTCGGCAAAGTATCGCTGAGGATTGAGTCAGGCCCAGAGAGGGGGATGGGGAACAAATAAAAATTAAAATTTACAAAAAAAATTTAAAAAACACTGGGAAACTTTCAGTGGACCCCATCTACCTGAATTGCTGGAAAAAAAATAAAGAGAAGTTTACTAACCTTTTTTTGCAGATCTTCTTACTTAGTGTTGAGATTAGACCTGCCTCCACACGGCGGTCCTGTCCCCTGCTGCAGTGGACTCCCGCCCGGACCAAACTGGCAGCTCGGCAGGCGGAAGGACACTTACACGTGTTGTGGGCCAGTGGTCCCCAGCGGTCTCCCTCCCCGCCGGTGGGAGGCCTCCACCAAACTCGCTCAGAGGGGAGACCGCCCAGAAAACTCGGCGTCAGCATGCAGTGAGTGCATCAAGTTCGGCCCCATAAGATATTGAGGGAGTTCGACAAGGTAGGTGCAGAGAAGATGTTTCCCCTCATGAGGGAATCTCGAACTAGAGGGCATAGTTTCAGAATAAGGGGTCGCCCATTTAAAACTGGGATGAAGAGGAATTTCTTCTCTCAGTGGGTTGTAAATCTGTGGAATTCTCTGTGGAGGCTGGGTCATTGAATATATTTAAGGCGGAGATAGACAGATTTTTGAGCAATAAGGGAATAAAGGGTTATGGGGAGCGGGCAGGGAAATGAAGCTGAGCCCATGATCAGATCTGCCATGATCTTATTGAATGGTGGAGCAGGCTTGAGGGGCCAGGTGGCCTACTCCTGCTTCTATTTCTTATGTTCTAATGTTCTTACGAAAGTGATGGGTGTCATTGTTATGCCCTCCCCCAAATTAAGTAGCCTGCTGATAGTTGCCTAAACTCACACATGAAGAATGGTCATTTGAATGAAATACTAGAGGGTTGCTGACATACATGAAATGATAGGTCGTGGGCAGTAAAGGTAAACTTCATGGGCTAGACTTTCCACTTTGCTGGTCATCGCCCAAAAAATGGGCGATGTTCCAGCGATAGTCGATGTGTCAGCCTTACCGATCGCTGGAACATCGCCCATTTTTTGGATTTTCCACTCGGCAATAGGCCAGCGATGTGAAATGGGCGATGCAAAAGGTCAGCGATGTGACGTGCGCCCAGTGAACAGCCAGCGATGTGGAAGGCAAAAGCTTCCCTATCAACAGCCTTCTGCGCATGCAATTTTTTTTTCTTGTTGACTGGTTTTCCCGTGTTTTGGGAGGTCAGGGGTCATCCAATCAGAAGGCAAAGGGAGGGGCACAGAGAGAGACAGAGAGAGGATACCAAGAGAGGAGGAAGGCAGTGAATTAGCGGAGAGAAGAGAAAAGAGAGAAAAGCGTTTTACAGATTAGAGAGAAAAGTGATTTATATAGATACAGATACAGATCAAATCATTGAAAATATGTCGGAATGTGAGCATGATGTTGACGGGGGGGGAGAAAGAGGGCGAAACCCTGAAGTGATGAAGCAAATGAGGCCCTCATCGATGAGGTGCAGTTCCGGTAGGGCCAATTAACGAGGGGTGCTTACGGGAAACCCCTACCCTGTGTGCATCGGAAGATTTGGGCCGAGATCGCGGACGTGGTGTCCTCGGCTTCCCATGAGGTGAGGGGGTCCGACCAGTGCCAGAAGCGCTGGAACAGTTTAGTAGCTGTGGCAAGAGTAAGTAGCATTTTATATTGTATTGATGCAAATTGTAATCATAATAATTATAATGAATATGCTGGATTGAATTTAAGCTTGTTATTCATACATGTATTACATGAAATTCTTGTTAAGATCCAGACAGGACTCTAAACCTGGGACTATGTAGAGGGAGCTTTACTCTGTAACTGACCCCATGCTGTAGCTGCCCTGGGAGTGTTTGATGGGATGGAGGTCTCTCTGGCTGCTGCAGTATAAAGAGATGTATATGTGTCGCTCCTAAGCAACCGTGCATGATCCTATTTGCATTTAATGTTTTAAACCATTGTGCTTCCATTATACTACCTAGTCAATTAACTTATGCTATGTTTTTTTCTCGTTTGCAGAAGATATCTAACAACCGCGCAGAGCAAAGGTACACCGGAGGGGGCTCTGCTCAGGTACAGTCGCTGACAGACCTCAAGGAGTGTGCAGCCGTGCTGATGGGCCATTAAAGCCGTTCGGCCATCACCCAGCTATGTGTCTCGTGAGTAATGTGTCAAACAGTATTAAAAAGTAATGTAACGTTCTGTAATTATAATGCAATATACAAATTATGTCATGTATGCAGCCTTTGTGCATAAGAAGCAATAAGAGCAGGAGATGCAGCCGCTACAGCTTTCCGGGGAAGTGAAATCCATGTATTGATATGTAACGTCTCTCATTAATGTGTACCGTTATGTTCTAATAAGCTCTGTAATAAGCTCAAATGTGCTTTTAAGGTCAACCTGAGACGCTCATCGAGGTGGTACCTGCACCTGGTGAGGAGGAACAGGAGGAAGAGCACGGCACCACCACCACCACTGAACCTGAGGAGGAGGAGCAGCAGCAGCAGCAGCCAATTATGGAGGGGGATGAACCTGCAGTCATCTCAACTGAGATGGAAGAGGCACCGGGAGCAAGCGGCATGCAGCCGGCAATGCCAAGGTGCATTATATTGCGCACGCCGACCTCACAGAGGCCAGGCCAGCGAGGTCAGCAATCGCCTCCCACGGACGATCAGTTGGAGGGCTTGATCTCCAAGTGCTCGGAGACGGTTGCAATAGATCGCGAGCTTCTCCAGGGGTTTATTCAGTTTGCTGTGCAAGTCGAGCTACTGGAGGTAGCACGGCAGACCCTGGAGGGGATGTGAGAGCAGGCCGCCGCAACCAATACCCTTCGGCATGCGCTGCTGGCTGAACACGGCGCTGCACCCCAAAGTGTCGTGTTGAGCCCGAGTATAACCCCGAGCACTCAAGCGAGTACGGAGGAACCCCGTCCTCCTGACTCGGAAGACGAACCGCCAGCTTCGTCGTCCACTTCAACACCCCACCACAGCAGGAACTCTTTCCGTTGCCCGCTGCACGGCAGCTTTATCTCGGGGGACCAAAATGGGCGGGTGGGCCAAAGATATGGGGAGGAAAAGGATCTGGAGGGGAATGTGGCCGCAGGTCCAGGAAGGGAGGGGGGTGTTTTTGCTATGTTATCTTATTCTGTTACTGTTAAATTATTTTACTGTTAATGTTAAATTCTGTAACTGTTAATGTTCGTTTATAGTTGGGTGGAGAGGGGGGGTGTTGATAAAAATGTTTTAAAAATTCTTTGTTAAAGTAATAAAATGTTTTGTGGAATTTAACAATTGTTGTGCATTGTCTTATAATAACATAAGTTTAGTAAAGTTAAGCCAGGGCAGTGCAGGCAAGGCTAAAACGTAACTGTTTAACCATAACTCTGACTGTCCCCAATGTAAGTTCATGCAAAGCGTTCATTTATGAGCTGCTAACGCAACAGCTTTGCAGCCACAGTACACCACAGAGTATCTCTGGTCTTCTGGGGGAGGTGGTGGAACCATGGCTTCATTGCCAGGCTGATTGTCCTCCCCGAGGTCCTTACCAGCCTCCTCCTCCTTCTCCTTCTCTTGCTCCTCACCGTCTGCATCTTCTGCCTCCCCTCCTTCTGGAGGTGGACCTGCAGCCCCATTTGGCATTTTTTGTCCTCTCCTTATAGCTAGGTTATGCAACATGCAACACACGACAATAAACTCAGTTGACCTGGTCAGGGTGGTACTGTAGGCTGTCACCAGAGTGGTCCAAGCCTCTGAAGCACTGCTTTAGGACTCCAATTGTCTTTTTGACGATGTTGTGTGTAGCTATTTGGCTTGCATCCTCGAGTCTTGAGAAGTAGCGGCAGGGATTGTGGATGCATTGGTTGTAATTTACCAAAATTCCCTGGATTCTGGGGAGTTCTCAGCAGATTGCAAAACTGCAAATGTAACACTCCTATTTAAAAAAGGAGGCAGACAAAAAGCAGGAAACTATAGAACAGTTAGCCTAACATCTGTGGTTGGGAAGATGTTGGAGTTCATTATTAAAGAAGCAGTAGCAGGACATTTGGAAAAGCAAAGTTCGGTCAGGCAGAGTCAGCATGGATTTATGAAGAGGAAGTCACGTTTGACAAATTTGCTAGAATTCTTTGCGGATGTAACGAGCAGGGTGAATAACAAGGAACCAGTGGATGTGGTGTATTTGGACTTCCAGGAGGTATTTGACATGGTGCCACTTAAAAGGTTACTGCACAAGATAAAAGTTTACGGGTTTGGGGGTAATATATAAGCAGAATAGAGGATTGGCTAACTAACAGAAAACAGAGAGTCGGGATAAATGGTTCATTCTCGGGTTAGCAATCAATAACCAGTGGGGTGCCGCAGGGATCACTGCTGGGACCCCAACTATTTACAATCTATATTAACGACTTGGAGGAAAGGACCGAGTGTAACGTAGCCAAGTTTGCCGACAATACAAAAATGGGAGGAAAAGCAATGTGTGAGGAGAACACAAAAAATCTGCAAAACGACATAGGCTAAGTGAGTGGGCAAAAAATTGGCAGATAGAGTGTAATGTTGGAAAGTGTGAGATCATGCACTTTGGCAGAAAAAAATCAAAGAGCAAGTTATTATTTAAATGGAGAAAGATTGCAAAATGCTGCAGTACAGCAGGACCTGGGGGTACTTGTGCATGAAACACAAAAGGTTAGTATGCAGGTACAGCAAGTAATCAGGAAGGTCAATGGAATCTTGGCCTTTATTGTAAAGGGGATAGAGTATAAAAGCATGGAAGTCTTGCTACAGCTATACAGGGTATTGGTGAGGCCACACCTGGAATACTGCGTGCAGTTTTGGTTTCCATATTTACGAAAGGATATACTTGCTTTGGAGCCAGTTCAGAGAAGGTTCACTAAGTTGATTCCAGAGATGAGGGGATTGTCTTATGAGGAAAGGTTGAGTAGTTTGGGCCTCTACTCATTGGAATTCAGAAGAATGAGAGGTGATCTTATCGAAATGTATAAGATTATGAGGGGGCTTGACAAGGTGGATGCAGAAAGGATGTTTCCACTGATAGGGGAGACTAGAACTAGAGGGCATAATCTTAGGATAAGGGGCCGCCCACTTAAAACTGAGATAAGGAGAAATTTCTTCTCTCAGAAGATTGTGGATCTGTGGAATTCGCTGCCTCAGAGAGCTGTGGAAGCTGGGACATTGATTAAATTTAAGACAGAAATAGACAGTTTCTTAAACAATAAGGGAACAAGGGGTTATGGAGAGCGGGCAGGGAAGTGGACCTGAGTCCATGATCGGATAAGCCATGATCGCATTAAATGGCGGAGCAGGCTCGAGGGGCCAGATGGCCTACTCCTGCTCCTATTTCTTATGTTCTTACGTTTTGTTGTAACGCTTCTTGATTTCAGTAACGGGATCACACATTGGGGTCATCAGCCAGCTGGCAAGGCCATATTCTTTATACCCTAGCATCCAACTGTGACCTTCTGACTGATTGACAAACAGGTCAGTGATAGCACTTTCACGCAGGATGTGTGTATCATGAATGCTGCCAGGAAATGTAGCATTTACTGTCATGATAATTTGATTGTGGTCGACAACGAGCTGCACATTCAGGGAGTGGAATCCCTTTCTATTACGAAACACCTCCAGGTTCTGTAATGGGGCTTTCAGGGTGATGTGTGTGCAGTCTATTGCTCCCTGCACCTTGGAGAAGTTTGTTATTCTCGAGAAACCCAAAGCTCCCCCGATCTGTGCCTCCCTGGTCATATGGAAGCTTATAAAGTCCACCCTGTGAGCATAAAGGGCTTCAGTCACCTGTCAAATGCAGCAGTGTGTGGCGTGCTGAGAGATACCACAGATGTTGCCAGCTGAAGCCTGAAAGGATCCAGATGCTTAGAAGGATAGTGCCGCAATAACCTTTACCTCAAATGGCAGTGCGGTTCTAATGGTGCTGGAAGGCTGCAGATCCCCCTTGATGAGCTGGCATATCTTATCGACAACCTCCTTCCGGAAGTGTAGCCTCCTAAGACATGCGTTTTCAGACAAGTTGAGGTAAGATTGCTTTTCCTTGTACCTTAGTTGGCTGTACGCTCACCTCCTCTGTCTCCGCATTACTCTGCCACCTCTTCGATTGATCCTTTCAGAAACCAGCATGTGAGTAGTTACAGGAAATGGCAGAGAAGCCATAGGCCCCATCACTATCAATATTATTTTCACTTGCTATAAGTGCACTTTTTAGTTAAAAAATGCTTAATCTACTAAGCTAATATTAGTATAATTAAATCTAAGTATAAATGTGAGTGGATTTATCTGTAAAAAACCCTTAAATAACTCACAGTATATAAGCTGGAGTTTTTTAGCTGCCTCCTCCCTTCCTCCGAAATTCAAAATGCCATCCGTAGTGCCCAGTTCTGTGAGGAAGGTCCGGGAAAAGCAACTATTCTCCAGCGATGTTGTCGGCGAGCGATCAGCCCGACGATGTGCTGAAAATTCCACTCGGCGATGTGCGGGCGATCGCCTCTGCAATCAGTTCAGCAATGTAAGCCGAAACTTGGGGGGTTAATTTTCCGGCGATGTTCCAGCCTGAATTTCCACTTTTTGGTCAAAATGGGCAATAGCAGGCCGTTTTGGGCGCTATATGGGCGATGTGAAGTGGAAAGCCTAACCCCTTATCATAAGCGATGTTGGAACAATCACAGGCGAGATTACGGATGTAAAACCTGAGAGAATATTTCGTGCAAACCAAATCTTTGTAGCATGTATGTATAGTCATTTTAATCTTATTCATGTCACAGGGTACTTTAACTATAACTTTGATTCATTGCATTAAAAGATCTTGAAAAATGGATATTAAATTGTAAGACATATAATACACAATTGACCAAAGAAGTTCCTGTTGATTAAGTGTAATTTGTGTGAACAGGCTAACACATCAAGGACAATCAACCTGCCAAAGCTGACACCTGGAGTGACAACAACTGCCAACTCAAAAAATAATGGAAGCTACAATCAATCCCCACATAATACTATAACAATAAATATTATAAGTAATAATAAATATCATATGTCAAGGCTGTAATCTAATCTCCAGGTTCCGATAACAGTTATAAAAAACTGATTTTTTTGTTCTGCAGGTTACCATTGTCAACTGAACTGTCAATTATATACAACTTAATCACTTGAGTATTGTATTATTCTGTTTGATTACTTAGACTTCTACTTCAACAAAATCTGGATAAAAATGGCTCCAGTACTCATTTGATTGCCAATTTATCTTTGAGATTTTCGTTGATTGGCTCTGACCATTTACCTGATTCCTATTAATATATTATATAGTATATATAGGATCCAGTGATAAGGAATATTAACTGCTGTGATAAATTTAAAAATTGCATAATCCACCAGTTTGAATCAAGATTAACTTTGAACAAATCATCCACTAAAGGTTAAGCCTATTTCCAAATTTAGATATTTGGAATCATTAATCACACCTTTCAATCCTCTTTGAATGGCACTAGATCAATGTCTATTATATACTGTTTTGGTTTTATTTGTTCCATTTTCTTGGGGAAATTATATGCAGTTCTTTCACTAAAGATTATATCAAGAAAAGTCAGGACCAGACCTCCATTGACCAACAGACAAGCCCAAACTCTCCAGTCATCAGATAGGTCCAGATTTCAAATCACCTAATGGCTCCCAGACTTTCTGACCAACATCACCACCGATGATGTCACTGGAGCTTGACCTGCAAATTTAAAGAAGGACCCCACTGGTTTCGGGCAGGTGTCCCTCTCGCCAGATCAGAAGAGTAAGTTTAAATTGGAACCTGCGGTAATAGAGCAAGATCTCAGTGTGTAAGTCCCACAGGCAATTTTAACTGCCCACCCACTCAGTTTCTGCTGGGTGGCTAGGGTTAAAATTGTCCTTTTTGTGTCTCAGCAATCAGAGTTGGGCTCAAGACACAAGTTGTGGTCAGACCAGAGCACTTTACAATTTGGTCACAAGTTATGAATCTCCTATTACTATGAATGAGAAAAAACCCAAAACGCACAAACACTACATAAAACATTTAAAAAGCATCTCACATAAACACACTAATAGAAATTAAAATTGTTATAAATGTTTTTTAAAGAAAAAAAAGTGCCGATTTTTAAAAAAAAGTTAGGGTTAGGGTTTAAAATAACATTACCTGAGTGGGCAGAGTTTTAACATAAATGTTTTTTAAAATTTTATTTTAATCATGTTTTTGATAGGTTTTTAAACTCTTACGCCTGTAAAAGTAGGCTATGCACCTGCTTCTATCAGGCGCAAGAGTTTTGCGGACATTTGCCGGGCAAGATATGGGTAAATACCACAATCTTGCCCGTACAAATGTCCTCGCTCCCGATCTGCGGATCATCTGTCAAGTTCCATGTGCATTATGCGCTGAAAACCGGCTTTTCCGATGGCTTCCCGGGTCCGTAGAAACTTCGTACGGGCCTGGGACGTCGGAATTTCTGGATCATTAATATCTCTTTATGTGGCCCCTGTCCGACCCCACCAATGAAAAACAAAACAATGTAACCTTGGGCTCACCGGTGGGCCGAAGAAGTGCGCTGTGCCAACAGACAGGGCTTAGGCTAGAGGCACCAGGGCGGGCAAGAGGGGTACTACGTGCTAGTGGTTGTTGAATAAAGGGGAAGGAGAGGTATTTGTATCTTGCTGTTACTTGTTTTGTTAATAGAAAAGTTTGATACAATAAAGTTTTGTTAATTGAAAATTTTAAAATTTGATATTTCTTCATTGAAAAGTAAAATTTATTTAAGTTAAGTACAAATATCGAATAAACCTATTCTTTTAATTTAACCAGAATCAGTGCATTATTTTGTGAATTTAACCAACATAAACCAACACAACGTTAAAAGTGCAAACAGGTGTAAACAGTCAACAGGGTTGGACAGGGGCAGGCCTAGTAGGCACCTTTGTGGAGGCCCGGGTTCGTCTTCGTCTTCTTTTTCAAGCTGTGGATTACCCTGTGGCACAGTCCCTGAGGGTGGTCTGGGGATGATTTGAGTGGCAGCAGTTGATGCCACCAATTGGTGTTGTTGAATGACAATCTGGGTGTGTTCACTTATTGCAGCAGCTACCTGCAAATTTCCATCACATATGTCAGACAATTTCTCCGTCAGCTGTTTGACAGTGCATCAAATGCATCCACCATTCCCTCCCTAATCTGCCCCGCCAGTGGTGGTCCTATTCCTCCAGACAGTGTTGCTACTTCTCCTGACAGTCCCGCAATTTCCATCCTCACCTCACCCATGGTGTCCAGGAGCGACCTGGTTAGCTGCATACCCTCCCCACTCATCCCGATGAGTTGCACCATGCCTACCTGCGCTTGTGGTTCAGCTATCCTTTCCACATTCCTTCGCCGTCTCCCACCTGTGCCTTGCTCCTCGACCCTATTGGGCATCCCTGTCACAGGTGTGCGTTGCTGGACCACACTGGGACACGCATCCTGATCTATGGGCTCCACCGGCTGCAGGTCCAATATGACCATCTGATCAGTGGGGGGGGATCTTCATGCTGGCCTTCATCCAGATTGTCCTGCTCAAAATCAGGAAATAATTCTGGACTCTAAGAAAAATCAGAAAATAAGAAATAGGAGCAGGAGTTGGCCATTTCACTCCTCGAGCCTGCTCTGCCATTTAATAAGATCATAGCTGATATGATCATGGACTCAGCTCCACTTCACTGCCCGCTCCCCATAACACTTTATTCACTTAGCGCTCAAAAATCTGTCTATCTCCACCTTAAATATATTCAGTGGCCCAGCCTCCTCAGCTCTTTGGGGCAGATAATTCCACAGATTTACAACCCTCTGAGAGAAGAAATTCCTCCTCATCTCAGTTTTAAATGGACAGTTCCTTATTCTGAGACTAAGCCCCCTAGTTTTAGTCCTATGAGTCAAAATATCCTCTCTGCATCCACCTTGTTGAGCCCCCTCATTATCTTAAAAATTTCGATAAGATCACATGTCATTCTTCTGAACTCCAATGAGTATAGACCTAACCTACTCAACCTATCTTCATAAGTCAACCCCCTCATCTCCGGAATCAACCTAGTTAACCTTCTCTGAACATTCTCCAATGCTTCCTTAAATACGGAGACAAAAACTGTACGCAGTACTCCAGGTGTGGCCTCACCAATGCCCTGTACAGTTGCTGTTATATACTATCCCCCTTGCAATAAAGGCCAACATTCCATTTGCCTTCCTGATTACTTGCTGTACCTGCATACTAACTTTTTGTAATTGTTCTCCATTTACATTATAATTTGCTTTTCTATTTTTTGTGCCAAAGTGGATAACCTCACATTTTCCCACATTATACTCCACCTGCCAAATTTTTGCCCACTCACTTAGCCTGTCTATATCCCTTTGCAGATTTTTTTTGTCCTCTTCACAATTTGCTTTGCCACCCATCTTTGTATCATCAGCAAACTTGGCTACATTACACTCGGTCCCTTCATCCAAGTCATTAATATAGATTGTAAATAGTTCTGACCCCAGCACTGATCCTTGCGGCACCTCACTAGTTACTGTTTGCCTACCGGAAAATGACCTATTTGACCCGACTCTCCATTTTCTGTTAGTTTGCCAATCCTCTATCCATGCTAATATATCACCTGCAACCCCCTGAATCTTGTGCAGTAACCTTTTACATGGCACCTTATCGAATGCCTTCTGAAAATCCAAATACACCATATCCACTGGTTCCCCCTTATCCACCCTGCTCGTTACATCCTCAAAGAACTCCAGCAAATTTGTCAAACATGATTTCTCTTTCATAAAACCATGCTGACTCTGCTTGATTGAATTATGTTTTTCCAAATGTCCTGTTACTGCTTCCTCAATAATGGACTCCAGCATTTTCCCATCGTCAGATGTTAGGCTAACCGATCTATAGTTTCCTGCTTTCTGTCTACCTCCTTTTTTAAATCTGCTGGGATCTCCACAGAATCCAGGGAATTTTGGTAGATTACAACCAATCCATCCACTATCTCTGCAGTCACTGCGTTTAGGATCCTAGAATGCAAGCATTCAGATCCAGGGGACTTGTCCACCTTTAGTCCCATTGCACTGGAATTTGCAATGGCTTACCACCAGGTTTCTGGGCGGTATTAACCATTGTGGACGGTAATCAGGTAAGCGAGAAATTCCTTAGCTGAGTTATGCCGGTGGTTTCGAGGTACCGCTGAGGAGCAGACCATTGGTGTGCACCGTCCTGAGATATTTGGGTCAGCGGTGAAATCATCATCGCAGACAGTCCCTCGGAATCGAGGAGGACTTGCTTCCTCTCCCAAAGTGAGTTCTTTGATGGCTGAACAGTCTGATAAGAAAGCCACAGACCCTGTTACAGGTGGGGCAGACATTCGTCGAGGGAAGGGGTCGGTGGGGCTGGTTTGCCGCTCACGAGGATCAGCGGAGCTGGGCGTTAGCTGAGTGGTTCTCCAATAAAAAGGTTAGTGATTGTTTTTTACTAATTATTTTAAAAATTCTGTTGTGGTTATTTAGTTTAAACGTGTCTTAGGAATTTTTTTTGATTTTTTTAGGTGATATTTTTTGAAAAATTATTTTTATTGTTTTTCTGCTATTTGGCCCAACCTGCAGCCTCGGGATAGATTTTTATTGATTTTTTAATTTATCGCCCATTTTGCTTAGGAACCGCCAAATGGAACCTAATTTGCACTTTTTTGCCCAGAATGGGGGTGCAAGGCCCATGTTTTTCGCTCAGTGGATTTTTTTTTTGGGGTGGAAGTTTTCACCGCCGATAATCTTCCCAGTCTTAGCAGTTGGGCACTGGTGGGCTGATAGGAAATTCTAGCCCAAAATTGTATTAAATTCCTCCCTCTCTATAGCCCCTTGATTATCTACTTCTACCATGAAGACCAATGCAAAATATTTGTTCAACGTCTCTGCCATTTCCCTGTTCCCCATTATTAATTCTCCAGTCTCATCCTCTAAGGGACCAACATTTACTTTAGCCACCCTTTTCCTTTTTATGGACCCGAATTTGATGAAGGCACCCGCCCGCCCATTGCCATCCAAGGGACCGCCAATGGCCGCCGAGGGACCCGACAGAACTTAGGCCGTGGTTTTCATCAAAAAGGTCCTTCAAAGGGCGTCAGGCGGCATCCAGCAGGAGCTCACAAACTCGACTGCTGCCCAAGTGCCACCGCGAATGGAGTCGGGCGCACGGAGGGTCGAAGATCGGCAAAGAAAAAGCATGAAAAAAAACATCGGAACACCTTCAGGAGACCCCATACAGGTAAGTCCCTGTAAAGAAAACATTTAAAAAATGTTTACCCACATTTTGTTTGAGCTCTTCATACCTACCGTCGGAGACAGGCCAGCCTCCTCGCAGCGGTGCACCCCCGTTCTGGCGCTGACTCCCGCACCAATCTGGCAACTCGGCGGGCAGGAGTCCACTTACGCCACTTGGCCGTCCACTTGGCCGTCCACAGACATCAGCGGGCGGTTCCCGGTGGCTCTCCCCTCCCGCGCTCTAGACTAGATTGAAACTGGCACTGGGCGGAACCCGAGGTGCATTGTCGGTGGCAGTGGGCGGTAAGTGTATCAATTTCAGGCCCTATGTACCTGTAGAAACTCTTACTCTCTGCCTTTATATTTCGTGCTAGTTTACTTTCATGATCTATCTTTCCTCTCTATTATTTTTTTAGTTTTTCTTTGCTGGCTTTTAAAAGTTTCCCAATCCTCTGGCCTCCCACTAGTCTTGGCCACATTGTATGCCCTTCGTTTCAATTTGATAGCCTCCCTTAATTCCTTAGTCAGCCATGGATGGTTATCCCTTCTCTTACAGTCTTTCCTTCTCATTGGGATATATTTTGTTGAGAGTTATGAAATACAATAAAAATAATTTTAAGTGTCTGCCACTGCTCATCAACCGTCCCACACTTTAATCTATTTTCACAATCCATTTTAGCCAACTCTGCCTTCATACCTTTGTAGTCTCCTTTATTTAAGCTTAGGACATTGGTTTGAGATCCAACCTTCTCACCCTCCAACTAAATTTGAAATTCAACTATGTTATGGTCACTCATTCCTAGAGGATCATTTAACTTGGAGATTGTTTATTAATCCTGTCTCATTATACAGTACCAGATCTAAGATAGCCTGCTCCCGAGTTGCTTCCGCAATGTACTGTTCAAGGAAACTATCCCGGAGACACTCTATGAACTCTTCCTCAAGGCTACCCTGGCCAATTTACATTGTCCAATCAATATGAAGGTTAAAATCGCCCATGATTATTGCCGTTCCTTTTTTACAAGCCTACATTATTTCTTGATTTATACTCCATCCAACAGTGTAGCTACTGATAGGGGATCTATAGACTACTCCCAAAAGTGACTTTTTCTCCTTATTATTCCTTATCTCCACCCAAACTGATTCTACATCTTGATCTTCTGAGCCAATATCGTTTCTCACTAATGCATTGATCTCACCCTTTATTAACAGTGCTACCCCGCCTCCTTTTCATTTCTTTCTGTCCTTCCGAATTATCAAATACCCCAGAATATTCAGTTCCCAGCCTTGGTCACCTTGCAACCACGTCTCTGCAATGACTATTAGATTATATCCATTTGTATATATTTGTGCCGTCAACTCATCTGTTTTGTTACGAATACTGCGTGCATTCAGATAAAGAGCTTTTAAATTTGTTCCTTTACCATTTTTTTCTGCTTTGACCCCGCTTTCTGAGTCACTTTTAGGTTTATACATTC
This sequence comes from Pristiophorus japonicus, assembly GCF_044704955.1. Classification (NCBI taxonomy): domain Eukaryota; kingdom Metazoa; phylum Chordata; class Chondrichthyes; family Pristiophoridae; genus Pristiophorus; species Pristiophorus japonicus. Next base: position 89,206,021 of record NC_091978.1, on the reverse strand, counting down.
TGTCCCTTCCTGTCACGCTCTGGTTTTCATTTCCCCCAGCTCTATTGCCTTCTCTTTAATCTTTGCTCACCTGAACCCTCCACCCGACTAATTAGTTTTAAGCCCTCTCTACAGCCCTCTTATTCGATTCGCCAGGACACTAGTCCCAGCACGGTGTAAATGGAGCCCGTCCCAATGGGACAGCTCCCTCTTACCCCAGTACTGGTGCCAGTATCCCACGAAACAAAACCCATTTCACCCACACCAGTCTTTGAGCCACGGGTTTAACTCTCTGATCTTATTTACTCTATGGAAATTTTCTCGTGGCTCAGGTTGTAATCCAGAGATTATTACCTTTGTGGTTCTGCTTTTTAATTTGGCCTCTAGCTGCTCATAATCCCTCAGCAGAACCTCTTTCTTTGTCCAATCTATATTGTTGATACCTAAGTGGACCACGGCAACTGGATCCTCCTCCTCCCACTCCAAGTTCCTCTGCAGCCCAGAGGAGATGTCCTTAACCCTGCCTTGGTCACCAGGCAACACAGCCTTCGGGACTCACGCTCTTGGCTGCAGAGAACCTTATCTATCCCCCTAATGATACTGTCCGCTATCACTATAATGTTTCTTTTTACTCCTCCCACTTGAATGGCCCCCTGTACCAGGGTGCTGTGGTCAGTTTGCTCATCCTCCCTGTAGTCGCTGTTCTCATCCACATACGGAGTAAGAGCCTTGACCCTGTTGGACTAGATAAAAGTTCACAGGGTTGGGGGTATTATATTAGTGTGGATAGAGGATTGGCTAGCTAACAGAGAACAGAGAGTCGAGATAAATGGTTCATTCTCGGGTTAGCAATCAATAACCAGTGGGGTGCCGCAGGGATCAGTGCTGGGACCCCAACTATTTACAATCTATATTAACGACTTGGAGGAAGGGTAATGTAGCCAAGTTTGCCGACGATACAAAGATGGGAGGAAAAGCAATGTGTGAGGAGGACACAAAAAATCTGCAAAAGGACATAGACAGGCTAAGTGAGTGGGCAAATATTTAGCAGATGGTGTATAATGTTGGAAAGTGTGAGATCATGCACTTTGACAGAAAAATCAAAGAGCAAGTTATTATTTAAATGGAGAAAGATTGCAAAGTGCTGCAGTACAGCAGGACCTGGGGATACTTGTGCATGAAACACAAAAGGTTAGTATGCAGGTACAGCAAGTGATCAGGAAGGCCAAAGGTATCTTGACCTTTATTGCAAAGGGGATGGAGTATAAAAGCAGGGAAGTCTTGCTACAGTTATACAAGGTATTGGTGAGGCCACACCTGGAATACTATGTACAGTTTTGGTTTCCATATTTACGAAAGGATATACTTGCTTTGGAGGCAGTTCAGAGACGGTTCACTAAGTTGATTCTGGAGTTAAGTGGGTTGACTTATGAGGAAAGGTTGAGTAGGTTGGGCCTCTACTCATTAGAATTCAGAAGAATGAGAGGTGATCTTATCGAAATGTATAAGATTATGAGGGGCCTTGACAAGGTGGATGCAGAGAGGATGTTTCCACTGATGGGGGAGACTAGAAGTAGAGGGCATGATCTTGGAATTAAAGGCTGCCCATTTAAAACAGATGAGGAGAAATTTCTTCTCTCAGAGGGTTGTAAATCTGTGGAATTCGCTGCCACAGAGAGTTGTGGAAGCTGGGACATTGAATAAATTTAAGACAGAAATAGACAGTTTCTTAAACGATAAGGGGATAAGGGGTTATGGGGAGTGGGCGGGGAAGCAGCGCTGAGTCCATGATCAGATCAGCAATGATCTTATTGAATGGCAGAGCAGGCTCGAGGGGGCGTATGGCCTACTCCTGCTCCTGCTCCTAGTTCTTATGCTCTTAGGTATAAGAGCAAGGGCTACACTACATCCCGAGTCCCCATACGTTCCTCGCTCGTAGCCACACCCTCCTGTCCCTGACCACAGATCAAATTTGAATTAATTAATCTAATTGGTGTGACTAGCTCCTGGATCACAGCGTCCAGGTAACTCTCCCCCTCCCTGATATGTCGTAGTGTCTGCAGCTCAGATTCCAGCTCATCAACACGGAGCCGAAGTTCTTCAAGCTGCAGGCACTTGCCGCAGGTGCGGTCGCTGTGGGCCTCCTTGGGGTCAACCAGCTCCCACTTGCTGCAGCAGTGACACATCATCTGCCGTGCCATCCTTAATATATTTAATTAATTACGTTTTCAAGTTTTGTTTTTAATCCCAGCTCTTAATTCAAACCAATGCCCCAGAAAAGAGAGAAAAACTCACCAACCAATCACTTCCATTTTTTCCTGTGATGTCACAATTTGATTTTTTTTACTTCTTGTCTTCAGCTGTGCTGGTGTTTGGGCTGACTGTTTGTTGTTCCAGCCCCCGATCTCACAGCGCTTGTTGTTCCAGCCCCCGATCTCACACTGCTTGTTGTTCCAGCCCCCGATCTCACAGCGCTTGTTGTTCCAGCCCCCGATCTCACAGCGCTTGTTGTTCCAGCCCCCGATCTCACAGCGCTTGTTGTTCCAGCCCCCGATCTCACACTGCTTGTTGTTCCAGCCCCCGATCTCACAGCGCTTGTTGTGCTGGCTCTCCCGATTTCGCCCCCTTTTATCTGGGCTCCAATCTCCCGCTACTTGTTGTCTAATCCTACCTTTGCTCAAAATTTACACCTACATACATCCAGCTGGAGTCTTTGGATTGCAGTCAGGAGTAGGAAGCCTGGCTGAATTTTTCCTCCATGGCGTGGATGCAATGGATGCCCTTCGGGTGCTACTTCTGCTTGTCCTCCTGGATCATCTCCTGCTAAAGGGATCAAGGGGTATGGAGAGAAAACAGGAAAGGGTTACTGAGGTGAATGATCAGCTATGATCTTATTGAATGGTGGTGCAGGCTCGAAGGACCGAATGGCCTACTCCTGCACCTATTTTCTATGTTTCTATGCCTCTTCCTCACGCGCAGCGGCTGTAAAACATATCAAAAACATAATTAAAGTCTAGCTAGCCCACACAATATTTAGCCAACCCATAGTGCAAATTGCAGGGCTTACCCCGTCTATTTGACCTGGGCCCAGCATCCACATTGGTGGTGGATCTTCTGCGGTGAGCTTTAATCAGATCAGATATCCTCTATTCCAGCTAGCTCAATTGCAGCTTACTTGGTGGACTTCCAATAGTACGATTCCTGTAGTTCCAGATCTTTGCATTCTTCAACTGCACAGATGAAAATAGAACTTTTTCAGAGAGTGTCCTTTGGTGGCCACACACACACACATTTACAAATGTAACTGCAGTGCATACTTACTTTAACTAATTGTCCTAGGTCCTGCCACTTCTTTTTCAGCTGTCTGCCAATTCTCCGGGTGATGGTTACTGCATTGTACTCTACAGCAACATCATCTCAACGTTGAGCCATTATAACCGAGTTGCCAGCAGATCCCATTTCCTCTCAATGATATCTACCAGGGATATCACTTCCTGTGGGAGAAATCGAATGGCCCTTCCTTCTCCTCCTTCGAATTCCTCTTCCACTTTCCTCTCAGCCATGTTTTTCAGGTTTTAATGCTCAAAATTGCTAAAAGATCCAGCCAGCACGATCCAATCACAAAAGCAAAAACGATCCGATCACAAAGTGCTCTTTAACTACGTCTGATTCAGACCAGCAAGTTTCTTCTTTCGCGCATGCCCAGAGAGTTTTTAGCACAGACTTGAAGCTCCACCCCCCCAGATAATTTTGGAGAGCGCGGTGCCAAATTCAAATATTTCTTTGGCGCAAGTCCGGATTTTTTTTCCTAGCGCGAACGTACACAAAAAAATTGTACGTTAACAAGCGCGGGCGCCAAAAATCTATCAAGTGGAAAATAGGGCCTGTGTACTGACTTGCAAGGGGTCTGCTCAAACCAGTTGCTCCCAGACATGGGTGCAGTAGTTTGAGCCCCTTGGCCTGTACATGACAGGGAGAATGAGTAGAGGTGACACAGAGCAGGACAAGCTGCTAAAAGAGGTAGGAGGAGGAAGGTTAGAAAGGCTCTCAGCAGTAGACCATATCCACCCAGGCTCTTCAGGGAGAAATTCTCTTACCTCAACCCCAACGAGAAACAATGAGGCGACGCAGCTTTCTGCCGGAATCGTTTTTTTTAATGTTAAGTTTCGTGCATGCACAATATTGTGACTGGTACAAGATTAGGATCACAGGTCACACACAGATACCCAAAGGATCTTAGGAGTTGTAAGGTATTTTATTAAAGAGCTACAGTTTAAAGTATAATTAAATACTACACGGGGTTATGATAGCTATAATAAACATACAACCGGTAACAGATGAGAGCGATCTACGGCACCGGAGCAGAACGAAGCGACCGGACAGACAGACAGACGGACGGACAGACAGACAGACAGACGGACGGACAGACAGACAGACAGACAGACAGATGGACGCACGGACAGACAGACAGACGCACGGACAGAAGATAGACAGACAGATGGACGCACGGACAGACAGACGGACGCACGGACAGAAGATAGACAGACAGATGGACGCACGGACAGACAGACGGACGCACGGACAGACAGACGGACGGACAGACAGACAGACAGACAGACAGATGGACGCACGGACAGACAGACAGACGCACGGACAGAAGATAGACAGACAGATGGACGCACGGACAGACAGACGGACGCACGGACAGAAGATAGACAGACAGATGGACGCACGGACAGACAGACGGACGCACGGACAGACAGACGGACGCACGGACAGACAGATGGACGCACGGACAGGCAGACAGATGGACGGACAGACAGACAGGACGCACGGACAGACAGACAGATGGACGGACAGACAGATGGACGGACAGACAGACAGACAGGACGCACGGACAGACAGATGGACGCACGGACAGACAGATGGACGGACAGACAGACAGACAGGACGCACGGACAGACAGATGGACGCACGGACAGACAGATGGACGGACAGACAGACAGACAGGACGCACGGACAGACAGACAGACAGGACGGACAGACAGACAGATGGATGCACAGACCGACAGACAGACGGAAGCATGGACAGACAGACGGACGCACGGGCAGACAGACAGATGGACGCACGGACGGACAGACAGACAGACACACGGACAGACAGATGGACGCACGGACATATCGATGGATGCACGGACAGACAGACAGATGGACGGACAGACAGGCGGACGGACGGACAGACAGACGGACGCACGGACAGACAGATGGACGCACGGACAGACAGATGGACGCACGGACAGACAGACAGATGGACGGACAGGCAGACAGATGGACACACGGACAGACAGACGGACGCACGGGCAGACAGACAGATGGACGGACAGACAGATAGACAGACAGATGGACGCACGGACAGACAGATGGACGGACAGACAGACAGACGGACGCACGGACAGACAGACAGATGGACGGACAGACAGATAGACAGACAGATGGACGCACGGACAGACAGATGGACGCACGGACAGGCAGACAGATGGACGGACAGACAGACAGGACGCACGGACAGACAGACAGATGGACGGACAGACAGGCGGACGCACGGACAGACAGATGGACGGACAGACAGACAGACAGGACGCACGGACAGACAGATGGACGCACGGCCAGACAGATGGACGGACAGACAGACAGACAGGACGCACGGACAGACAGACAGACAGGACGGACAGACAGACAGATGGACGCACGGACGGACAGACAGACAGACACACGGACAGACAGATGGACGCACGGACATATCGATGGATGCACGGACAGACAGACAGATGGACGGACAGACAGGCGGACGGACGGACAGACAGACGGACGCACGGACAGACAGATGGACGCACGGACAGACAGATGGACGCACGGACAGACAGACAGATGGACGGACAGGCAGACAGATGGACACACGGACAGACAGACGGACGCACGGGCAGACAGACAGATGGACGGACAGACAGACGGACGCACGGACAGACAGATGGACGGACAGATAGGCGGACGCGCGGACAGACAGACAGATGGACGCACGGACAGACAGACGGACGCACAGACAGACAGATGGACGCACGGACAGACAGACAGACAGACGCACGGACAGACAGACAGATGAACGCACAGACAGATGGACAGACGCACGGACAGACAGACAGATGGACGAACGGACAGACAGACGCACGGACAGACAGACAGATGGACGGACAGACAGATGCACGGACAGACAGACGGATGGACGCACGGGCGGACAGACGGACGCACGGACAGACAGACGGATGGAAGCACGGGCGGACAGACGGACGCACGGACGGACAGACAGACGGACAGACGCACGGAGAGACAGACAGATGGACGCACGGACAGACAGACATACAGATGGACGCACGGACAGACAGACAGATGGACGCAGGGACAGACAGACAGATGGACGCACGGACAGACGGACAGAAGGAAGGACAGACAGACAGATGAACGGAAAGACGGACAGACAGACAGACGGACGCACGGACAGACAGATGGACGCACGGACAGACAGACAGAAGGAAGGACAGACAGACAGATGAACGGACGGACGGACAGACAGACAGATGGACGCACGGACAGACAGACAGACGGACGGACAGACAGACAGACGGACGCACGGAGAAACAGACAGACAGACAGACAGACAGAGACAGATGGACGCATGGACAGACAGATGGACGCACGTACAGACAGACGGACGCACGGACAGAGAGACAGACGGACGCACGGACAGACAGACGGACAGAGACAGATGGACGCACGGACAGACAGACAGATGGACGCATGGACAGACAGACAGATGGACGGACGGACAGACAGACAGACAGACACACGGACAGACAGACAGACAGATGGACGAACGGACAGACAGACGCACGGACAGACAGACAGATGGACGGACAGACAGATGCACGGACAGACAGACGGATGGACGCACGGGCGGACAGACGGACGCACGGACAGACAGACAGACGGACAGATGCATGGACAGACAGACATACAGATGGACGCACGGACAGACAGACAGATGGACGCAGGGACAGACAGACAGATGGACGCACGGACAGACAGAAGGAAGGACAGACATACAGATGAACGGACGCACGGACAGACAGACAGATGGACGCATGGACAGACAGACAGACGGATGGACAGACAGACAGACGGACGCACGGAGAAACAGACAGACAGACAGACAGACAGAGACAGATGGACGCATGGACAGACAGATGGACGCACGTACAGAAAGACGGACGCACGGACAGACAGACAGATGGACGCACGGACAGACAGACGGACAGAGACAGACGGACGCACGGACAGACAGACAGATGGACGCACGGACAGACAGACAGATGGACGCACGGACAGACAGACGGACACACGGACAGACAGACGGACAGAGACAGATGGACGCACGGACAGACAGACAGATGGACGCACGGACAGACAGACAGATGGACGAACGGACAGACAGACAGATGGACGGACGGACAGACAGACAGACAGACGCACGGACAGACAGACAGACGGACGCATGGACAGACAGGCGGACGCACGGGCAGACAGACAGATGGACGCATGGACAGACAGATGGACGCACGGACAAACAGACGGACGCACGGACAGACAGACAGACGGACGGATGGATGGACGGACAGACAGACCGGCGGACGCACGGACAGACAGACGCACGGACAGACAGACAGATGGACGCACGGATACACAGACAGACGGACGCACGGACAGACAGACAGACAGACAGATGGACGCACAGACAGTCAGACAGATGGACGCACGGGCAGACAGACAGATGGACGCACGGACAGACAGACAGATGGTCGCATGGACAGACAGACAGACGGACGCACGGACAGACAGACGGACGCACGGACAGACAGACAGGCGGATGCACGGACAGACGGACAGACGGACACATGGGAAGACAGACAGACAGGCGGACGCACGGACAGACAGACAGATGGACGCACGGACAGACGCACGGACAGACAGAAAGACAGATTCACGGAGAAACAGACGGATGGACGCACGGACGGACGCACGGACAGACAGGCAGATGGACGCATGGGCAGACAGACAGACGGATGCACAGACAGAAAGACAGACGGACGCACGTACAGACAGATGGACGCACGGACAAACAGACAAAAGGAAGGACAGACAGACAGATGGATGCATGGGCAGGCAGACAGACAGATGGACGCACGGACAGACAGATGGACGCACGGGCAGACAGACAGATGGACGCACGAACAGACTCACAGATGGTCGAATGGATAGACAAAGAGGCAACGCACGGACAGACAGACGGACGGACGGACAGGCGGACAGGCGGACACACGGACAGCCGGACAGACGGACGCACGGGCAGACAGACAGACAGGCGGACGCACGGACAGACAGACAGATGGACGCACGGACAAATGCACGGACAGACAGAAAGACGGACGCACGGACAGACAGACGGATGGACGCACGGACAGACAGGCGAACGGACGGACAGACAGGCAGATGGACGCACGGGCAGACAGACAGGTGGACGCAGGGACAGACAGACAGATGGACGCACGGACAGACAGACAGTTGGACGGACGGACAGACAGAGAGACGCACGGACAGACAGACAGATGGACGCACTGACAGACAGACAGATGGACGCACGGACAGACAGACAGACGGACGCATGGACAGACAGACAGGTGGACGCAGGGACAGACAGACAGATGGACGCACGGACAGACAGACAGTTGGACGGATGGACAGACAGACAGTTGGACGGACGGACAGAGAGAGAGACGCACGGACAGACAGACAGATGGACGCACGGACAGAAAGACAGATGCACGGACAGACAAACAGATGGACGCACGGACAGACAGACAGACAGACGCAAGGACAGACAGACAGATGGACGTACGGACAGACAGACAGATGGACACACGGACAGACAGATGGACGCACGGACAGACAGATGGACGCACGGACAGACAGACGCACGGACAGAGAGACAGACGCACGGACAGACAGACAGATGGACGCACAGACAGACGGATGGACGCACGGACAGACAGACGCACGGATAGACAGACAGATGGACGGACAGACAGATGGACGCACGGACAGACAGACAGACGCATGGACAGACAGACAGACAGACGGATGGACGCACGGGCGGACAGACGGACGCATGGACAGACAGATGCACGGACAGACAGACGGATGGACGCACGGACAGACAGACAGATGGACGCACGGACGGACAGACATATAGATGGACGCAAGGACAGACAGACAGATGGACGCACGGACAGACAGACAGATGGACGCACAGACAGAAGCATGGACAGACAGACAGATGGACGCACAGACAGAAGCATGGATAGACAGACAGATGGACGCACAGACAGACAGACAGAGACAGATGGACGCATGGACAGACAGATGGACGCACGTACAGACAGACGGACGCACGGACAGACAGACAGACGGACGCACAGACAGACAGACGGACAGAGACAGACAGACGCACGGACAGACAGACAGATGGACGCACGGACAGACAGACAGGTGGACGGACGGACAGACAGACAGACAGACGCATGGACAGACAGACAGACAGATGGACGAACGGACAGACAGACGCACGGACAGACAGACAGATGGACGGACAGACAGATGCACGGACAGACAGACGGATGGACGCACGGGCGGACAGATGGACGCATGGACAGACAGACAGATGGACGCAGGGACAGACAGACAGATGGACGCACGGACAGATAGACGGAAGGACAGACAGATGGACGGACGCACGAGCAGACAGACAGACGGTTGCACAGACAGACAGACAGACGGACGCACGTACAGACAGATGGACGCATGGACAGACAGAAGGAAGGACAGACAGACAGATGAACGGACGGACAGACAGACAGATGGACGCACGGACAGACAGACGGACGCACGGAGAGACAGACAGACAGACAGAGACAAATGGACGCATGGACAGACAGATGGACGCACGTACAGACAGACGGACGCACGGACAGACAGACAGACGGACGCACGGACAGACAGACAGAAGGAAGGACAGACAGACAGATGAACGGACGGACGGACAGACAGACAGATGGACGCAGGGACAGACAGACAGACGGACAGACAGACAGACGGACGCACGGAAAGACAGACAGGCAGACAGACAGAGACAGATGGACGCATGGACAGACAGATGGACGCACGTAAAGGCAGACAGACGGACGCACGGACAGACAGACGGACAGAGACAGACGGATGCACGGACAGACAGACAGACAGACAGATGGATGCACGGACAGACAGACAGATCGACGCACGGACAGACAGACAGATAGACGCATGGACAGACAGATGGACGCACGGACAGACAGACAGATGGACGCACGGACAGACAGACAAATGGACGCACGGACAGACAGACGCACGGACAGACAGACAGATGGACGGACGGACAGACAGATCGACGCACGGACAGACAGATGGACGCACGGACAAACAGACAGGCGCACGGACAGACAGGCAGAGGGACGGACGGACAGACAGACAGACGCATGGACAGACAGAGAGATGGACGGTCAGACAGACGGATGGACGCACAGACAGACAGATGGACGCACGGACAGACGGACGGACGGATGCACGGACGGACAGACAGATGGACGGACAGACAGACAGACGCACGGACGCACGGAGGCACGGACAGACAGACACACGGACAGACGGACAGACGCACGGACAGACAGACAGATGGACGCACAGACAGACGAACGGAAGGACAGACGAACGGATGGACGGGCAGAGAGACGCACGGACAGACAGACGGATGGACGCACGGACAGACAGATGGACGGACGCACGGACAGACAGACAGACGGACGCACGGACAGACAGACGGACAGAGACAGATGGATGCACGGACAGACAGACAGACAGACGGACGCACGGACAGACAGATGGATGCACGGACAGACAGATGGACGCACGGACAAACAGACAGGCGCACGGACAGACAGGCAGATGGACGGATGGACAGACAGATGGACGAACGGACAAACAGACAGGCGCACGGACAGACAGGCAGATGGATGGACGGACAGACAGATGGACGCACGGACAGACAGACAGATGGACGCATGGACAGACAGATGGACGCACGGACAGTCAGACAGCTGGACGCACGGACAGACAGATGGACGCACGGACAGACAGACAGACGGACGCACGGACAGACAGACAGACGGACTCACGGACGGACAGACAGAAAGACGGACGCACGGACAGACAGACAGATGGACGCATGGACAGACAGGTGGACGCACGGACAGACAGACAGATAGACGGACGGACAGACAGACGGAAGGACAGACAGACAGATGGATGGACGCACGGGCAGACAGACAGACGGATGCACAGACAGACAGACAGATGGACGCACAGACAGACAGATGGAAGGACAGACAGACAGATGGACGGACGCACGGGCAGACAGACAGACGGATGCACAGACAGACAGACAGACGGACGCACGTACAGACAGATGGACGCACGGACAGACAGACAAAAGGAAGGACAGACAGACAGATGAACGGACGGACGGACAGACAGACAGATGGATGCACGGACAGACAGACAGACGGATGGACAGACAGACAGACGGACGCACGGAGACACAGACAGACAGACAGACAGAGACAGATGGACGCATGGACAGACAGATGGACGCACGTACAGACAGACGGACGCACGGACAGACAGACAGACGGACGCACAGACAGACAGACGGACAGAGACAGACAGACGCACGGACAGACAGACAGATGGACGCACGGACAGACAGACAGGTGGACGGACGGACAGACAGACAGACAGACGCATGGACAGACAGACAGACAGATGGACGAACGGACAGACAGACGCACGGACAGACAGACAGATGGACGGACAGACAGATGCACGGACAGACAGACGGATGGACGCACGGGCGGACAGATGGACGCATGGACAGACAGACAGATGGACGCAGGGACAGACAGACAGATGGACGCACGGACAGATAGACGGAAGGACAGACAGATGGACGGACGCACGAGCAGACAGACAGACGGTTGCACAGACAGACAGACAGACGGACGCACGTACAGACAGATGGACGCATGGACAGACAGAAGGAAGGACAGACAGACAGATGAACGGACGGACAGACAGACAGATGGACGCACGGACAGACAGACGGACGCACGGAGAGACAGACAGACAGACAGAGACAAATGGACGCATGGACAGACAGATGGACGCACGTACAGACAGACGGACGCACGGACAGACAGACAGACGGACGCACGGACAGACAGACAGAAGGAAGGACAGACAGACAGATGAACGGACGGACGGACAGACAGACAGATGGACGCAGGGACAGACAGACAGACGGACGGACAGACAGACAGACGGACGCACGGAAAGACAGACAGGCAGACAGACAGAGACAGATGGACGCATGGACAGACAGATGGACGCACGTAAAGGCAGACAGACGGACGCACGGACAGACAGACGGACAGAGACAGACGGATGCACGGACAGACAGACAGACAGACAGATGGATGCACGGACAAACAGACAGATCGACGCACGGACAGACAGACAGATAGACGCATGGACAGACAGATGGACGCACGGACAGACAGACAGATGGACGCACGGACAGACAGACAAATGGACGCACGGACAGACAGACGCACGGACAGACAGACAGATGGACGGACGGACAGACAGATCGACGCACGGACAGACAGATGGACGCACGGACAAACAGACAGGCGCACGGACAGACAGGCAGAGGGACGGACGGACAGACAGACAGACGCATGGACAGACAGAGAGATGGACGGTCAGACAGACGGATGGACGCACAGACAGACAGATGGACGCACGGACAGACGGACGGACGGATGCACGGACGGACAGACAGATGGACGGACAGACAGACAGACGCACGGACGCACGGAGGCACGGACAGACAGACACACGGACAGACGGACAGACGCACGGACAGACAGACAGATGGACGCACAGACAGACGAACGGAAGGACAGACGAACGGATGGACGGGCAGAGAGACGCACGGACAGACAGACGGATGGACGCACGGACAGACAGATGGACGGACGCACGGACAGACAGACAGACGGACGCACGGACAGACAGACGGACAGAGACAGATGGATGCACGGACAGACAGACAGACAGACGGACGCACGGACAGACAGATGGATGCACGGACAGACAGATGGACGCACGGACAAACAGACAGGCGCACGGACAGACAGGCAGATGGACGGATGGACAGACAGATGGACGAACGGACAAACAGACAGGCGCACGGACAGACAGGCAGATGGATGGACGGACAGACAGATGGACGCACGGACAGACAGACAGATGGACGCATGGACAGACAGATGGACGCACGGACAGTCAGACAGCTGGACGCACGGACAGACAGATGGACGCACGGACAGACAGACAGACGGACGCACGGACAGACAGACAGACGGACTCACGGACGGACAGACAGAAAGACGGACGCACGGACAGACAGACAGATGGACGCATGGACAGACAGGTGGACGCACGGACAGACAGACAGATAGACGGACGGACAGACAGACGGAAGGACAGACAGACAGATGGATGGACGCACGGGCAGACAGACAGACGGATGCACAGACAGACAGACAGATGGACGCACAGACAGACAGATGGAAGGACAGACAGACAGATGGACGGACGCACGGGCAGACAGACAGACGGATGCACAGACAGACAGACAGACGGACGCACGTACAGACAGATGGACGCACGGACAGACAGACAAAAGGAAGGACAGACAGACAGATGAACGGACGGACGGACAGACAGACAGATGGATGCACGGACAGACAGACAGACGGATGGACAGACAGACAGACGGACGCACGGAGACACAGACAGACAGACAGACAGAGACAGATGGACGCATGGACAGACAGATGGACGCACGTACAGACAGATGGACGCACGGACAGACAGACAGACGGACGGACAGACAGACAGACGGATGCACGGGCAGACAGACAGACAGGCGGACGCACGGACAGACAGACTGATGGACGCACAGACAAATGCACGGACAGACAGAAAGACGGACGCACGGACAGACAGACGGATGGACGCACGGACAGACAGGCGGACGGACGGACAGACAGGCAGATGGACGCACGGGCAGACAGACAGGTGGACGCAGGGACAGACAGACAGATGGACGCACGGACAGACAGACAGTTGGACGGACGGACAGACAGAGAGACGCACGGACAGACAGACAGATGGACGCACTGACAGACAGACAGATGGACGCACGGACAGACAAATGGACGCACACACAGACAGACAGGCGGACGCATGGACAGACAGACAGGTGGACGCAGGGACAGACAGATGGACGCATGGACAGACAGACAGTTGGACGGATGGACAGACAGACAGTTGGACGGACGGACAGAGAGAGAGACGCACGGACAGACAGACAGATGGACGCACGGACAGACAGACAAATGGACGCATGGACAGACAGACAGATGGACGCATGGACAGAAAGACAGACGCACGGACAGACAGACAGACAGGCTCAAGGACAGACAGACAGATGGACGTACGGACAGACAGACAGATGGACACACGGACAGACAGACGCACGGACAGACAGGCAGATGAACGGACGGACAGACAGACGCACGGAGAGAGAGACAGACGCACAGACAGACAGACAGATGGACGCACAGACAGATGGATGGACGCACGGACAGACAGACGCACGGACTGACAGACAGATGGACGGACAGACAGATGGACGCACGGACAGACAGACAGACGCACGGACAGACAGACAGACAGACGGATGGACGTACGGGCGGACAGACGGACGCATGGACAGACAGACGCACGGACAGACAGATGGATGGACGCACGGACAGACAGACAGATGGACGCACGGACAGACAGACAGACGGACGGACAGACAGACAGACGGACGCATGGAGAGACAGACAGACAGACAGACAGACAGACAGAGACAGATGGACGCATGGACAGACAGCTGGACGCACGGACAGACAGATGGACGCACGGACAGACAGACAGACGGACGCATGGACAGACAGACAGACGGATGCACGGACGGACAGACAGAGAGACGGACGCACGGACAGACAGACAGATGGACGCACAGACAGACAGATGGACGCACGGACAGACAGACAGAGGGACGGACAGACAGACAGACGCACGGACAGACAGACAGATGGACGGTCAGACAGATGGATGGACGCACAGACAGACAGATGGACGCACGGACAGATGGACGGACGCACGGACGGATGCACGGACGGACAGACAGATGGACGGACAGACAGACAGATGGGCGCACAGATGAGACAGATGGACGCACAGACAGACGAACGGAAGGACAGACGAACGGATGGACGGACACACAGACGCACGGACAGACAGACGGACAGAGACAGAGACAGATGGATGCACGGACAGACAGACAGACAGAGACAGACGGATGCACGGACAGACAGACAGATGAACGGACGGACGGGCAGACAGACAGATGGACTCACGGACAGATGGACGGACACACGGACGGACAGACGGACACACGGACAGACGGACGCACGGACAGATGGACGGACAGACAGACGCATGGACAGACAGACAGATGGACGCACGGACAGATGGACGGACGCACGGACTGACAGACGGATGCACGGACAGACAGACGCACGGACGAACGGACAGACAGACGGACGCACGGACGGACAGAAAGACAGACGCACGGACGGACGGGCAGACGCATGGACAGACAGACAGATGGATGGACAGACAGACGGAAGCATGGACAGACGGACGCACGGACAGACAGACAGATGGGCGCACAGACGGTCGGACAGACAGACAGATGGACGAACGGACAGACTGACGCACGGACAGACAGGCAGATGGACGCACAGACAGACAGACAGATGGACGCATGGACAGACAGATGGACGCACGGACAGACAGATGGTCGCACGGACAGACAGACAGACGGACGCACGGACAGACAGACAGATGGGCGCACAGACGGTCGGACAGACAGACAGATGGATGAACGGACAGACTGACGCACGGACAGACAGGCAGATGGGCGCACGGACGGTCGGACAGACAGACAGATGGACGAACGGACAGACTGACGCACGGACAGACAGACAGATGGGCGCACAGACGGTCGGACAGACAGACAGATGGACGAACGGACAGACTGACGCACGGACAGACAGGCAGATGGACGCACGGACAGACAGACAGATGGACGCATGGACAGACAGATGGACGCACGGACAGACAGACAGATGGACGCACGGACAGACAGACAGACGGACGCACGGACAGACAGACAGATGGACGCATGGACAGACAGATGGACGCACGGACAGACAGACAGATGGACGCACGGACAGACAGACAGACGGATGCCCGGACAGACAGACAGATGGACGCATGGACAGACAGATGGACGCACGGACAGACAGACAGATGGATGCACGGACAGACAGACAGACGGACGCACGGACAGACAGACAGACAGACGGACGCATGGACAGACATACAGATGGACGCACGGACAGACAGACAGATGGACGGACGGACAGACAGACAGACGCACGGGCAGACAGACAGATGGACAGTCAGACAGACGGATGGACGCACAGACAGACAGATGGACGCACGGACAGATGGACGGACGCACGGACGGATGCACGGACGGACAGACAGATGGACGGACAGACAGACAGATGGACGCATGGACAGACAGACAGATGGACGCACGGACAGACAAGCAGATGGATGGACGAACAGACAGACAGACACATGGATATACAGATGGACGGACGCACGGACAGATAGACAGATAGACGCACGGACAGACAGACAGACGCACAGACAGACAGACAGACAGACGCATGGACAGACGGACGGACGGAGGCACGGACAGACAGACGGACGCACGGACAGACAGACAGACGGATGGACGGACAGACAGACGGATGAACGGACAGACAGACAGATGGACGCGCGGACAGATAGACAGACGGATGCACGGATAGACAGACAGATGGACGCACGGACAGACAGATGGACGCACGGACGAATGCACGGACGAACAGACAGATGGACGGACAGACAGACAGACGCACGGACGCACGGACGCACGGACAGACAGACACATGGACAGACGGACAGACGCACGGACAGACAGACAGATGGGCGCACAGACAGACGAACGGAAGGACAGACGAACGGATGGACGGACAGACAGACGCGCGGACGCACGGACAGACGGACGGACGCACGGACTGACAGACGGACGCACGGACAGACAGACGCACGGACGCACGGACAG
Source organism: Pristiophorus japonicus (assembly GCF_044704955.1). NCBI lineage: Eukaryota > Metazoa > Chordata > Chondrichthyes > Pristiophoridae > Pristiophorus > Pristiophorus japonicus. The sequence goes on along the minus strand of NC_091978.1, from coordinate 89,188,422 downwards.
ACGGACGGACGCATGAACGGACAGAAAGACAGACGCACGGACGGATGGACAGACGCATGGAAAGACAGACAGATGGATGGACAGACAGACAGACGCACGGACAGACGGACGCACGGACAGACAGACAGATGGGCGCACAGACGGACGGACAAACAGACAGATGGACGAACGGACAGACTGACGCACGGACAGACAGGCAGATGGACGGACGGGCAGACAGATAGACAGATGGACAGACAGATGGACGCACGGACAGACAGACAGATGGACGCACGGACAGACAGACAAATGGACGCACGGACAGACAGACGCACGGACAGACAGACAGATGGACGGACGGACAGACAGATCGACGCACGGACAGACAGATGGAAGCACGGACAAACAGACAGGCGCACGGACAGACAGGCAGATGGACGGACGGACAGACAGATGGACGCACGGACAGACAGATGGACGCACGGACAAACAGACAGGCGCACGGACAGACAGGCAGATGGACGGACGGACAGAGAGAGAGACGCACGGACAGACAGACAGATGGACGCACGGACAGACAGACAAATGGACGCATGGACAGACAGACAGATGGACGCATGGACAGAAAGACAGACGCACGGACAGACAGACAGACAGGCTCAAGGACAGACAGACAGATGGACGTACGGACAGACAGACAGATGGACACACGGACAGACAGACGCACGGACAGACAGGCAGATGAACGGACGGACAGACAGACGCACGGAGAGAGAGACAGACGCACAGACAGACAGACAGATGGACGCACAGACAGATGGATGGACGCACGGACAGACAGACGCACGGACTGACAGACAGATGGACGGACAGACAGATGGACGCACGGACAGACAGACAGACGCACGGACAGACAGACAGACAGACGGATGGACGTACGGGCGGACAGACGGACGCATGGACAGACAGACGCACGGACAGACAGATGGATGGACGCACGGACAGACAGACAGATGGACGCACGGACAGACAGACAGACGGACGGACAGACAGACAGACGGACGCATGGAGAGACAGACAGACAGACAGACAGACAGAGACAGATGGACGCATGGACAGACAGCTGGACGCACGGACAGACAGATGGACGCACGGACAGACAGACAGACGGACGCATGGACAGACAGACAGACGGATGCACGGACGGACAGACAGAGAGACGGACGCACGGACAGACAGACAGATGGACGCACAGACAGACAGATGGACGCACGGACAGACAGACAGAGGGACGGACAGACAGACAGACGCACAGACAGACAGACAGATGGACGGTCAGACAGATGGATGGACGCACAGACAGACAGATGGACGCACGGACAGATGGACGGACGCACGGACGGATGCACGGACGGACAGACAGATGGACGGACAGACAGACAGATGGGCGCACAGATGAGACAGATGGACGCACAGACAGACGAACGGAAGGACAGACGAACGGATGGACGGACACACAGACGCACGGACAGACAGACGGACAGAGACAGAGACAGATGGATGCACGGACAGACAGACAGACAGAGACAGACGGATGCACGGACAGACAGACAGATGAACGGACGGACGGGCAGACAGACAGATGGACTCACGGACAGATGGACGGACACACGGACGGACAGACGGACACACGGACAGACGGACGCACGGACAGATGGACGGACAGACAGACGCATGGACAGACAGACAGATGGACGCACGGACAGATGGACGGACGCACGGACTGACAGACGGATGCACGGACAGACAGACGCACGGACGAACGGACAGACAGACGGACGCACGGACGGACAGAAAGACAGACGCACGGACGGACGGGCAGACGCATGGACAGACAGACAGATGGATGGACAGACAGACGGAAGCATGGACAGACGGACGCACGGACAGACAGACAGATGGGCGCACAGACGGTCGGACAGACAGACAGATGGACGAACGGACAGACTGACGCACGGACAGACAGGCAGATGGACGCACAGACAGACAGACAGATGGACGCATGGACAGACAGATGGACGCACGGACAGACAGATGGTCGCACGGACAGACAGACAGACGGACGCACGGACAGACAGACAGATGGGCGCACAGACGGTCGGACAGACAGACAGATGGATGAACGGACAGACTGACGCACGGACAGACAGGCAGATGGGCGCACGGACGGTCGGACAGACAGACAGATGGACGAACGGACAGACTGACGCACGGACAGACAGACAGATGGGCGCACAGACGGTCGGACAGACAGACAGATGGACGAACGGACAGACTGACGCACGGACAGACAGGCAGATGGACGCACGGACAGACAGACAGATGGACGCATGGACAGACAGATGGACGCACGGACAGACAGACAGATGGAAGCACGGACAGACAGACAGACGGACGCACGGACAGACAGACAGATGGACGCATGGACAGACAGATGGACGCACGGACAGACAGACAGATGGACGCACGGACAGACAGACAGACGGATGCCCGGACAGACAGACAGATGGACGCATGGACAGACAGATGGACGCACGGACAGACAGACAGATGGATGCACGGACAGACAGACAGACGGACGCACGGACAGACAGACAGACAGACGGACGCATGGACAGACATACAGATGGACGCACGGACAGACAGACAGATGGACGGACGGACAGACAGACAGACGCACGGGCAGACAGACAGATGGACAGTCAGACAGACGGATGGACGCACAGACAGACAGATGGACGCACGGACAGATGGACGGACGCACGGACGGATGCACGGACGGACAGACAGATGGACGGACAGACAGACAGATGGACGCATGGACAGACAGACAGATGGACGCACGGACAGACAAGCAGATGGATGGACGAACAGACAGACAGACACATGGATATACAGATGGACGGACGCACGGACAGATAGACAGATAGACGCACGGACAGACAGACAGACGCACAGACAGACAGACAGACAGACGCATGGACAGACAGACGGACGGAGGCACGGACAGACAGACGGACGCACGGACAGACAGACAGACGGATGGACGGACAGACAGACGGATGAACGGACAGACAGACAGATGGACGCGCGGACAGATAGACAGACGGATGCACAGACAGACAGACAGACGGACGCACGGATAGACAGACAGATGGACGCACGGACAGACAGATGGACGCACGGACGAATGCACGGACGAACAGACAGATGGACGGACAGACAGACAGACGCACGGACGCACGGACGCACGGACAGACAGACACATGGACAGACGGACAGACGCACGGACAGACAGACAGATGGGCGCACAGACAGACGAACGGAAGGACAGACGAACGGATGGACGGACAGACAGACGCGCGGACGCACGGACAGACGCACGGACTGACAGACGGACGCACGGACAGACAGACGCACGGACGCACGGACAGACGGACGGACGCATGAACGGACAGAAAGACAGACGCACGGACGGATGGACAGACGCATGGAAAGACAGACAGATGGATGGACAGACAGACAGACGCACGGACAGACGGACGCATGGACAGACAGACAGATGGGCGCACAGACGGACGGACAAACAGACAGATGGACGAACGGACAGACTGACGCACGGACAGACAGGCAGATGGACGGACGGGCAGACAGATAGACAGATGGACAGACAGATGGACGCACGGACAGACAGACAGATGGACGCACGGACAGACAAACAAATGGACGCACGGACAGACAGACGCACGGACAGACAGACAGATGGACGGACGGACAGACAGATCGACGCACGGACAGACAGATGGAAGCACGGACAAACAGACAGGCGCACGGACAGACAGGCAGATGGACGGACGGACAGACAGATGGACGCACGGACAGACAGATGGACGCACGGACAAACAGACAGGCGCACGGACAGACAGGCAGATGGATGGACGGACAGACAGATGGATGCACGGACAGACAGACAGATGGACGCATGGACAGACAGATGGACGCACGGACAGTCAGACAGTTGGACGCACGGACAGACAAATGGACGCACGGACAGACAGACAGATGGACGGATGCACGGACAGACAGACAGATGGACGGACGGACAGACAGATGGACGCACGGACAGACAGACAGAGGGACGGACGGACAGACAGACAGACGCACGGACAGACAGACAGATGGACGGTCAGACAGACGGATGGACGCACAGACAGACAGATGGACGCACGGACAGATGGACGGACGCACGGACGGATGCACGGACGGACAGACAGATGGACGGACAGACAGACAGACGCACGTACGCACGGATGCACGGACTCACGGACAGACAGACACACGGACAGACGGACAGACGCACGGACAGACAGACAGATGGACGCACAGACAGACGAACGGAAGGACAGACGAATGGATGGACGGACAGAGAGACGCACGGACAGACAGACGGATGGACGCACGGACAGACAGATGGACGGATGCACGGACAGACAGACAGACGGCCGCACGGATAGACAGACGGACAGAGACAGACGGATGCATGGACAGCCAGACAGACAGACAGATGGATGCACGGACAGACAGATGGACGCATGGACAGACAGATGGACGCACGGACAGACAGACAGATGGACGCACGGACAGACAGATGGACGCACGGACAGACAGACAGATGGACGCACGGACAGACTGACAGACGGACGCACGGACAGACAGACAGATGGACGCACGGACGGACAGACATATAGATGGACGCAAGGACAGACAGACAGATGGACGCACGGACAGACAGACAGATGGACGCACAGACAGAAGCATGGACAGACAGACAGATGGACGCACAGACAGAAGCATGGATAGACAGACAGATGGACGCACAGACAGACAGACAGAGACAGATGGACGCATGGACAGACAGATGGACGCACGTACAGACAGACGGACGCACGGACAGACAGACAGACGGACGCACAGACAGACAGACGGACAGAGACAGACAGACGCACGGACAGACAGACAGATGGACGCACGGACAGACAGACAGGTGGACGGACGGACAGACAGACAGACAGACGCATGGACAGACAGACAGACAGATGGACGAACGGACAGACAGACGCACGGACAGACAGACAGATGGACGGACAGACAGATGCACGGACAGACAGACGGATGGACGCACGGGCGGACAGATGGACGCATGGACAGACAGACAGATGGACGCAGGGACAGACAGACAGATGGACGCACGGACAGATAGACGGAAGGACAGACAGATGGACGGACGCACGAGCAGACAGACAGACGGTTGCACAGACAGACAGACAGACGGACGCACGTACAGACAGATGGACGCATGGACAGACAGAAGGAAGGACAGACAGACAGATGAACGGACGGACAGACAGACAGATGGACGCACGGACAGACAGACGGACGCACGGAGAGACAGACAGACAGACAGAGACAAATGGACGCATGGACAGACAGATGGACGCACGTACAGACAGACGGACGCACGGACAGACAGACAGACGAACGCACGGACAGACAGACAGAAGGAAGGACAGACAGACAGATGAACGGACGGACGGACAGACAGACAGATGGACGCAGGGACAGACAGACAGACGGACGGACAGACAGACAGACGGACGCACGGAAAGACAGACAGGCAGACAGACAGAGACAGATGGACGCATGGACAGACAGATGGACGCACGTAAAGGCAGACAGACGGACGCACGGACAGACAGACGGACAGAGACAGACGGATGCACGGACAGACAGACAGACAGACAGATGGATGCACGGACAGACAGACAGATCGACGCACGGACAGACAGACAGATAGACGCATGGACAGACAGATGGACGCACGGACAGACAGACAGATGGACGCACGGACAGACAGACAAATGGACGCACGGACAGACAGACGCACGGACAGACAGACAGATGGACGGACGGACAGACAGATCGACGCACGGACAGACAGATGGACGCACGGACAAACAGACAGGCGCACGGACAGACAGGCAGAGGGACGGACGGACAGACAGACAGACGCATGGACAGACAGAGAGATGGACGGTCAGACAGACGGATGGACGCACAGACAGACAGATGGACGCACGGGCAGACGGACGGACGGATGCACGGACGGACAGACAGATGGACGGACAGACAGACAGACGCACGGACGCACGGAGGCACGGACAGACAGACACACGGACAGACGGACAGACGCACGGACAGACAGACAGATGGACGCACAGACAGACGAACGGAAGGACAGACGAACGGATGGACGGGCAGAGAGACGCACGGACAGACAGACGGATGGACGCACGGACAGACAGATGGACGGACGCACGGACAGACAGACAGACGGACGCACGGACAGACAGACGGACAGAGACAGATGGATGCACGGACAGACAGACAGACAGACGGACGCACGGACAGACAGATGGATGCACGGACAGACAGATGGACGCACGGACAAACAGACAGGCGCACGGACAGACAGGCAGATGGACGGATGGACAGACAGATGGACGAACGGACAAACAGACAGGCGCACGGACAGACAGGCAGATGGATGGACGGACAGACAGATGGACACACGGACAGACAGACAGATGGACGCATGGACAGACAGATGGACGCACGGACAGTCAGACAGCTGGACGCATGGACAGACAGATGGACGCACGGACAGACAGACAGACGGACGCACGGACAGACAGACAGACGGACTCACGGACGGACAGACAGAAAGACGGACGCACGGACAGACAGACAGATGGACGCATGGACAGACAGGTGGACGCACGGACAGACAGACAGATAGACGGACGGACAGACAGACGGAAGGACAGACAGACAGATGGATGGACGCATGGGCAGACAGACAGACGGATGCACAGACAGACAGACAGACGGACGCACGGGCAGACAGACAGATGGACGCAGGGACAGACAGACAGATGGACGCACAGACAGACAGATGGAAGGACAGACAGACAGATGGACGGACGCACGGGCAGACAGACAGACGGATGCACAGACAGACAGACAGACGGACGCACGTACAGACAGATGGACGCACAGACAGACAGACAAAAGGAAGGACAGACAGACAGATGAACGGACGGACGGACAGACAGACAGATGGACGCACGGACAGACAGACAGATGGACAGACAGACAGACGGACGCACGGAGACACAGACAGACAGACAGACAGAGACAGATGGACGCATGGACAGACAGATGGACGCACGTACAGACAGATGGACGCACGGACAGACAGACAGACGGACGGACAGACAGACAGACGGATGCACGGGCAGACAGACAGACAGGCGGACGCACGGACAGACAGACTGATGGACGCACAGACAAATGCACGGACAGACAGAAAGACGGACGCACGGACAGACAGACGGATGGACGCACGGACAGACAGGCGGACGGACGGACAGACAGGCAGATGGACGCACGGGCAGACAGACAGGTGGACACAGGGACAGACAGACAGATGGACGCACGGACAGACAGACAGTTGGACGGACGGACAGACAGAGAGACGCACGGACAGACAGACAGATGGACGCACTGACAGACAGACAGATGGACGCACGGACAGACAAATGGACGCACACACAGACAGACAGGCGGACGCATGGACAGACAGACAGGTGGACGCAGGGACAGACAGATGGACGCACGGACAGACAGACAGTTGGACGGATGGACAGACAGACAGTTGGACGGACGGACAGAGAGAGAGACGCACGGACAGACAGACAGATGGACGCACGGACAGACAGACAAATGGACGCATGGACAGACAGACAGATGGACGCATGGACAGAAAGACAGACGCACGGACAGACAGACAGACAGGCTCAAGGACAGACAGACAGATGGACGTACGGACAGACAGACAGATGGACACACGGACAGACAGATGCACGGACAGACAGGCAGATGAACGGACGGACAGACAGACGCACGGAGAGAGAGACAGACGCACAGACAGACAGACAGATGGACGCACAGACAGATGGATGGACGCACGGACAGACAGACGCACGGACTGACAGACAGATGGACGGACAGACAGATGGACGCACGGACAGACAGACAGACGCACGGACAGACAGACAGACAGACGGATGGACGTACGGGCAGACAGACGGACGCATGGACAGACAGACGCACGGACAGACAGATGGATGGACGCACGGACAGACAGACAGATGGACGCACGGACAGACAGACAGACGGACGGACAGACAGACAGACGGACGCATGGAGAGACAGACAGACAGACAGACAGACAGACAGAGACAGATGGACGCATGGACAGACAGCTGGACGCACGGACAGACAGATGGACGCACGGACAGACAGACAGACGGACGCATGGACAGACAGACAGACGGATGCACGGACGGACAGACAGAGAGACGGACGCACGGACAGACAGACAGATGGACGCACAGACAGACAGATGGACGCACGGACAGACAGACAGAGGGACGGACAGACAGACAGACGCACGGACAGACAGACAGATGGACGGTCAGACAGATGGATGGACGCACAGACAGACAGATGGACGCACGGACAGATGGACGGACGCACGGACGGATGCACGGATGGACAGACAGATGGACGGACAGACAGACAGATGGGCGCACAGATGAGACAGATGGACGCACAGACAGACGAACGGAAGGACAGACGAACGGATGGACGGACACACAGACGCACGGACAGACAGACGGACAGAGACAGAGACAGATGGATGCACGGACAGACAGACAGACAGAGACAGACGGATGCACGGACAGACAGACAGATGAACGGACGGACGGGCAGACAGACAGATGGACTCACGGACAGATGGACGGACACACGGACGGACAGACGGACACACGGACAGACGGACGCACGGACAGATGGACGGACAGACAGACGCATGGACAGACAGACAGATGGACGCACGGACAGATGGACGGACGCACGGACTGACAGACGGATGCACGGACAGACAGACGCACGGACGAACGGACAGACAGACGGACGCACGGACGGACAGAAAGACAGACGCACGGACGGACGGGCAGACGCATGGACAGACAGACAGATGGATGGACAGACAGACGGAAGCATGGACAGACGGACGCACGGACAGACAGACAGATGGGCGCACAGACGGTCGGACAGACAGACAGATGGACGAACGGACAGACTGACGCACGGACAGACAGGCAGATGGGCGCACGGACGGTCGGACAGACAGACAGATGGACGAACGGACAGACTGACGCACGGACAGACAGACAGATGGGCGCACAGACGGTCGGACAGACAGACAGATGGACGAACGGACAGACTGACGCACGGACAGACAGGCAGATGGGCGCACGGACGGTCGGACAGACAGACAGATGGACGAACGGACAGACTGACGCACGGACAGACAGACAGATGGGCGCACAGACGGTCGGACAGACAGACAGATGGACGAACGGACAGACTGACGCACGGACAGACAGGCAGATGGACGCACGGACAGACAGACAGATGGACGCATGGACAGACAGATGGACGCACGGACAGACAGACAGATGGACGCACGGACAGACAGACAGACGGACGCACGGACAGACAGACAGATGGACGCATGGACAGACAGATGGACGCACGGACAGACAGACAGATGGACGCACGGACAGACAGACAGACGGATGCCCGGACAGACAGACAGATGGACGCATGGACAGACAGATGGACGCACGGACAGACAGACAGATGGATGCACGGACAGACAGACAGACGGACGCACGGACAGACAGACAGACAGACGGACGCATGGACAGACATACAGATGGACGCACGGACAGACAGACAGATGGACGGACGGACAGACAGACAGACGCACGGGCAGACAGACAGATGGACAGTCAGACAGACGGATGGACGCACAGACAGACAGATGGACGCACGGACAGATGGACGGACGCACGGACGGATGCACGGACGGACAGACAGATGGACGGACAGACAGACAGATGGACGCATGGACAGACAGACAGATGGACGCACGGACAGACAAGCAGATGGATGGACGAACAGACAGACAGACACATGGATATACAGATGGACGGACGCACGGACAGATAGACAGATAGACGCACGGACAGACAGACAGACGCACAGACAGACAGACAGACAGACGCATGGACAGACAGACGGACGGAGGCACGGACAGACAGACGGACGCACGGACAGACAGACAGACGGATGGACGGACAGACAGACGGATGAACGGACAGACAGACAGATGGACGCGCGGACAGATAGACAGACGGATGCACAGACAGACAGACAGACGGACGCACGGATAGACAGACAGATGGACGCACGGACAGACAGATGGACGCACGGACGAATGCACGGACGAACAGACAGATGGACGGACAGACAGACAGACGCACGGACGCACGGACGCACGGACAGACAGACACACGGACAGACGGACAGACGCACGGACAGACAGACAGATGGGCGCACAGACAGACGAACGGAAGGACAGACGAACGGATGGACGGACAGACAGACGCGCGGACGCACGGACAGACGGACGGACGCACGGACTGACAGACGGACGCACGGACAGACAGACGCACGGACGCACGGACAGACGGACGGACGCATGAACGGACAGAAAGACAGACGCACGGACGGATGGACAGACGCATGGAAAGACAGACAGATGGATGGACAGACAGACAGACGCACGGACAGACGGACGCACGGACAGACAGACAGATGGGCGCACAGACGGACGGACAAACAGACAGATGGACGAACGGACAGACTGACGCACGGACAGACAGGCAGATGGACGGACGGGCAGACAGATAGACAGATGGACAGACAGATGGACGCACGGACAGACAGACAGATGGACGCACGGACAGACAGACAAATGGACGCACGGACAGACAGACGCACGGACAGACAGACAGATGGACGGACGGACAGACAGATCGACGCACGGACAGACAGATGGAAGCACGGACAAACAGACAGGCGCACGGACAGACAGGCAGATGGACGGACGGACAGACAGATGGACGCACGGACAGACAGATGGACGCACGGACAAACAGACAGGCGCACGGACAGACAGGCAGATGGATGGACTGACAGACAGATGGATGCACGGACAGACAGACAGATGGACGCATGGACAGACAGATGGACGCACGGACAGTCAGACAGTTGGACGCACGGACAGACAAATGGACGCACGGACAGACAGACAGATGGACGGACGCACGGACAGACAGACAGATGGACGGACGGACAGACAGATGGACGCACGGACAGACAGACAGAGGGACGGACGGACAGACAGACAGACGCACGGACAGACAGACAGATGGACGGTCAGACAGACGGATGGACGCACAGACAGACAGATGGACGCACGGACAGATGGACGGACGCACGGACGGATGCACGGACGGACAGACAGATGGACGGACAGACAGACAGACGCACGTACGCACGGATGCACAGACTCACGGACAGACAGACACACGGACAGACGGACAGACGCACGGACAGACAGACAGATGGACGCACAGACAGACGAACGGAAGTTCAGACGAACGGATGGACGGACAGAGAGACGCACGGACAGACAGACGGATGGACGCACGGACAGACAGATGGACGGATGCACGGACAGACAGACAGACGGCCGCACGGATAGACAGACGGACAGAGACAGACGGATGCATGGACAGCCAGACAGACAGACAGATGGATGCACGGACAGACAGATGGACGCATGGACAGACAGATGGACGCACGGACAGACAGACAGATGGACGCACGGACAGACAGATGGACGCACGGACAGACAGACAGATGGACGCACGGACAGACTGACAGACGGACGCACGGACAGACAGATGGACGGATGCACAGACAGACAGATGGACGCACGGACAGGCAGACAGATGGGCGCACAGACAGACGGACGGACAGACAGACAGATGGACGCACAGACAGACGGATGGACAGACAGACAGATGGACGCACGGACAGACAGACAGATGGGCGCACAGACAGACGGACGGACAGACAGATGGACGAACGGACAGACTGACGCACGGACAGACAGACAGATGGACGGACACACAGACAGATGCACGGACAGACAGACGGATGGACGCACGGGCAGACAGAAGCACGCACGCATGGACAGACAGACAGACGCACGGACAGACAGACAGACGGACACACGGACAGACAGACGGACAGACAGACAGACAGACAGCCGGACGGACGGACGCACGGACAGACAGACAGACAGATGGACGGACAGACAGACAGATAGATGGACGGACGGACGGACAGACGGACAGACGGACAGACAGACAGACAGACAGACAGATGGACGCACGGACAGACAGATGGACGGACGCACGGACAGACAGACAGACGGACGCACGGACAGACAGACGCATGGAAAGATGGACGCTTGGACAGACAGACAGATGGACGCACAGACAGACGGACGGACAGACAGACAGATGGACGCAGGGACAGACAGACAGATGGGCGCACAGACAGACGGACGGACAGACAGACAGATGGACGCACAGACAGACGGATGGACAGACAGACAGATGGACGCACGGACAGACAGACAGATGGGCGCACGGACAGACGGACGGGCGCACGGACGGATGCACGGACGGACAGACAGATGGACGGACAGACAGACAGATGGGCGCACAGATGGACAGACAGACAGACGGACGGACAGACAGATGGACGAACGGACAGACTGACGCACGGACAGACAGACAGATGGACGCACAGATGGACGGACAGACAGACAGATGGATGGACGGTCAGACAGATGGGCGCACGGACAGACAGACAGATGGACGCATGGACAGACAGATGGACGCACGGACAGACATACAGATGGACGCACGGACAGACAGATGGACGGACGCACGGACAGACAGACAGATGGACGCACGGACAGACAGACGCACGGACAGATGGACGCTTGGACAGACAGACAGATGGACGCACAGACAGACGGATGGACAGACAGACAGATGGACGCACGGACAGACAGACAGATGGACGCACAGACAGACGGACGGACAGACAGACAGATGGACACACAGACAGACGGATGGACAGACAGACAGATGGACGCACGGACAGACAGACAGATGGGCGCACAGACAGACGGACGGACAGACAGACAGATGGACGAACGGACAGACAGACGCACGGATAGACAGACAGATGGACGGACAGACAGACAGATGGACGGACAGACAGACGGATGGACGCACGGGCAGACAGATGCACGCACGCATGGACAGACAGACGCACGGACAGACAGACAGACGGACACACGGACAGAGAGACGGACAGACAGACGGACGGACGGATGCGCGGACAGACAGACAGACAGATGGACGGACAGACAGACAGACGGACGGACGGACGGACAGACGGACAGACGGACAGACAGACAGACAGGTGGACGCACGGACAGACAGACAGACGTACGCACGGACAGACAGACAGACGGACGCACGGACAGACAGACAGACGGATGCACAGACAGACAGATGGACGCACGGACAGGCAGACAGATGGGCGCACAGACAGACGGACGGACAGACAGACAGATGGACGCACAGACAGACGGATGGACAGACAGACAGATGGACGCACGGACAGACAGACAGATGGGCGCACAGACAGACGGACAGACAGACAGATGGACGCATGGACAGACAGACGGACAGACGGACAGACAGACAGACAGGTGGACGCACGGACAGACAGACAGACGTACGCACGGACAGACAGACAGACGGACGCACGGACAGACAGACAGACGGATGCACAGACAGACAGATGGACGCACGGACAGGCAGACAGATGGACGGACAGACAGACGCACGGACAGAAAGACGCACGGACAGACGGACGGACGCACGATTGGGCAGAAAGACAGACGCACGGATGGACAGACAGACGGACGCACGGACAGACGGACACACGGACAGACAGACAGATGGGCGCATGGACAGACAGATGGACGACGGACAGACAGACAGATGGACGCACGGACAGACAGACAGACGCACGGACAGACAGACAGACGGACACACGGACAGACAGACGGACAGACAGACGGACAGACAGACGGACGGACGGATGCACGGACGGACAGACAGATGGACGGACAGACAGACAGATGGGCGCACAGATGGACGGACAGACAGACGGACGGACAGACAGATGGACGAACGGACAGACTGACGCACGGACAGACAGACAGATGGACGCACAGATGGACGGACAGACAGACAGATGGACGGACGGACAGACAGATGGACGCACGGACAGACAGACAGATGGACGCATGGACAGACAGATGGACGCACGGACAGACATACAGATGGACGCACGGACAGACAGATGGACGCAGGGACAGACAGACAGATGGGCGCACAGACAGACGGACGGACAGACAGACAGATGGACGCACAAACAGACGGATGGACAGACAGACAGATGGACGCACGGACAGACAGACAGATGGGCGCACGGACAGACGGACGGACGCACGGACGGATGCACGGACGGACAGACAGATGGACGGACAGACAGACAGATGGGCGCACAGATGGACAGACAGACAGACGGACGGACAGACAGATGGACGAACGGACAGACTGACGCACGGACAGACAGACAGATGGACGCACAGATGGACGGACAGACAGACAGATGGACGGACGGTCAGACAGATGGGCGCACGGACAGACAGACAGATGGACGCATGGACAGACAGATGGACGCACGGACAGACATACAGATGGACGCACGGACAGACAGATGGACGGACGCACGGACAGACAGACAGATGGACGCACGGACAGACAGACGCACGGACAGATGGACGCTTGGACAGACAGACAGATGGACGCACAGACAGACGGATGGACAGACAGACAGATGGACGCACGGACAGACAGACAGATGGACGCACAGACAGACGGACGGACAGACAGACAGATGGACACACAGACAGACGGATGGACAGACAGACAGATGGACGCACGGACAGACAGACAGATGGGCGCACAGACAGACGGACGGACAGACAGACAGATGGACGAACGGACAGACAGACGCACGGATAGACAGACAGATGGACGGACAGACAGACAGATGGACGGACAGACAGACGGATGGACGCACGGGCAGACAGATGCACGCACGCATGGACAGACAGACGCACGGACAGACAGACAGACGGACACACGGACAGAGAGACGGACAGACAGACGGACGGACGGATGCGCGGACAGACAGACAGACAGATGGACGGACAGACAGACAGACGGACGGACGGACGGACAGACGGACAGACGGACAGACAGACAGACAGGTGGACGCACGGACAGACAGACAGACGTACGCACGGACAGACAGACAGACGGACGCACGGACAGACAGACAGACGGATGCACAGACAGACAGATGGACGCACGGACAGGCAGACAGATGGGCGCACAGACAGACGGACGGACAGACAGACAGATGGACGCACAGACAGACGGATGGACAGACAGACAGATGGACGCACGGACAGACAGACAGATGGGCGCACAGACAGACGGACAGACAGACAGATGGACGCATGGACAGACAGACGGACAGACGGACAGACAGACAGACAGGTGGACGCACGGACAGACAGACAGACGTACGCACGGACAGACAGACAGATGGACGCACGGACAGACAGACAGACGGATGCACAGACAGACAGATGGACGCACGGACAGGCAGACAGATGGACGGACAGACAGACGCACGGACAGAAAGACGCACGGACAGACGGACGGACGCACGATTGGGCAGAAAGACAGACGCACGGATGGACAGACAGACGGACGCACGG